>NW_022196325.1:0-600000 GCF_008641045.1 Pistacia vera
TCCTAAACCAAAATAAAGTAATAATTAGTACAATTAGGAAACAAATACGTATAAAAGACTAAACATTAAGGGGGTTAAATATGACATTTTGCATTTCCATCAGTAGGTCCCTCAATACTTTATTTACTACATAGAGTTGTTTTACTACATCAGGATTTCATCAATTGCCCATCAATTTTATGGTCTTAAATGTTAAGAAATCTCATATATAAAATTTCAAGTTGTTGTTTTCTTCCTTCAATAACCTCATCCATAAGATGCCTCATGCAAGATTTTCCTATTTTAACAAAAGGGATTTCTAAAATGTTACCTTTACTTGCATAAATTTCTTGTAAATAATGTATAGCCTATCAAGTATAAAATTACAATACTACAAGATAGAAAAATAAATGATCATTCATAGTCGTACTTTGGATCTTGTGCTTTCTCCCAAAAAATTTCTGTTCTAAACGCATGTCCTCTTTTTCTTAATAAGAGACTATTAATGTTACAATATCCTTAATCAACCGAGATGTAAGGGAAGTCTAGCTAAACATTTTAGACTATGATAGTTCTACCTTATTATCTGTGCTCTTACTTCAAGATAATACTAGGGCTATGAATGATTTCTAGAATGGTCATCTAATGTGATCATATGGTTCTTACAATCAAGATTTAAAGCACTTGATACCCTCGTCACGATTCTACCATTTTAAAGACATATATTATAACATATCTGAAATACGATTTACATAATATAGTTAGACATATTATGGTCAAATTGCCTTTTATTAATATCAACATGTTTTTACAAGTAGTCACATAGTACAATTTGATTGACTCTAGGGCACATATCCTAATAGTGTTAAGATTTCAGCAATATTTCTTGAATATTTCAAGATCTTCTTATTTTGTCAAGTTTAGGATACTCATCATGTTCTTGATATCTTGTAATCTCCTAATTATGTTTGTATATTGTAATTGACATAATTATATAAAGAATGTAACTCTTACTGAAATATCAATGAATTGAAAACATATGATTTTTCAATTAAATAGAAATTGACCCTCATTTAGATTTTTGAAATTATATTATATTAATTCTTATATCATGAGTGTAAAAAATGTTTTACTCAACAATTGTTCACAACAACAAAAATGGCCTATGGTAACACTAGACAATAGCACTTTTCCTTAAAGTGTTACTGTAGACTATTTATGTTAACACTTGATGTTAAAATGTTATGATAACAATTTTTATATGTAACACATTTTACATCAATGGTAACTCTGTTTTATAAAAATGTTATTAATATAGGAACTACAGTAGCATTTTTAAAATGTTACAATAGACCTAATAATTTAGTAGTTTTTTTTATGATGTTACCATATAATCAAAATATAGTAACATTTTATAAGTGTTACCATAAACCCAATTATTTACTGGGAAACAAAATATCATTCCCGCTAACATGAAATAAGGTTGATTTTGTTCATTTTTATTGTTTAGGGGTCAAATCATATTGTTTTGGGTTTATTTTGTCACTTTTCATTCAGGTAGGGACCAAACTAAAACTTGTTACTTAACCGGGAAAATAACACCTAATACTCGCCAACCCAAAATTCCACAAAATTCCCGAAATTTCCTAATGTCCTCATTTACTCATTTTCAACTCTTCCAGCCTACTCTCTCAAACAAAAAAACCCTAATGGCTTCACTTAATCATCTTTATTCGTAAAAACCTATTGAAAATCGCTAGGTTCATCCAATCTTTAGCTTAAAATCTCCAATACCCATAACCTATTGAACCCTAAATCGAAGCCCCTAGCCTTTGAGAGGTAAATCAGTGAAGTACTCTTCCTAATTGGTGAAGCACTCTTCCAAATCCATGAAGATTAGTGGATTTTTTATTCACTTTGTGTTATGTTTTTCTTTTTCATTGGTTTTCGACCTTCACCATTATGGTTATTACTTTTGCAAGGAAGTTTATGTAATATCAATTATTGGGCCTTTCCCAATTGTTATTACCAATTTGTTGGAGTTAACACGGCTGTAATTTTTTCCTATTCCATTTTGATTTGTTTAAGTTTTTTATTTATGAATGAGCTCTGGAGTGTATCAGGTTTAATTTATGTGTCTTTGAGGTTTGTTCTCAAATGTGGTTGTGAAATGTTTGAATGAGTTGATGAGAAATGTTTGTATTAGTTGTTTGTTTAGTTTGATGGGTGGTGATAGGAGTTTGGCTAATATTTTTGAAACACAATGATATTTTCAATATATTTTTGTTCGTCGAATTTTGTCAAATGGGTTCTGATTAATTTTGTAGTAGAGTTTTGTTTGGTTTGATGGGTAAATTAAAGACGTTGGTAAATATATTTGGAACACAATGAGTGTTTTATGTTTCTGTTATTTGTGGCATTTTGTTGAATGGGTTTAGAGGTATAATAAATGGGCTGAGTTAGGTAGGTCAACCCTAACCTGGCCCACGTCAACCCAAGACCAACCCAATCTGACTTAAGGGCGGATCGGGTTCAACCCAGCTTGGGTATCCCCCGTCGAGCTGGCTAGGCCTTCATAGGCCAACCTGGCAGGTCATTATTTTTTTTTTTTTTTAAATAACCCATCCAACCCACTAGGTTGACCTGCAGGTTGGCGAAAAAAAATTAAAAAATTAAATTTTTTTTTTTTTGTAAAAACTCATTTTACCCTTCAAATATAGTCGTTTTATAGTAGTTGGAGGAGTCTTTTTTTTGTCATTTTCTTTTCCCATTTTTCTCCATAAATAGGGTCTAAACTTCTTATATTTCCTCACATCCCAAATTCTCTCATTCTTTCATTTTCTCTATAAAAATCTCTCAAATCTCTTTGTTGACAATTTGCTCTCATTTTGCTCCCATTTTAATTTTTATTAGTTTTTGCAATTTTCAATTCATATTTCCAAATTCCAATTCTCCTTCTTTAATTCTTTTATATCCATTTTTTTATTAACTAGAATGGATAGATATTTCCATCCCACCATCAATTTCGATGATGAAGAAAACTATCCTAATCCTCTTGAATTTACTAACATAAACACAATAGATTCAAACAGTCCTGCTTTTCATTTGATCCGCGCACTCATACTATCCCCACCCCCCCCCCCCCCCCCCCCTTTTCCTCTCCTTGCTGCTACAGCTCCCCCAACTCCATCTGAAATATAAGAGGGTTCATCAATTGCAGTCGGAACCGACAACAGGCACGCATCAGATGTTTGGGTGCATTTCAAAAAGTTTTACGAGACAGAAAATGGAGTTCAAGTAAAAAAAGCAAGATGCAAGTATTGTGGAACTATTTATAAAGCTGATGCAGGTAATTGTACTAGTACTTTAAAAAGGCATGCTAGTAAACATATAAATCATCATGGAAATAGAGAAACCAATCAAACTCAAATAACTAGTATGGATAATACTTGGCATTATAATTCTGATGTATATAGGGAACAATTAGCTTTATATATTGCTACAACTGATCAACCTATTAATATGACTAAAGATATATATTTTGAAAGATTTATTAAAAATTCATTTTTTCCATATTTTAAAACTTATTTTAAAACTCCAACTAGAAATGATTTAATAAAATTTTTTGAGAAAATGAAATTAAAATTAAGAAATAAAATACATAGTTGCCATGTTAGTGTGGCTCTAACTGCTGATATTTGGAGTGGTAGAGCTAAACAAGATTATATTTATGTGACTAGTCAGTATTTAACGAATGTAAATTAAATAAATCTTTATTGGGATTTAAATTAATGAATGTGGATCATTGTGGTCAACAAATTTATAATAAAATTATTGAAGTTTTAGAAGACTATGATATTATTCACAAAGTGATAAGTTTAACTTTAGATAATGCAAGTGATAACAGTAAAGCTATAGATTTTTTTAAAATAAATTTTCTTTTTTATGACAATTTGATATTTTTTTCACTAGCATTATGCATGTCACATTATTAATTTAATTGTAAAAAGTGGTATGAAAAGAATTAGAAATAATATTGATAGAATTAGGGATTCTTTAACTTAGATTACTAGTACTAATAAAATAAATTCCGAATTTCAAGATGCTAGTAAAAAAACAAATTTGTCTCCTAGAATTTTTGCATTAGACATGCCTGTTAGGTGGAATAGTACTTATTTAATTCTTGATTCATGTTTACCTTATGCAAATTTAATTAGTTATTTTGTAGCAAATCATAGGGATCCTCATTATTTGGTAGAGAGTGATTAGAGTATAGCTCAAAAATTCATTCTTTTCTTAAAACCTTTTATCTTTTCACTTTAAAACTTTCTAGTGTGTATTATCGTACTAGTCCATTGGTAATACATACAATTATAAAAATTTTAAATTTATTTTCTCGAAACATAAACAATGAAATTTTAGTGGGACCAATAGAGGCAATGGAATTAAATTTAAAAAATACTGAAAACTCATTCCTTTTCTTTTTTGTATAGCTAAAAGAAAACATATTTGGTCCTAGGATTAAATTAGCAGGTTTAGAAAATGGTTTAGACATGTTAAGTGAAAATTTACAAGAAGAAGCGTATGCCAACCAGCTAGGAGAGATAAGATAGTGTCTTGAAGAGATATATTTGCAATATGAAAGCAAGTATGGGAACCAGCAAAAAGGTGCAATACCTGAGCAAGTAGCAGCAGAAGACACAAATGAAGACTTTGACTCCTAGAGTGCACTTAATAGGCGGAAGAAGACCCGAACTCCAAGCACAACCTCCTCTTCAGAAGCATCAACAACGAATATAATGTCCTCCATGCAGCTGCAAAGTAATGAGCTTTACCAATATATTGGGAACCCTTAACTTGCTACCGGCATAACCATAACAAAAAGCCAACTTTGATGTCTTAGAACATTGAAAAACCAGAAAATATATTTTTTTGGTATTATCAAGACTTACCTAGGATATTTTCTCTGTTCTTGTCTCAACCGTCTCATCCGAACAAACGTTTAGTGCAAGTGGAAGAATTTTAAATGAAAGGAGAACTAAACTTTAACCAAAATTGATTGAAGTCCTCACATGTCTTCGAGATTGGGAACGGTCGCGCCATCAAGATCAATATGAGGTTGTCAACGATACTTTAATAGGATCATTTCAATTTTGTAATTTAAATGATATAGATGAGGGAGGTCCTAGTCCTCAAATTAGTTGTTTTGTAAATTGTAACTTTATAATTTGTAAATTAACTATCAATTATTGCAATCTTTTTTCCTTACCAAGTTTTTATCCCAATTGGGTTTTTCTTGGCAAGGTTTTTAACAAGGCAATAATTGTTGTAATTCCTTTTTTTTTTTTTTTTTTTCATATATGAATAAATCTAATTTTTTCTTATATTACTATTTAATTGTATTAAAATTGAATTAATATTTGAAATGTTAACTAAAAAATATTAATTTAATGGAATTG
The DNA here is from genome assembly GCF_008641045.1 of Pistacia vera. Lineage (NCBI taxonomy): Eukaryota > Viridiplantae > Streptophyta > Magnoliopsida > Sapindales > Anacardiaceae > Pistacia > Pistacia vera. The sequence goes on from NW_022196325.1 coordinate 5,439, forward strand.
ATATTTAAAAAGTTAACTAAAAAAATTACACAAAAGAAAAAAAATTAAAAAGTGAAAAAAAAAAAATATCCAGCTCGACTACAAAAACCCGTCGGGTTAGGTTTGGTGGGCCGGGCTGACCCTTTTGGCCAAAGAGGCAGGCCAGGTTTGTTGGCAGTTACGTTAAATTTAATAATTGACATTGAGAAATGTTTGTATTGTGTGTTTGGTTTGATGAGTAATGATGAGATTGGTGAATGTTTTTCAATAGGTGGTTGACATCAAAAGGCTGAATGGGTTGGCTACAGATCTTCTAATGTTTGCTATATTTTGTTGAAGTATTAGATGTTGGATGCGTGCCTTTGCCTGGGATGATTTAAGTAGTAAGCATTTTTCCTTGTATGCTCTAAGAATTTTTAAGTCATTAAGTAGTATTAGTTGTGAAAGGAACTCAACAGTAATTGTTGTCAAAAATGTTTGTCATCCTTTGAGTAATTTATGGCTAAATGCTTGTGAATTTTAGTAGTTCCTCTTTGACTCCTGCCTTCCTATCCTAGCTTCCTATTTGGATGTGTGCTTTATGTTCTTTAAATTCTTTATTGGGTTCATTGGTTTCTGATCATGTAAGATTTTATGCATTCAATAGTCAAAGAGATAATTCTATGTCCCAAATTGCAAACTGCAGTTTGCAAAAAGCAAAATCTCAAACAGTTTGCATTTTCATATTTGAAGATGAATTTATTATATTTTTCAAATTGTAATAGAGTTTCCGTTTGTGCATATGGAAATTTGTCCCATATCAAGAGGGAATTAAAGATTATTGCAACAAGAAGGATTGGAGTTAATAAGCTTCAACCATTAAGTATTTCAGAGAGTAAGCATTATTGTGTTGTTCAATGGAATTTGCATATTATGTTTGTTATGTTCAACTCATGTTTTGTTGTTTTCATAATGTTCTTGCAATGTTTACCTATAATTATTCATATATTATTTGACTTTTACTAATTGTGTGGATTAAGTAATGTGAAAACTAAGGGAAATTCTTGTAGAATTTAGTTAGCAGATAGTATTTTTATTTTTAGAATTCACCACAAACTAAATAAACATTCTGAGGAACATACATATTTTGTGCCTAACAAAAGGGATTTAAATTTGAATTTGATGCATTGGTCATATCAAGACACACATTTCACCAGTGCTATAATGATTTGAAAATATGTAACTTTGATATATCTTTTAAACTTGCATGGCGCCGTTTTTTAGAACTAGTGATTGTGAAGTTGAAGATTTAAACATGTGTTATGTTCCTCTTTGTTTTGCATTAAAATATTTGGGGTGCTTTTGTCTTAATCTTTTCTTGAACTTACAATACATATGTGTTGTCATCTTCGAGAATATAGATGAGAATTGAGATGTTTTTTTTGTATTAATGGTTTTGTAGGTTCCCTTGGGTATGCCCAAGGTTGGTATGTCTTTAGGGGTGTTCCCCTCAAGCTTTAATTATTTTATTCTTTCAATTCAATTACTGTTTTATCCAAAAAAAAAATGCAAGAGTACTTTTTTGTTAAAGCACAATGGGGAATGGAAGATGGTATGCATGATGATTTGAACTTTCTCATTCTCCTTTTGAAATCTAAGCTTGTCAAAACTGTAGACCGTAAATTTGCTATTGCATCATAGCAAATATCATCCCATCAAGCAGCTTATCAATCCCAAATATTAATGATGAGCCAAAGGCCAAAAGTTCAAATCCTCACATTTTTAGTTGGACAACAAATATAATCCAAATTTTATGTGAAAAGGTCTAATCCGTAACTACTAGCTTAAGTTTTAAGGTATAATGGTGTTGTGCGAGAAAACATCCCCAGCCCGGACTAAGTAGAGGAGCCCAAAGCACATCCTTGCAAGGAGCATCAAGCTCAAGACTAGAAAAGCTCGGCAACAGACACAAGCAATCGACCCCTGCGCACGAACGTAAGGTGTGACTAGATCAAAAAAGGTGACACACCATAAAGAAAATATCTACTCATTTGGATAGATCAGCTTACCACGTACAAGTCACATACCCCGATCAAACAACACGCGACCATTCAGCTCCACGTGCTCTCCATGTTGCCCAGCCAATAAGATACCTGTAGAGGCACCTACTGTCAGAGAGAACATCCATCATTAGCTACGACGTAGGAGTACATAGGCTTCCGGTTGCCATGCGACATCGGACAACATGGCTAACGCATTCACCGTCATGATCATCTGAAGCTCTTTCTCTCCGTATAAAAATGGCAACAGCCCAAGGAGAAAAAAGAAAGAGGAAAGAGAGAGGGGGAAATGGTGGAACAAAAATCAGAAGAATAAGGAACCACAAAACCAGACTACAAAAAATCACAAAGGCAACTTTCTCTAACCCTAGATCCTCGGCTAGAAAAGCAAGCTGGAAACCTTTTTCTTACCACCGAAAAAACCCATATCTTGTATCCCAATCTTATGCAAATAAATAAGATATCAGTGGAAGAAGGCCTTATTCTCTTCTCGGCTGAACCACTTTAAAGATGTTCAATTGTCTCATCATTTCTTGGGAGACACATCGCTACCTTGATCACCGTCACATGCGACACGGGTCCCTTATGCCAATTCCCAAGGATCATGCACCCATATTACTCAGTTTTCCCTGGAGTTAACCGAGCACCTCAGGTTTACACTCTTCTTCGTCTTGACGTTTTAGCCATTGCGGAAATTCGCATCAACAAATGGAAACTTTAGACAATTGAGATAATACAGTATTTGAACAGTCAATTGTGTATAAAATACCTGGGTGATAGAAAAAGAATCTCATGTATATATCCTTTTTGAGTAGTTACAAAGCATTCTAGAAAATCACCTTTATAACTGTGAAAAATTTTCCCACAAGATGTTGAACCAAGGTTACCTTTAGCAAGCCCATCTGCATTCGCTTTACTCCCAGGATGGATTGTAGGTTGTCATTACGTAGCATGAGATCTTTTTGGTGCCCTTCAAAGATGACGAGATAAATATGTTTATGATTGAAAACTTTGTGCATATGATCTTTTAAAAGCCGAATCTATTATAGGTATGAACATAATGTTGTTATGAAGCAACTCTCAATCCTTGATAGCTATTGGATATAAATGAAGTACCTGAAACCTAGTTAAAAGAGTGTTCAAAAGTAAGTCCGTATTAAATGAGCCTAAATTTGGTATTAAATTATTGGTCAACGATCTAGTAAAATGGTTTGAGCCCAAGGGACATGTTGATCGATGTAAGATTATAATTTGTTGCGTACAGTTATAATCCACCCAGATATACATACAACTGAAACCTCAACTCTATGGTTAGTTTATATAAAAATAGCCCAAGTTAGTGGATGAGGAGATAAGCAATTATTAGTGTGTCAGTGGTTCGATAGGGACTCTTGGGTATATTACTCAAGAAATTTTGAGTTTGAATCCCTTCTCGATTGCTAATAGGGATAACCACTAGAGTTCTTACCCAGTTGATAATTCTAGGATCTCAAAAGATTAGCTGAGGTGAGCATAAACTAGCTCGGACACCCTTGGTTATCAAAAAACAACGTGTCATAACCACCAAAATCTTGGGTCCGTTTGTTTTAGTATTTTGGATATGATTTTTGATATTTTTAGAGTTGGATGGCAATAACGAGATAGAATTTAAAAATAACAAAAACACCCCCTTAGCTTTGTTAAATAACTAAACACCCCTGTAATAAAAATATTAAAAATTATAAAAACACCCTCACTCACCCATTAAATTTCGGAAGTCGGCCACCACCGCTGAAGGGTGGCCAGAGTCGTCGTATCGGTGTACAACCGGCTGGATCTGACCTGTCATGTGCGAAGATGGTCTTTTCCAGTCAGATCCACCGTGGATCTGGCAAAAAAAGACCAGATCTGGACATGTTATAGCTGTCGTTAACCTCCAATTACAATGGCTAGATCTTTGGTCATACATCTGACCTTTTCTGGCTAGATCCACGATGGATCTGATTGAAAAATAATAGATCGGCATACGACCAGAAAGATCCAGTCGGTAGTGCGTCATTAAATCAGATTTTGGTGACCTTTCGACAGTGGCCGCCAGAATTTGGAAAATATGGATAAGTGAGGGTGTTTTTGTTAATTTTTAAACTTTTTTAGGAGGTGTTTAATTAAATTAATAAATTTAAAGGGTCTAAAAATAATTGAATAAAATATAATAGAATTTTTTAAATAATGAAACAAATAATTATTTTGAGAATAGGATTGAAAATAGAATAGAAAATAACGAAACAAAGAAACCCATTCCACAACGTCCAAAATTATGACTACCTAACCGCCAAAGTCAAGGCTCTATTAATTCTATGGGGAAAGCCAAGGTACAGTGATGTTGAATTGTTGATGGGGGATTTTTATGTTTATTTTTATTCTTTGATGATGATTCGGTGCAGTAACCAAGTGGAGAAATGAAGAATTTTTATGGGCTACTGTTGGGTGGTTTATTCTTCTTGGTTGAGTGTTCTGCTTGTTATGGTGGCATTTGATCAATCTATTTGGAAGGTAACAAGTTGGGCTTCCTAGAATGCAGAAATGAGGCTCCGGAACCATGTTGGAGGCTCGCCAAATTTGAAAATTACAAAGGGCTGGGGTTGTAGAATGGGCCTTTTGTGTGGACTATTGATGTGGGCTGGTTGTATGGGTAGGATGTGCAGATTCATGAGCCGGCCTTTGGGTTATGCAGAGTTCCTTCTTGGGCTATGTGGCTTTGTATAGATAGTTTGTCTTGATTTTTTGCTAAGACCTGTTTTTTTATTGACAACCTTTTGGTCTTAGGCCTTTTTTTATTAGCTTCTCCTTGGACTTGTCCAAGGCAAAAGCATACAGGAGAGTTCCCTCTCATTTTTTATTCTGTTTTTTTAAATATAATTACTTGGTTTACCCAAAAAAAAAAAAAATTCCCCCACAAGATGTTGAACCAAGGTTACCTTTAGTGAGCCCATCTGCATTCGCTTTACTCCAAGGATGGCTTGTGGGCTGTCATTAAGCAGTATGAGATCTTTTTGGTGCCCTTAGAAAATGAGGAGATAAATCTATTTATGATTGAAAACTTTGTGCATATGATATTATGATCTTTTAAAGCCTAATCTATTATAGGAATGAGCAGAATGCTGATCTGAAGCAACTCTCAATCCTCGATAGCTATTGGATATAAATGAAGTACCTGAAACCTAATTGAAAGTCTTTAAAAGTAAGTCCAAATTAAATGAGCATAAACTGGGTATTAAATTATGGATCAACGATCCAGTAAAATGGTTTGAGCCCAAGGGACATGTTTATAATTTGCTGCGTACAGTTATAATCCACCCAAATATACATACAACTGAAACCTCAACTCTATGGTTAATGTATATAAAAACAGTCCAAGTTAGTGGATGAGGAGATTAGCAGTTATCAATGTGTCATAACCACCAAAATCATGCTATCTGACTGCAGCAGTTATCAATGTGCCATAAGATAACCTCCAAAATCATGACTACCTAACTGCCAGAGTCAAGGCTCTGTTAATTCTACGGGGAAAGCCAAGGTACAGAGATGTTGAATTGCTGAGGAAGATGTGCAAGCTGCACTCAAACTTAATTCCAAAAGAACAGGTCCTTTAGTAAGTTTTAAAAAAAAAATTCTCAAGCTACCGTTAGTAAAAGAAACAGACGTTAAGTTCGTAAGCTGTGATTACTATTTCATAACTTGGTCCTCAACTCTGTCACTAGAACCGTTAGTTTGAATTTCTTCCTACTCACTGCTAGTCATCTTCCTGGCGAAAATGCTATGTTAATTGTAAGGGCAGAAAACACAACAATCCTACGAACAACTTCTGCTTAATCTGTGCTTGTTGCTGTGTGAATCAACGGTTGAGATTAGTTTTCGCTTGGATTATAGACTTTGTAAATATAAAAAAGAGTTCAGTCAATTGAATAAAGTAACTGAGTTTCTCCTGTTTTTCTTCTATTTTTCGATTCCTAGGGATTTAGTTTGCAATCTTGATCAATCTTTACATGAATACTCTTCACAAAACTTTTCAAAAATCAGATACCAGATTCTTAAAGCTTCTATGGCTTTCTTACTGATTTAGCATCGGAGAGGTCACGCTGCACCTTTTCTGACATAGTATTTAGCTTTCTGTGATTATAAGGAGACGAATCTTGGGATCAGATTGACGAAAAATTTTGGCAGATCAACTTTCCCCTCAAACAATAACTATTATATTAATGATTAACGAAAAAATTCCTAACTGTCACGTTAGTTCGATCTCTATGAATTAATTAAGATTATTAATAATATAATGGATGATCTCTTTTTGCAGTGGTGATTATGTACAAGCAGGCTGAAATATTATCAGGACTCAGGAGGTTGGTTTGAGGTTAAAAGGTGAAATTTAATCACTTACCTCTACTCTAGTCATATCGTTCAAAAGCCAAACGTAGATTACAATGAACCCAAGATTTAGGTGTGGTGAGAAAGTGTTTGAGAGATGTTTTCTAGTCTATACTTTCATAACTTTTTTTTTTGTTGTATTAATATCACTTTGATGGAAAAGATGTTATCTTTATAATGACTAGGCTAGGGACCAAGATAACTCTCATCAACTATCTTTAACCTCCCATCAAAGATCAAGAACTGTCTTTAAACCATCCTGAACTGCTTAATTGTGGCATGTGGCCACGTTAAGTCTTACAAATTCGACACAAAATGGATCATCCCAGGGATTTATTTTAGTATTGCATTTGTCATAAAGATGAAGGAAGAAGCTTCAGGATGGAAAAATCCAGTGAATCTCAAACTCAGCCTCCCAAATGGCACCAAGATAGAACGCATAGAATATCTTAAGAATAAGCAAAAAAAAAAAAAAAAAAAAAGGCAGTGGATTGAGATCCCAGTTGCCAAACTTTAGTTTATGTAATTATATTCTTCATGCAATAATGTAAGATATTCGAACGCTTCATGATGAACAATATTTTTGTACTTCTTCCTCTGTGCATAATAATTTTTAAGTTTTGATTGTAAGGACAAGGAGACTGTACTTCTTTAGTAGTTCTTATCTGGGAGTTTTTTTTCTAAGTACTTGATATTTGTTAAACTAAGATGAACTGTTGCGGTACCATCTCGACTGGAAGTACATTCATAGTCTGTCAAGTTTGGGTAGTTACAAACATCCCAGAAAATCACCTTTATAACTGCAAAAAATTCCTGCAATAGATGCTGAGCCTAGATTACCTTTAGAGAGCCCCTCTGCGTTCGCTTTACTCCAAGTATTGATTGTAGGCTGTCATGAAATAGCATGAGATTTTTTTGGTGCCCGATAAATCTGTTTTTGATTGAAAACTATGTGCATATGATCTTTTGAAGCCTAATCTATTATAAGTATAAACATAACTACTGGATAAAATAAAGTATCAGAAACCTAGTTAAAAGAGTGATCAAAAGTAAGTCCAAAATAAATGGGCCTAAATTTGGATTAAATTACGGGTCAACGATCTAGTAAAATGGTTTGAGTCCAAGGGTCAAGTTGATCAACTTAAGATTATAATTGTTGCGTACAGGTATAATCCACCCAAACATACATATAACTGAAACCTCAACTCTATGGTTAGTTTATATAAAAAATAGGGGTGCGTGGGTACCAAAATGGGAGGAATTGAAATTACAATCGGAACCAACCGATTATGGGATTTAGAACTGGAATCAGAACTATCGATTCCCAAGTACCCAAAACTAGAACTTATAACATTGGTTTTTGTTTCAGTTTCAAATAGAGGTGGACCCAACCCTTAGAAGGTAAACCCAAGCCTACCCTCACATTTAAAAAAAAAAAAAAAAAAAAAAAAAAAATTTGTTTATATAGACCACCTAAATTTTTTTATTAATATATATATTTAGGCTTACTTTCAAATTTTTTAAAAATGAACAATATTATACATATATCCAAACTCATAAAAAACTTGTTATTAATATATATATTTCACGTCTACATCATATTAAAAGTTTAAAACTCTCTCCACTCTTTTTTACATCCACCTGTTTTTTATAATTTTATCCTTAAAATTCTTTACTCTCTCATTCTCTCTTTCACTTTCTCTTTGTTATTCGTTCTTAAAACTGAAATTGTTAAAACTTTCACTAATTAAGGTGTCACAATTAAATTCATTTTCTATTTTATCAATTTTAGGTATGTGTACTGCTCATTTCATTTTAGTTTATTTTAGGGTTGAATCATGCTTATTTTTTGAAGGTTTTTTATTCTATTTTAATAAAAAAGACATGGATCTTGTGAGTTTGTTTTGTGTTTAAGAATGTTCCTACTTTCCCAAATTAAATCTTAATTATATTTTACTAAACGTTATTCTTCATCCTTCACCCACTACCTTTCTATATTTTAAACGTCACCGATTAGCTGCTCAAAATTATTAAAGAAGTTTGAGTTATTATTTATGTTTATACTAAGAAAATTTTCTCTTTTTTTTATTAATTCATATTAAAAGTCATGGCAACGTTGACTTAATTTAAGTTTTGGTTAACTTTAGTTTAGGCTAAGTCTGATCAAAGTCATTAAAATTTATATTATAATATTTGAAAGCCACAAAAAAAAAAAAAAAAAAAAAAGGAATAAGAAATTTGTGTAGAACATTTTTGGTAGATTGTGATTGTTGTAAACTCTTTTAATTATATTGGATTTAAGTGAATCGTTAGATGCCTATGATCTTTTGCTCTCTTTAATTGAAGAGATTTTTCCACGTAAAAATTTTCTTATGTTTTCTCGTGAATTGGATGTTATTTTCAACATAATTTGCTCAAGGTTTTACTTCTTATAGATTTATTCAAATGGTAAACTATTTAGTTATTGCATTATTTTCTTTCAGATTATTGATATTATAATATTTTCTTTGCTTAAGGTTTGATGATTTTTTTAAAGTTTTCACTAGTTGTTTGATAAACAATAGTGGAGCCATAGAGGCCCCCCAAGGCAAAAATTCTGGGTCTACCACTGGTTCTGAAAACCCTAGAAAGCTATTGTTACCTCCTAAAAGTTTTAAAAATAACAAAAAAACCCTAAAAAACTTACAAATACCCCGCCTAGCACCTGTTAACAAAAAAATAAAATTACAAATACATATATTATAAGGAGAAATGCTAGATGTACAAAGACTCTTACAAAGAGTCTTTGTACAAAGTGATGTGATAGACAATATTTGATTGATCACAATTCTGTATAGTCCATTTACTATAGAAGTTCCCAAGGAATTCATTAGAGGAATGGTTCCAATAAAAATTGTTTGTTCTTGCATATCCCCTCTGCCTTTCCAAATTAATCCTGATGAAGTAATCGGAGTGACAAATGGAGTTTACACATTGATTTTTTTCTCATGTTGAATCATATGCATCAAAAGGTGCCTGTACGGCTCCTAAAGGATACAATTTGATCACACACCGATGGGATCCCCATCAGAGTAATGAGTATGCCCTTAGGAAGTCGCTGAGAAATCCTACCCTTCCTATTCCATATAGGACTGAGAATCTTGATTTGACAAGAGGAATCTAGGTCGAGCTAAGCACCACGCAAGCACGAGCTGGTTAGATGTGTGGGACATAGGGCTCGTAGTACCGACTAGCACGGCTATGCAGTGGAACGGAAGGAGCCTAAATCGACCATAGGGCGAGTTTCCCCCTCTGTGATGAATCAATAAGAAAAGTTAGTTATGGCACTGGTGGGGAAAGGCTTGTGAACGGAAGGGCTTATGACAGGCTTGGCTTATAGCCTCGTATACGGATCTTGATCACTATCTCGATATGGAATGTATGTTGTTGGTAGTGTCTCTGTCACATCACTTTATATAAAGACTCTTTTTAAGAGGTTTTGTACCTCTATCATTTCCCATAAATAAACCTTAGGCCCTCCACCTCCAATCCAACTTCATGGAAACTAAGAATTTCAAATTTCAAATTACAATATTTTCTTAAAAACAAACAATATTTTCTCTAAATAACATCTCATTAATTTCCATAATCATATATCTAAACCATTCTTATTCAATATTTAACCATGATTATCAATTTCACCCGAAATGATTCACCTTTCATCAACCTGTCCACCTTTCAAACTTCCATTTAACAGTACAAGAGGTAATGGTAATGGGCAACAACATACAAGAGAGATACAAATGGGAGATATAATCTTCTCTTCTCAAGTTGCTGCTACCGTGATGGGCGAAGCATCTGCTGCCAATGAACCAAATGATGACAGCAGCCACCCTTTCTTCTAGGCATACTCAACATAGAAATTGAATTTCTACTTTGCATTCGGAATGTCAAGGGCCAGATGATCGAGACCATCATTGATCATGGTAAACCCTTTCGTCATCTGATTGATAGTGTTTAACCCTTCACTGAAGCATTCCTGCAACATGTCAAGCATCCTATTATTTTTCTTCTCCATAGCAATAACTAGCGCCTTCTTCACCACTAATTGTAGAGAGAACCCTAACTCAAAAAGATTTAAAATTTTGAAAATACCTGATCGGAGAAAAGACTCTTGCGAACGTGAGACGGTGGAGAATAGCGTTCGCCGTTCAACGATTCGAATTGGTAGCATCGGAGATTCGACGATTTTAAGTTTGAATTAAGAGAGAGCGATAGGCAGACTGGAGTCGTTGGACGGAAAAGAAGTGAGTCAAGTGACCAACGACTGGAAATTTTTTTCCCCAAATCCTAATTTAATTTTTTTTTATATATGACATGTAATATCACAAAACCCCCCTATTCTTTAATGTTCTCTCATATCAGTCCCGGTTTCAGTTCTTGCAGTACATTATAGGTTCCAGATTTTTAGAATCAGAACCTATCATGTGAAGCCCGATAGGAACAGGAACCAAACCTCAGGTATCTGTCGGTTCCAACTGGTTATTCGCACACCCCTTAATAAAAGCGGCCCAAGTTAGTGGATGAGGAGATAAATAATTATCAGACATAACTTGAGCAGTTATCAATGTGCGACAACCTCCAAAATCATGGCTACCTAACTGCAAGAGTCAAGGCTCTATTAATTCTATCGGGAAAGCCAAGGTCCAAAGATGTTGAATACTCTTAGCAAAACTTGCCAAATATCCAGCTTTCTATGATTATAAGGAGACAAAATATTGGGCTTAGAGAATCAAAGTTATTTATTAGAATTAAGAAATATTTTCTGAAGAAAACATCAAGTGTTTGTATTCAATCTTCAATCATTGAAATAAATCAATTCTTCGTATTTCTTTCTAGAAAAGTTCTTGAAAAACATTTACTAATTATTTCTTATTTGTTTACTTTTTTAGGTAGGGATTTTAGTTCAATTAGAAATTATTTTTACCTTACTTTAAGGTGTGTTTGATTGAGGGTAATCCCCCATTATTGGGGTAATTAATGTTATCTTAATTATATTATTTGATTAGTCAAATACTATAAAATTCCGATAATCTTCTAAAAATAATAGTAATTACTGTTGGTTATATATGAGCCGTTTGAATTATATAATGTTTTATTATAGGGAATGTTATATTAACAAAAAGATAGATCATCTTGAAGATTACTAGGAATATTTAGAAAATATGTTTGGTTGGTTCGAATAAATTAGTGAATAATATGTTTGGTTGGGTTGATAAATGAGTGAGTATGTTCTATAGATTACTAAATTGCCCTCCTTTTTAAATATTAATATAATATTATTTTTTAATCATTTCTTTTAACCCCTACATTTGAAATTTTGCTAAAACACTCAAGCTATATAAAATTATAATTTGTAGCAAAATCACCCCTACCCACCTTAAGCCATCGCCCACAGCCAACCACCACCGCCTATTGCCGTTGATAGCCGATGGAATGACACACGATTGGCTGTATATGGAAAGCCATTTCTAGCCATCGATCACAAATCCATGGCCGTTTCACGGCCAAAGATGTGGCCGTGAAACGTTTACGGTTGTTTCCGGTCATGGATCAAAGATCCATGGTTGGAAAATGCCATATCAGTGCATGATCGACCAAATCTTGTCAGTCATGCATCATTACGGTGACTGATGTTGGCAGCCGACGGTGGTCTAAGGTGGCTGCGAGTAATTTGTTAACTTTTAAATTTTTTTGTAGCTGAGGTGTTTTAACTAATTTCTCAAATGTAGGGGGGTTGGATAATTGTTATTTGGTAGACATTTGAGGGCAATTGTGTTAATGATTTTTAATCCCGTTAATGTTTTAATCCTAGAGATGGAGGAGGGTATCAGATTATCCCCCATATTACCAATAGTAAACACTATTTGCAATAAAAGATTCTTGTAATATTTTATTACTTGCAAACCAAACACCAGAATCTTATAAAATGAACGAAGATTACCCCGTTATCTTATATGCCATCGATCCAAACATACCCATAGGAGGTAATCTGATTATCTCCATTTTCTCTGGTATTTTAAGATTATTTGGTAATCATAATTTTATTATAATTTTACTCCTTATTAATAATTTTTTCGGACGATAATGCCGTTGTTATCTAAACAATTTACAAAAATATTAATGGATCATTTTATCCTTATATACAAATTTTTTAGGACATAAATACCTCTGGATGATTTTGTTATAAATTAAAGTTTTATATGACTGAGACGTTTTAACAAAATTTCAAATGTAGAGAGTTAAAAATAATTCAAATAAAAATAATGATATTATATTACTATTTTAAAATAAAGGTAATTTAGTAATCTATATAACATACCCACCAATTTATCCTCCCAATCAAACATATTAATATAACATACCCACCAATTTATTATAACCTAACCAAATATATTTTCCTAAATATTCTTAATAATCTTAAAGGTAACCCATCGTTCTATTAATATAATATTCTCATAATCAAACGCACTTTACTAGTATTTTGAATAATTCAACTATATAAAGGGTTGTTATGTAATAAGTTATTCATCGTTTTTAAATAAATTTTCCAGTTTCCTTTGGGATTTCTTTGTCGTAGATTCGACATCCCTAAAAAAGCTACATGGTTTTTTTTAACTTAAGCCTTTTTCGCCTTTTTTATTTGTCACTTCGATAAGACAATCTATTCGCCTTTTTTATTTGTCACTTCGATAAGACAATCTAGCCGACTCTTGTTCAAAGTAGATTATTTTTCAGAATCTGATTCAGAGAAGGACATTTAAGTTATCAATATATGGAATAANATTAATTATAAATTTATAACATTATATTATAAACATTAATAATTTACTACATTAGTACATTACTTAATTAAATGATTAAAAATTTAATTAATTATAACATTACATTATATATTTATAGTATGATTACTTAATTAATTATAATATTCTATTATAAACATTAGTACAATACTTAATTAAATGATTAGAAATTTAATTAATTATAATATTAAATTATAGATTTATAGTATGATTGTTTAATTAATTTAATTAATTGTTTGTGTTTTTGGTTTTGATTGAGGAATTTTATGTGAATTGTGATGAATCGATTGAATTCAAGATTGCCTAGAGATTAGAGGATTTATGAGTCACCTTGGACACCAATGAATAAGTAATCAAAATTTGTTAGGGGTGTATTTGTAAACTTTTAAGGTATTTTTGTCATTTTTAAAGTAATTGGGGGTAATTGATTTTTAACAGGGTACCCGAGAAAGGAATCGGAACCTTCATTTTAGGTTTCGGTTCCTTGAATTTAAGAACCTTTATTGTGCGGTTTCGGTTCTGATTCCTTTTTTTGGGAACCTACACTGTGCGGTTCCAGTTTCGATTCCCCTGAAAAATGCAGGGTACTCGAAACCGCTCACCCTTACTTATGCTCTTACATTTTTGCCAATACATTATCCTAATTTTGTTCCGAACTGTAATCTCTGATAAAAAATATAGCTCCATGAGCAAAAGCTCTTTTCATGATGAATTCTATGATGTATTGGTGTCTAGTGATGAGTAGGGGTGTTCGGTTCCGGATACCCTGCATTTTTTGAAAAAACCGGAATCGACGGTTCCAGTTCCTAGTTACCCAGAATTGGAACCTGTGACAACAGTTCCGGTTCTGGTTCTGGGTACCTTATAAAACTTTAATTACCCCCCAAAAGTTTTTAAAATGGCAAAAAAACCCTAAAAAACTTACAAATACCCCCACCTGACATTTATTAACAAAAATAAAATTACAAATTATAAATTCAAAATTGCAAACTCCATTACTTTGTAAAGGTAGATTATCAAAAGTCAAACCAATTTACTTTAAATGTTATGAATATAAATATAAGTATATTTACATTACTTTTTCTACAAAAGTTTTTATTAACCCATCTACTCTTTAATTTTATTTTATAATAGTCTCGGTTCCCGGTTCTGGTTTCGGTTCCTAACTATAGGAACCGGAACCGCACAATAACGGTTCTAAAAATTTGAAACCGGAACCTATCCGTTGACGGTCGGTTTCGGATAAGAACCGGAACCAAACCCCGGATACCCACGGATTTCAGTTCCAATCGGTTCTTTTGAACACCCATAATGATGAGTATATATAACGTAGCTTTAGTAATAAAGTCTTATGCTATGAATGCATAAGCAGGTAAAGAGTACATGTGTTGAGCTACCAAAGAAGTAATAACCCCTAAAGAAGCCAGAGCAAGACCTAATTGAAAATGAAGTGAATTATTATTATTATTATTTTTGGGGTAAACCAATAATTTTCTTTCCCGCGATTCAAACACAAAACCCCTGCATATAACTAACTTCATTAATTAAAGAGTTTGTCGTTTGGCGCAAAGGGAATGAAGTGAATTATTGATTGTGTCATAAAGACGCCCATATCCGATCGTCCTTTTAAGGAATATGAAGTTCTAAAAGATCTTTTATACTGTGTCCGATCCCAAAATTATATTGAGATCAATACTCACTTAACCAAAACTGAAGCATCAGTAATCTATTAGACTGAGATCGAAGCCTCAATAACAATTATCTTTACCTTAACAAAGATAACCAAAATCCATCTAACCAAAATTGAAGTATCATAGTGGGGTACCGGTGATGGGTAACTGTACCTGTAGTGGGGTAACCTTACCCTAGTAAAGTAGGTACTGATTCCTGCATTATGACGGACCAAATTAGAGTTACATTAACATGAAACCATAACCCACACCTAGCTCCCGAACCTAAGCGTATGAGGAAACGGTATATATATACCTGTAAGTACACAAGCTGCTCTCTCTCAATCTCAAATCTCTTTCAACTGTTAGTCAAACTGGGATTTTGTGGTAATCAGATCAGGCGGTTGTGGTTGGGTTCTCGTTTTTTGATCTCCAAGACTTTTCAACAACGAGAAATTCATTCAAACACCATCAGTCACCACAATGCCTCGCTCTTGCAAGAGAAAATCATCGGCCCCACCTAGCCCTTCACGTGTCAAATCTTTTTCTGACTCTCGTTCTGGTACCCACTTCTATTTTTCTTTTTAATTTTCAGAAAGTTCTTTACTTTTATGTTTGTTTGCCAAGAAANTATTTTTTCTGCAGATTTTATTTAATATGAATTGTAAAATTATACCCTTGATCTTGGCTCATGTAAACGATCTCTACATTAATTTTTTGTTTTGTTTCCGCTGCGTATATGGGACCGTTTATTAACACGCTGCGGCGAAGAAGGATTCTCGCCATGGCGATGAAGTGAAACAAAGCTCTAGTGCGCAACTCTCTTCGCTGTGGCGAACCTTCATGTGGAATTCTGAATTTACAGAACTGCCCTCCGCTTGCTTCTTTGCTTGAATCTTCAATCTTCGACGCTCTCCTCATGGAAACAAGCTTCATAGTGCTCCACTCTGATTCAGAACTTACCCAACTTCTGAGATCTGCTCACTTCTGAGTCTAAAAACTCCAATTCGATCATTATTTGCATAAAATGTCCATTTTAGCCTGAAACACAAAATATAAAGAATTAAGTAGCAATTCAGGTCAAAATAAACTAAGAAGTATCTAAAATCTGACTAAAAGGTCTAATAAAAACAGTATAATCCACGAATTATCAGTGGCCAAGTATCCAAAGACAATAAGCATTGAAATAAACACTCAATCCATGAAATAAAAGCTAAAAATAGATTAAATCATGTATATTGAATATTTATATCAAGGCCACATCGAAACCCTAGATAAACAATTAGTTCCTCATAGAAAATGAACTAAAACTATATAAACAAAACAAATTCGGATTCATCATGGAAACAAGAACAAAAGGGTAAAGAAAAACTCTCCAATATAGTTGAATCTTCTCTTCTTCTTCTCCTCTCCACGTTTCTTGCCTCCAAAGTAAGTGAAATCCCTTAACAAATCATTTTCGTTCCTTTGTATAGTGTTTCAACTTTTGGGTGAAAACCTAGCAGCCGAATACGACATGTTATTTATTTTATTTTTTTTCTCAAAAAGTGCAGTTTTGCCACAACAAGAATTTTTCTTTGCCATCACGAATTCCAAATGCCCGTAATTCCATAAGCTTTTTCGTTGCGGCGAAATCAAGTTTGCCTAGAAATCTTCATTTCTTTTGTCTTCATTCTAGTCAAGTCTTGAAGAGCACTTCCAATCAGCCTCAGAACTTCTCAAATCTTCTAATTCCAGATCTTTTTTTAGTCGACAGGCTTAAAATCACCACTTTTTCTTTGAATATCTTTCGGGACTGCAAAGTGAAAATAAAAGGAATTACTATCGATTAAAACCCAAAATGCATGAGAAGTTTCCTAAATCCTATTGAAATTTGATGCAAAAACACTATGAAAAATAGGATTATCACTATGCAACCAGGTTACTCTACCGGTCATGCCACTTTGCCATTTAGGTTGCTCTACGAGTCAGGTCGCTCTATAGCTTAGGCCCACCTACAAGCTAGTCCACTTAAAGTGATTGCGACCTCCCTTAATATAGGCGATAGGACAACGACGAAATCGATAATACTGAGAATCGAGTTAAGAAGTTCATATTTTATAAGCAAAGAGAGAAGGATCAACCCTCCAACTAGCCATTCTTCCCATTCCGCAAGAAATAGAATAATCTCAGGTAGTTGGCAACCAAGAATACAATAGAACTTAATCTAATAGTTCACCCGGAAAGAAGAAAGAATAGATAGATCAGTTTAGGAAAGTGAGATAGATCACTATTTTGTTCCCTCTGTTTGGATTCCACCTTTTCTCTTATTATACGATGATATCGATCTATGAGTGTTTGGTGTACCTATTTGATAGAGCTACGACCGTCACGATCAACCTTCTTGTTCTTTTGTTACACTTTGCAACCAGATTACACGAGATTCAGTTCAAAGCTTCTGTTTTTTAAGGAGTGAAGGAGGGTAATCACTATGTCCTGGTGTCTGAAAAGTGGCTTGATTTTCATTTCTCTACTTATGCATGGTGGATTGATTCAGGTACCACCCGAAATGGGCACTAAATACTTTTGTATAGATCTCCTCCAAATCTCTTGAATATGTCTCCAATCAATTGACTTTGGTCCCGTGTCTTGGCAATGTTGAATTGAGAAAGCAACCGAAGAGCTGACTGAGGGAGAAAAGAAAATGGTTGTAGCTTACTTCAAGCAGTAGGGATCGAAGCGGAAAGGAGCAAAGAGAGTCAAGCTTTGAACCAGAATCGATTAGATTGAATACTGAAAAGTCATGAGAGAATTCTAACATCCTAAGGTCTCTGGATCTAATCCTAACTCTTCGTAGATTCCTTATCTAACGAGAGTCTAACGCACACAAGACTCCAAGTCTTATGTGAATTATGCCCATCAACGGCATCCAAGTCCTTCACAGATTCTAACACTCAAGGATCATGAGTCCTACAGGAATTTTGATATCCTAGGATTACAAGTCTTACATGGATTCTTCTTGTTTTGAGTACTCCTAGTTCCATGAAACTAGTACTTTGAATTCTACAAGGACTAAGCTTTCCTTGGCTTCCTATAAAAACAAAGGGCAATCTTCTTGGAAATGGATTTAGATATTTAACCATACTAGTCATACAATATAAACAATTCCCCCACCAATTCTTTAAGTGTTGTTCCTCGTTTGTGAGCCTAGCTCCGGCCACTCTATGACGATAGTCGCACCTTAACTCCACAAAAACGGTAAACCTTTCCTTTTACCCTTTATGCTCAATTTTCTGTCACAACCTTACTGACTTGAGTGTCAGAGTGCCTACGACTGACACCACACTAGTGTCCCCAAGTGTTTCATGTTCACTTTTCGTGTCTCTCGACAAGCCTAAAAAGTTGTTAGTGGCTTTCCCTCACACGATCAATTCCAAAGGACTTCTTGGTAGATTTTACTGTCTACAAACACATAGAAACTTTTAGGCAAAAATGGAACTATGTAAGGTTTCCAAGGGAGTTATGTGTAGAGAGTTTGCTTTAAGTTTAACTGGAGTAGCCAAATAGTGGTATAGAGATTTGAGCCCTCAAAGTCTAAGCCATTTAGAGAATTGTGTGCAAGTTCTATTCATATTTTAGGGGCTTTAGAAGAGAGAAAAAACCTATAGAAAATTTGTTAGACTTATTGAAAGATAATAAGGTTATATAAAAGGTGATGAGATAGGTGTTCACAATATGAATTATAGTTTAGATGATGAACCTTCAATGCAAAATGAACATGGTGAAATGAATGATGAAACCACAAAATTCTTTAAATTACTTCAAGAGGTAGAATATCCTTAAATGCAAAGTGTGTGAACATGTTACTACATTATCATTTATTGTCTAATTGTTGAAGATGAAAGTGTTGTGTGGATGAACGAACAAATCTTGAACACTTTTGTTAAAGTTTTTAGAAAAAATTTCCTCGTAAGAATATTTACAAATTTATAGCATGAGGTTCTAAAGACACTACTAACTTGGTTTCACACACAAAATATAGGAAATTTGTCCAAACAAGTGTACCAATATAAATTTTATACAATTTTTCTTTGAACTTTTTTACATTTGTTCTTTTTATATTTCTTGTTCTTAATTTTATTATTTGACTATAGTGAGTTATGTCACTTAAGCGAGCATGTGATAAATCTATTAAGGGTACACCTTATACTCGATCGAACAGATGACTACACATGTCTGCATCTTCTTACCACAAATAGCACATACCTTTTTGGAAATATTTTGTCCTTTTCCTATCATTATATTGCGCATGGTCTTCATCTGCTTGGCCAATTTCGAAACCTGCATTGCCAATTCAGTGTTAGTATTCACTTCATATATGCCTTTAGATCTCCCTTTAACACTTTTCTACTACGAATTTGCTCCAAGCATCTCATATAACTCCCAAGTCTCCTGTGCAGTCTTTGCTCCTATAGCACCACTTACAGCATTATCCACTATGGCTTGACAAGCCTGTGTTAATCCATCATAGAAAAATTGATTCAATAATTCTAAAGGATATCTATGTTGTGGATAGTGAACTAGAAACAATTTAAAAAGTTCTCAAGCTTCATGGAATGGTTCACCTTCTATTTGTGTAAAAGTAGCAATCTTACCTCGCAATTCAACAATCTTTGCATGGGAATAGAATTTACCTATGAATTTATTATAAACTACGTGCCATGTGGTAAGTGAAGCTGGAGTTAATGACATGAACCATGTTTTTTGTCGGATCCTTCAACGTATATGGAAAACATCTCATTCGTAGTTGATCCTCTCTCAAACCTTGCAAGAAATTAAGTGGGAGTGCAATTGCATTCTTAGTGTTGTATGTCGACGACATACTTTCTGATTGAGAATGATATATCAAACTTGCAATCGGTAAAGACTTGGTTGTTCAAGTGCTTTTCCATGAAGGACTTAGGGGAAGCAGCCTACACCCTCAGAATAAAGATCTATCATGATAGATCGCATAGGTTGCTAGGCCTAAGTCAAAGTACATACATAAACAAAGTATTCCATGAAAACTTCTGAATATGATGAAGACATAATCATATTAATTGTAGCTCTTTGAATCAGATTTCCAATGGTCCAAAAATCATCCCGATTTGAGATCTTTAGCTCAAGTTATCGTTGAAATATTGAGCATGCTCAAAACTCAAGCATTTTAGGATTCGCATCTCATATTAAATATGAAGTAACTACTTCATTTCAACTCTGATTCTCAAACCGTTTGTTTCTAATCGTCAAGAACTCTTGCTAACATCTGAATATTATTTTTAAGCTTTTATGCCCTAAAAACATAACAAAAATACTCATGATCCCAAAAAGTGCATTTATGAAAGAATTAAATCAATTTATGCAAGTTTAACCTCCGCGCCCCCCCCCCCCTTTAAATGACACCTAAAAATCACTAAGCACAAGTGCATTTTCAAGCACTTATCAGTACACCTTATAGTCAATCGAACATATGACCACACATGTCTGCATCTTCTTAGTTTCCAACTTCCAATAAGATAGGTATCTAAACAACTTTCATTTTCATTATAAAATGAAACATTTCCTCATATTATATATTTATTTGCAATTGAAATAATAGAATGGAATGGATTGTCTCATGTTAAAAATTGTCGAGGTTGTGCTCAAGTTGTTTGAGAATAAGGTATTTGATAAATAATGCATATTACATTGGATGAATTATACAACCTATTGGCCCAAATACAAAGAAGTTTTTCTCTTGTGATTACATGAAATTACAGGTGGGAATTTTGGTCCAGGCCCAAAAAATCGACCCAAAAAACCAGACTCGGGACCGGTCCTCCCAAGGACCGGACCAATCCTATAAGGGCCAGGCCTAAAGCCGTACCAATCTTCAATCTCTCATTCTCTCTATTCCAATTCTCAAACTCTCTTCAATTTATATTTATATTTATTCATCTATTATTCATATTATTATTTATATTATTCAATTTCTTCTGTTTTAGTTATTTATTATTTTATCATAAATTCATAATGGATTCTCCAAATTATGCATTCGGAGGATCACCGTCCCCAAATGAGTATTATGTTCCAGTTCCTCCATCCATCGAAGAAATGGAAGGGTCCAATCCATTTTCACCCTTTCCAGACACAACAATTCCACAACCAGCAACAGTTGGGACTACATCCAGCCAAACACAAGTGAGCTGCAACACCACAGCAAGACTGTCGAAGACGGTTGTGTCTAGGGTATGGCAATTCTTCACCAAATCAAAATGGGCAAAGCCAAATGGGCAGGAGGAAGAGATGTGAGGTGTATGTATTTTTTGTCCAACCATTATCGATGTTGAGCGACGATGCGATGCAACCTCGAGAAGAAGCACCCCTAATATATATAGTCCGGTTCAACTTCAACTGGACCTAATACGCAAATACAAACTCAACTTAATTTTAATCTACAATCCTCAACTCTCTCAAACTAGCAATACAATACACTCCATGCACGAGAAGAGATAGCAAAATACATAGTTGCTACAGACTCTCCCCTTTCTTTATCTAAAAATTCTTTTCTTGTTGATATGATTAAAATTGTTTTTTGTCCACAATATAGCCCTGTTAGTAGAGGTGCAAGTAGAAAGGACATACAAAAACTTTATACTAAAATAAGAAATCAACTTAAACTAGAATTTGAAAATTTTCAGAATATATCTATTGCAGTTACTTTAGACATATGGGCTGCTAGATCAAAAACAGATTTTTTGAGTGTCACAATACATTACCTAGATCATAGATGACATTCACAACAAAAATTGATAGGTTTTAAACCATTATATGCTAAACATAGCACTAAGACTATTTATTTTATAATTATTGAAGTTTTGCAAGATTATTTATTAACTGAGAGAGTTGTGGCACTAACGCTTGATAATGCAGCTACTAACACCACGACAATTTCTTTATTTGAAAAGAGATTAGATTTGCTTGGTGAAGGTAAATTTTTTGACCATAGATGTGTTTGTCACATCATCAATTTGATTGTTAAAGCAGGTTTAGAAGCTATACATGCAAGGATTGAAATAGTGCGCACGGCTATCAGATTCATCGCCAATACAAGATAGAATGAGTACGTAAAATATTGTCACTTAGAGAAGCCACTGGTTCGACCAAAGAAGTTATGTTACGACATGTCTGTCTGTTGGAACTCCATGTACTTGATGTTGCAAAGAGCTATGCCAACCGCAACACAAATTACAAAGTTCGTCAACTGGAAGAACTATCCGGATGAAGTCATCAACGATTCAGATTGGACAGTTTGCAGTCTTTTTCATTCATTTTCTAAAGCTTTTTACGATTCCACTAATACATTAAGTGGTATTTATTATCCTACTACTAATTTAACATTAGATATTTTACTTCAAATTTCTAAAACTTTTGCTAAACATAGATATAATCCAAAATTAATGGATATTGTTTCAGACATGGAAGCAAAATACCAGAAATATTGGTTAGATATTTCAATCTTATATGGTTTAGGTCTTATTGTATATCCTAGATTTAAATTAAACATATTTAATTGTATGGTTACAGAGATAGGTCAGCATTTAGGACATGACTATAGTTCGTATTTGACAGAATTTAACAGAAAATTAGAAAGCCTTTTTTTCTTTATATCAGAATAGGTATAGTGGAAAGCCCAATAGAGACGACCAGCAGGAAGCTGATGAAGACATTTATCAATAAGGATCGAGCATGTGGTCGTATGTGGAACTCAGTTGCAGTGGTGGTGGAAGTAGCAGCTCTAGCTCATACAGACATGGACCAAATGAGCTGCAGCAGTGTCTACAAATGGACATGTCTTACATGACCAGGAAGGAGAAACGTGAGATGGATCTACTTTAATGGTGGAAGCAAAATACAAGTCGATTCCCCATTGTAGCCCAAGTGGCCCGTGGCATTTTATGTGTGCAAGTTTCCACAATTGCATTTGAGTCAACATTCTTTATTAGTGGCCGCATTATAGAAAACAAAAGATGCTCTTTAACCAATGAGATGGTTGAAGTCATAACATATTTACGGGATTGGACTCATGCAGACTAAAGACTACACTGCACCCTAAAGATCCCGAACTACTCGACCTCTTAAAAGACACAGATTTGGATGATGTAAATTTTGACGATGTAAGTTAATAATTTAATTAAAAAAAATTATTTAATTGTTTATTTGTTTTAAGTTTAAATTAAATTTGCACATTGTGAAGTGTGAATATTAAATTTATATTAAAATTAAATTATCTCTTTAAATTAAAACCATATAAATTTATTACCAATTAATCATCCATTTATATTTATTTAACTGTTTAAGTTCAAATTAAATTTTCAAAGCTAAAATTAAATTATCTCTTTAAATTAAANTGCGTTTGGTTTATTATTTTGGATAGGATTTTGGGGATAGTATTGGATAATTGAATATGAGAGTATTACGAGGTAAAATTTAAAAATTTATAAAAAAACCCCATAAGTTTGCTAATTTAATAAATACCCCAATATATAAAAATATGTAGAATGACAAAAAGACCCCCACCATTCGCAATGCCTGTTCCGGTAACCACCGTAGAAATCTGACTGAAAAATTGCATAACGACACATACCGGTCGGATCTGGCCGATATGGCGTCGCTATGGCCTTTTCCGGCCAGATCTATGACTATATGTGGTCGTTGACGGTCGGAAAAGGCCAAAGAAGGCCATCTTTGGCCATCAGCGACGACCAAAGATATGGTCGTCGTTGTCGATCAACGATGGCCAAGATTTGGGCGTCATTGACGGTTCTTTAGCCTTCACTGACGGCCAGATCCACTGTGGATCTGGCTGGAAAAGGCCAGATCGGTGAATTACCAGCCAGTTCTGGTCGATAATTCACCGTTGTGGCAGATTGGTGGTTGCCAGAATCTGGCAAGTATGGGTCACGGGGGTGTTTTTGTTATTTTTAAACCTTTTTTTCAGGGGGTATTTATGAAATTAATAACCTTTTGGGGTCTAAAGTAATTAAAAAAATAGGCTAATATTTCTGGAATAATGTGCCAAACTTTATTTGGAGAATAGGATTGAGAATATGGGCAGAAATAATAAGCCAAACGCATAGCTGCTATCGAAATCCTGTTTTTGGAAAAATACATACATTTGTATGAGATGTGGATTAATGTGTAATAATATGTAGTGTGACCAAATCAAAGCTCAAACTTCTTCTTAGCAAGAGTCTGAGCATAAGCCTCCAAGCATATAACCAATGGCGATAAAAACATAGCCTTGTTGCACCATCAATGTCCTGATATATAAGCATATGCTTCTTCATGGTAAAACTAAGAAACCTGCAATTATCACTAGGCCTTGACCGTCAGGAAAATTCTGACAATGGGTGGCCTGAAAACTATGTCTTTTTTCCGGACCATTGTCCTGATTGCTTGTGCAATCTTTCCATTCTCTACAGGATTTCCTCACAGGAGTCTCACTCATTATCCACCAGAAAATCAATATTCTCCAGGGTCTGGAACATCAGCTCCAAAATCTTCCCCAGCTTCATGGTCTCCTGCAGCGTCACCAGATCCTTCATGGCCTATACCATTGACCCCTTCAGAATCTCCATCTCCATGGTCTCAGCTTTATCCTCCAGCTCCTTCACCGGCTAAAACAAGGCCTGAACCATCCACTCCTGAAGCATCTCCATCTCCATGGTCTCAGCATTATCCTCCACCATCAGAATTCAGTCCTATATCTTTTTCACATTCATTGCCTCCACTTGCAGAATTGGCTCCTTTCTTGCCTCCATTGCCAGCATTGCCATATCCTGCGCCTTCATCTCCAGCACCAATGCCTTCTTCTGTGACTCCATATCCATATGTTGAACCTCCACCTCCAATGTCCTCTTCCATGCCTCCATCAATGCCATATCCTGAGCCTCCATCTCAATCTCCAATTCTATTATCAATGCCTCCTTATCCATCTGTTGAACCTCCACCTCCAATGCCCTCATCCATGCCTCCAACAATGCCATGTCCTGAGNTTGAAAATGTAACTATAAGAAACTACAAGATCAATGTTCCAATATGTCCAAGCAAAAGCTATATATATATATCCATTCTTTGGTAACCAAGAGATGATGAATCCTTATGAAGATACATCTAAGTCAAAATTATGCTTCCCTTAGGAAACAGTACCGATGTGATATTCAAATACGTTGCCTTACAGTAAATATCCACATATTATTAAAAAAGAAATAAATATAAGATACTTGGTAATCAGTGCAGAAACACTGCTCTCTATTTATGCAGCAAAAAAAAATCTCTGAGTGAGACATAACTCACAATGTTTTTTTAAACTTTTTGTGTAAAAAACCCACTCTCAATAGATATAGTAATGAGCGCACTAAAACTTCAGCATATATGCATCGAAGTCATACCCTATTGATAATTTAAGATCGTGAAGATGAACTTACTCTCAGACAACAGGCCATTAGAGTATTGCTAACAAAAGAAAATCTTAAAAGCTGCTCATCCACAAGAAGTTCTTAGCATTCATAACTTCTTTGAAGTAGCAGTTACCTTTCATATCACGTGATACTTTTAAACACATCACTTTTCAACAGCTGATTTCAAAACCTAGAAAAAGTGCCAACCAACAAGACTACCAGTCTCTATGTAAAATAGATTAATACACCCATGCTACCTCAGATCAAACAAAAATGTAATAGGAACTGTTTGTACATCCAAAATGCACAATAATGCAATAAATCTTTTTTTACATTCAATAACACACTCTGATAGCTCAAAATCAAATACATAAGTACGTAACTCATAATGCTTTTCTTTTTTAACACTTCCAAAGAACAAACATAAGCAAATGAAAAGACGAATAGCATAAAAGTAATATAATTATACCCCGAGCCGATAAGAACCAAAGGTAAATATCTTGGCATTTGCTTCTAGC
This sequence comes from Pistacia vera, assembly GCF_008641045.1. NCBI lineage: Eukaryota > Viridiplantae > Streptophyta > Magnoliopsida > Sapindales > Anacardiaceae > Pistacia > Pistacia vera. The sequence goes on from NW_022196325.1 coordinate 31,351, forward strand.
ACCAGTTGCTCATTCAACCCTTTCGCACGGCTAATTTTCTTAACCCAAGTCTTCACAATCTGTTTGATAACAAAATTAAAGGTCAAAATAAAAAAAGACATTCTCTGCCATCCTCCATCAAAATAAAAACCTTAAATCTCCTATTTGTTTTCATCACTTTAATACCTACTGTAGAAAACTCACCAACATAATCATACAACCAAATGTGCATTATGTTAAACATAAAGTAGAATTGAGAGCTGAGAGAGGAATTTAAACCTGGTCTAGTCTCCCAAGCACTTCCTCTCTACTAACAGCCTCCTCTTGACTCTCATACAAATTGACATCTTGCAAATACTGAAATACACAAAACCACAAAGTAGTACAACCTCAACTAATTAATCATATCCACAAATCACAATAATCCAATCAAATTCATAACTGAAACCTTTTCAAGCTCGCGGGTCTTGATCACATCGAACTCCGTTGGCCCTCCCAAAGATATGGGCTCCGTTATGCCCAATCGTTGTCCATTATTGCTGCCCATTAGTATTGTTTTATCACAAGTTTTCTTTTTCTTCTTTTTCTCTCTCTCTTTTTTTTTTTTTTCTCAATCAAATGGGTTGGTTAAGCATAATTTTATCCAGAACATTTATACGTGTATTTTGCTTCTCTTCTTTTTTTCCAGATAAAATTCGAATCGGAAACACACACTAAATCGAGTTGTAACAATGTAATAATCGTTAATTGTACAGTGTTGGGTGGAAAATACAAAAGCACCAGCAATAGTAACTATGATAATAATGATAATAATAATAATAACTAAACAAAAGAAAAAAGGAAATTTATCTAACCCTTAATTCTAATACGACTATAATCGAACAAAGTACAACGGCACACCAATTTGAAGGCCTCTAATCAAAATCCAAAAAGCCCTAAACCTAATTTGCTAAACGATGAAAGCCATTCAAAACAGAGAACGCAATCAGAAGTCGAAATAGCCGCGGACCTTCGTCGGCGGTGTGGTTGTTCTTCGAACTGAGCGATTAATCGAATTAGCCTCGATTCTCTCAACGAAACCCTGAAAAAAATATCTTTCAAAAGAGAGAAGGAGAATCGAAGGAATTTATTAGAGAGAGAAAGTATAAATAACGAAGAAAAGATAAGGAAGAAGAATGCTTACAGAGAGTTTCGCTTGTCTTTTTTGACGCGTTTGTTTAATTTTCTTTTGTTTTTCTAATATTTTCTTTTGTTCCAAACAGGGTGGAGGTGGTGAAAAGGTTGGTTTTTTTGAGAGTGAGTGATCTGGCGGTGGATATAAAGAGAAGAATGAAGAAGTTTGGAGGGATTAAAATTCCTACCCCTTCAGGATTGTTGAAATTTACGTGGCCCTCAAATTCTTTAGACTTCCCTGTCAACCCCAATATTTTAAGATAATGGCAATTATACCAATGCAAGGACAAAGTTGGTAATTCACTCAAAAGATGGAATGTGGCAAGGGCTTCTTCTTTTTCACTGCACTTATTATAATATTTCACACTCAATCACTAATTAACCAAACCCACAAAACAAATCATCGTAATCTTTTTTTATTAAACCCAAAAATATGAAAAAGTCTTCTATGTATCATGTTGCAATAAAACCCATCAATGAGAATGTTTCACATCAACGCAAATTAATTACATTTGTTTTCCCATTATTTGACTATATGACAAAAAAAAAAAAAAAAAAAAAACCCACTATTAACTTTGCCAACAGAATCAGAAATTATATTACGAACGATGTTACTATCAATTCAACATAAAAGAACAACACACTAAAAATAAAATAAAAGAAGTCACTCATAGTCTCATACTACAAAAGAAATTGAACAAAATATAATTTGAAAGGAGTGTGAATAAGATACTGTTAAAAGGGTATTTATGTCTTTAACCGGATTGATCAAGTTTCATGTATATTTGGGTAAAAAGGACTACTTTAGTTTTTAGAAGGCAGGTTGTAATTTTACTGAAGGGCAAATACTTAATTTTAATCCGAAGTTTGGTTAACGAACCCAATTAAAGAAAGAATTGTACGTAATTAACTCTGGACCCAATAGTTTCGAGAATTACACTTTTATCCCTCTCAAATCAACAGCATTTCTGCAGAGACACATCTATTTGTAGATAATTTTTGTATGCTTAAAAAAAAGCATGAGGCTGAAAAAGGGTATCACAATCAACTGCATTTTTCTCCATAGTCTGCAGGCTCAAACAAGCATCAATTTAAAACGAAATTCTTAGTAAAAATAAGAATATTGAGAAGACTACGAGATGTGCTTGATGCAAGAAGAAATTCATATGTGATGGCTTTCGTCAATAAGAGAACATTCATCTTTCCTCACCCCACCGGAGCTGAGAATGTGGAATATTACATATGTAATATAATACGAAATTTAATCATTTGCCTTCAACCATATTATTCAAGTGTTGTAGAAAGCTAAAACGTGAATGATTTGTGAGTGAATGTTTAAGAGATGTCTTCTAGCCTATGCCTCCAGAACCTTTTGTATTTTTTTGTGATATATCTTTGATGGAGAAAATGATATCTTTATATATGGCTAGGCTAGAGACCAAGTAGCTCTCATCAACTGCCTTTAACCTCCCATCAAGGATCAAAAGAGGTAGTTAATAACTCCTTTAAACCACCTTGCACTACATAATTGTAGCATGTGGCCACATCAAGTCTTACATTCTTCCACTTGGCCTCATGCCGCAATTTGAAAAAAATACTATATAGGTGATTAATCCGAATATGGCCATAATATGAGTTATAGCAAGCATTACTTACATAAAAGCTCAATACATGAATGATGGCAGTCATATCCTTTAAATCGAACACTCCCTTCCATCTATTACAATGTATGATATTTTATATAAGTACTTTATGAGTTTCTTAAATTTATGAATGAACTTCCTATAAGTCATTCGTGGTCCACTTTATTTTTGACATTTAACTTTATGTGCACAAAAAAATGTAATAGATAAACTGTATATGTCAAAATATTTGAATAAGGTCATATATACAAATGTAAAAGTTAACTTGTACATCAAATGAACTAACTAGCCCCATACAATCCACATGATCCTTAAATACTTTAACCGGCAATCCTTTGGTCATGGGATCGGCGACCATTAATTTTGTACTTATGTGTTGGATATCCACCTTTTGCTCTTTAACATGACCTCTAACTGAAAAATATTTTATATCTATATGTTTGCTGCGACTACTACTTTTTTTATTCTTTGAGAAGAAAACGGCAGCTGAGTTATCACAATAAATCTTTAATGGCCTTGCAATAGAGTTGATAACTCTTAAACTAGATATAAAGTTTCTCAACCATAAAGCTTATGATGTAGCCTCATAACACGCAATGAATTCTGCTTCCATTGTGGATGTTGCTATTATATTTTGTTTATTGCTTTTCCAAGATATAGCACCGTTATTAAGCATAAATATATATCCAGAAGTAGACTTCTTAGAATCTTTACATCCACCAAAATCAGAGTCTGTATACCCAATCACCTCCAAATGATCAGAGTGTTTGTATGTAATCATATAACTCTTGGTTCCTTGCAAATAACGCATAACTTTCTTGGCAGCTTTCCAGTGTTCAAGGCCTGGGTTACTTTGATATCTACCCAACATTCCTATTGCATACCCTATGTTAGGTCTGGTACAAACCTGAGCATACATGAGTTTCCCCACGGCTGAAGCATAAGGTATTTTATTCGTCTCCTTGAACTCCAATGAGTTATTTGGACATTGTTCGAAAGTGAATTTATTTTTTTTAACAACAGGAGCTAGTGACGGTGAACAATTTTGCATTCGACAACTTTCCAAAATCTTTTCGATGTAGGTCTTTTGAGATAAACCTAAAAACCTTCTAGATCTATCTTTGTGACTTTTATGCCAATGACATAAGAGGCTTCACCCATATCCTTCATCTCAAAATTTTGAGAAAGAAATTCTTTGGCGTCATGAAGTAGACCCAAATCACTGCTTGCAAGTAAATATCATCCACATATAGAATTAAGAAGATAAACTTGCTCCCACTGGTTTTAAGATAAACACATTGGTCCACAATATTCTCAATAAAACCAAATGAGATAATAACATTATGAAACTTTGTGTACCATTGACAGGATGCTTGCTTAAGTCCATATATGGATCTATTCAACTTGCATACTAGCTTATCCTCATTACAAAAATCTTCTGGCTATTTCATGTATACCTCCTCGTTAAGATCTCCATTTAAGAAGGATGTTTTCACATCCATTTAATGTAACTCCATATCAAAATGAGCTACTAATGTCATGACGATTCTTAATGAATCTTTCTTTGAAACTGGAGAGAAAGTTTCATTGTAATCAATGCATTCCTTTTGTGTGAAACCCTTGGCCACCAATCTTGCTTTATATCGTTCGACATTACCATAAACATCTCTTTTGGTCTTATAGACCCATTTACAACCAATGGTTGTTGCTCCTAGTGGTAATTCGACGAGTGCCCAAACTTGGTTTTTGGCCATTGATTCCATTTCTTCTTTCATGGCATTATACCAAATGAGGGATTTTTCTCCATCCATGGCTTGTGAAAATGAAGTGGGATCTTCATTTAACTGACCATCAAAATCAGTATCTTGAAGGTATACCATATAATTATTAGAAATCGTTGGTTTCCTTACTCTTGAAGATCTTCTTAATTCAAATGTTTCATCAATAGTATCTTGATTTTGGATAACAGTATCATTATTAATTGAATCTTCATGGTGCGACTGATTAGGAATTTGTTCATCTTAAGTCAATTGATCTTCTAAATTAATTGAATGATCATTTTGAAAAAATAATCAATTGATTATCTTGAAAAGATGAACTTAGTTCCTTAATTTCCTTAAATTGTACTTTACGAGGAATGTCACTCCCACTGAATTCAAGATCTTCAAAGAATTTTGCGTTTCTAGGTTCGACAATCGTAGGTGTGTGAGAAGGACAAAAGAATCTGAACCCTTTATAATTCATTGGATAACCAATGAAATATCCACTAACAGTTTTCGGGTCCAATTTCTTAACATTTGGATTATAAACCTTTCCTTCTGCAGGACAACCCCAAATGTGTAAATGTCTTAAACTAGGTTTCCAACCAACCCATAATTCAAAAGGAGTTTTTGGAACTGCCTTTGATGGAACCCGATTTAAGACATATATTGATGTCTTTAACGCTTCACTCCAAAACTTTAATGGAAGATTGGAGGTACTAAGCATACTTCTTACCATGTCCATAAGAGAACGATTTCTTCTTTCCGCCACACCATTTTGTTGTGGTGTTCCTGGCATGGTGTATTATGCAACAATAACCTCTTCTTGAAGAAATTTTGCAAATGGACCTGGCATTTGACCCTTTTCTGTATATCATCCATAATATTCTCCACCTCTCTCTGGCTTTACAACCTTTATTTTCTTTTCACTTTGTTTCTCTACCTCTGCTTTGAATATCTTAAAGGAATCTATAGCCTCTGATTTATCAAACAAAAAGTAAAGATACATGTATCTAGTATGGTCATCTATGAAAGAGATAAAATATCTTTGTCCATTTAGACTAGGTATAAGAGAGGGTCCCCATATATCTGTAATTTATTAATACTTCTTCTAGCTCATTTTGTAGCTCTATTAGTTGTCTTTCCCTTTATACAACCAATACAAGTATCAAAATCAGTGAAGTCAAGAGTTTGTAAAACTCCATCATCCACCAACCTCTTAACTCTCTATATAGAGATATGTCCCAATCTCTTATGCACAACTTAGAGGAGTCCTCTTTAATGATACAATGTTTGCTGCCATTCTCCTCATGCACAGTCATAAGACTATGCTCAAATGCAGGATCTAGATCAAACTTATACAAACCATCAAGTAATTTTCCATATCCAACAGCAACATGGTCTTTTAGAATTTCAAAGATTGAATTACTAAAAGTAAATGCATAACCAAGTTTCACAAGTCTGGATACAGAAACTAAATTTCTAGAAACGATGAAATATAAAAGGTATTATCAATATCCAATACATAATTAGAATTTAGAACAAGTCTAAAAGTCCTCACAGCTTCCACTTCAGAACGCATCCGATTGCCTGAATAGATGCTTTGTTCATTCCCCACTAGTTTCCTCAGGTTTAGGAAGCCCTGCATGGTAGTGGAAATGTGAATTATACAACCTGAATCAATCCACCATGTATCATTAGGAGCATCAACAAAATAAGATTCATGACATACATATGAAAGAAATATACCTTTCTTCTCAAGCCAGTTCTTGTATTTCAAGCATTCTTTCTTCATGTGTCCCTTTTTCTTGCAGAAAAAACACGAAACTTTGTAACCACTAGGATTACCATGTGCTTTACCCTTCTTATTGAATTTTGAGACACATTTACCTTTCTTTCCCTTTCCTTTGAAACGTGCTACTAAATAAGCACTTTCGAAATTCTCATTCTTCAACCTTTTTTCCTCTTGTACACACATTACTAAGAGTTCATTAATAAACCAATCTTCTTTATGTGTGTTATATGAGATTTTTAAAGGTCCATACTCATTAGGAAGAGAGTTGATAATGAAAGTGACAAGAAATGCCTTAGAAAATTCAATCTTAAGGGGCTTAGTTTGAGAAGCTATATCTCGCATTTCCATAATATGTTCACGCACACCCTTAGAACTATCAAACTTCATGCTAGAAAGTTTCTTCATTAAGGTGCTAGCTAACGCCTTATCAGATGTCACAAATTGTGCTTCAAGTGCTTTCATGAAATTTGTCACCTTAGTGCACTCAGGAATGGAACCTCTAATAAGTTTACTTATGTGGGTCTTTGTCTGCATTAAGCTTAAGCGATTTGATTGCTCCCACTTTTCATAGAGGACCTTTTCAGAGGGCGTACTTTCATCCGTAGGGACTAGGGGTTCGTCCATACAAAACGTCAAATCAATATCCATACACCCAAGTACTAACATTATCTTTTCTTTCCAATTAGAAAAGTTCTCACCATTTAACATTGGAACATGAGATGAAATATTAGCAAAAACAGTAGAAATAGCTGCAATAACCAAGAATTAAAATCATGTCATGCTATTGTAAACATACTTTATATTTGAATCAACCAATGTCAAATTCAAAATTATAAATTCAAACCTTCCTTTGGGCAGAGGTTGCTAACTTGTATTGAATTTATACTTATTAATAAGACTAATGAACATACATCACTCATAAAGTAATCCATACCTTTGGGTCTAAGATTAATCTAATCATGATGCTAATTCAATGTCTTACTCTAATTATTGTACTAAGATAATTACCTCCCTTTGGGCAGGGCAATTATCTCTAAAATTTACATCCCGTAAAACCTTACGAATTTTAAACAAAAAATAATTTTATGTGATTATTAACATGCCTTAGGATGCTTTGGCTACTCCTAAAACATTATAATATTCACTTCTTCAATATGGCAATAATAATAATATCAACTTAAACTCATGTTGATCATATCAAATATGCAAAAAAAAAAAAAAATTAATTCAGCATATATATAGTAATATCAGAAACAGTTTTAATATAACTAACTTAAAATTTCAAAACAGACTACAAAAAGCTTAAATTCCAGAACACACCACAAGAAATAATGTAGCTCAATGGTCAAGAGATGCAGCTCTTATCTAAAAGACTTGGGGTCAATTCTCATCAACGAAGTTTTAGCTTTTAACAATTAACATGGTTGAATTAAAAGCATTCTTTGCAGAATACAATAAATTAAATTTAATCAAACAAAATGATAGGCACGTCAATTAGCTTGTCTAGTTCAGTGAGCCAAGTAAAAGACTCTCAACCACTTGATTCCAAGTTCAAGTCCCAAGCGAGTGAGATGTGTAATTTTTTTTTTTTTTTAATTTACTAAATATAGTAAACGACATGTCGTTTCCAAAAATTAAATAAAAACGACTTGTCATATCTCATGGCCCAGTCGTCTTCAACCTTCAATCGGGTCTACAACCGGATACTCGACTCGAAAACAACCCATGTCAAACCCGAAACTTCAAAATACCATAACTCAGTCAATTTAACTCTGTTTTAGACGATTCAAAAGCCCTTCTTTCTCATAATTTCACAGGGAATTTAATTTTCTAACTAGTTTAACCAAACAAAAATCCCAAATATGAATATGAGAGAATCAGAATGAATAAAAACATAAATATAATTTCAGCATACTTCATCACATCTTAACACTGAACAATAAGCAAGAAGCATGGCTCTGATACAAATATGTGGAATATTACGTATGTAATATAATGCAGAATTTAATCACTTACCTCCAACCATATTGTTCAAGTATTGTAGAAAGCTAAAACGTAAATGATTTGTGAGTGAGTGTTTGAGAGATGTCTTCTAGCCTATGTCTCCAGAACCTTTTGTATTTTTTTGTGATATATCTTTGATGGAGAAGATGATATCTTTATATATGACTAGGCTAGGGACCAAGTAACTCCCATCAACTGCCTTTAACCTACCATCAAGGATCAAAAGAGGCAGTTAATAACTCCTTTAAACCACCTTGAACTGTATAATTGTGGCATGTGGCCACATCAAGTCTTACAGAGAATCCAAAGGATATAATGGAAATTACCACAAATCATACCTCACAAATTTCACGCCCCCTCTGAAATTCATCCATCATAATTCACAAAGTACTTGTTGATACATGGCAGCCGGAGTTCATACAAGGATAAGCAGGGATAATTATCGGCATCAAATTATACCTATCCTTTGGATTTATTCTAGCATCCCAAACTTGAAGACCTAGTGATCCTTCCTCTATATCACAAAGTATTACTGGATTTGGCCAACGCCACTGAGTGTACATCGTGAAGAACCAAGATACCAACGTATTGGGCAGTGCATTAGGATAGAGCTAACATATACGAGCCACAAGCACTGTCCAATTTATATCACTAAGAAACCCTGCAACCTGCTCATGACAAAAGAAGTGAGGCCAAAGGAAAACTGCATCAAACATAGTGTAATTGTTTCTAATCAAATCTTCCAAATGAGGAAAACCCACATACATTAGAAAAAACACCACGACGCTTTGCCCAATATCTTATGCATCTTAATGTTGTTCGGAAATTCTGCACCACAATCACTGACATTCATAAAAATCAGAACTGAAATTCTTAAGCACATAAAATCTAAAAAATTACTGTCATGACCTGAGTATTTGGAACCAATTGTAAAATTTTGTCAGTAACTCTGCAACCATTAAGACTGTGAACCGTTTGTTCATCTGCAGCCTGTAGTATTGAGTCTTGTGAAATATCAAGGTCCTGAATCAAAATTAACATATTAATAATATCAATTTCTAGTAAACTATCATGTAAACTTAAGGACAACATGTAGCTATAGAAGTATAATATCAACATATGAAAATGAAATGTCCAAATAAATGCACTTATTAAGGCTATTATACATAACTTTCATGTAATATTATGATTCTGTATTTCCACTTATTTTTCAATAGTTTCATTATGATCTTTGAAGCGATCACCTCTGTTGCCACTATTGATGCATAGCTTTGCTATATATTGTAGAATATAACTTATCCAAGAATGATAAATCTGAAGATACATTCCTCCAGTAATGAGAGGAAATACCTAGAAAAAAATGATAAAAGCCCAAAGCTTTGTTCTCCACCATTCCATGAACAAAAGGTGTTGATCATTTCATTGTGCTATACATTGTTTCTGCATAGATTCATATATCATCCAACAACTTATCATTATGCTATAAATACTGATTCAAAATTATTTCTAAATGAAATTGATTATTTATTTACTCATATCCCCAAAGTTAAATAAATTTCAATTGCAGAGGACCTGACTATATGAATAAGATTTTGTGAAGGTTGCAGATTCAAACACCACTAAATTTGAATTTCATCACTGGGACATGAGCATCAGGCATCGGATGCATTTCTGTTACTTCAGGCATCTCTGAAAGCATCTGATATAGCTCACAAAAGAAGTTTTCCTGCAATCCATTCCCAGAACTAATTTTAAGTTCATGAGCAATACTACATAAAGTGAGTAAATTTGTTGAACCATGAATAGGAGAGAGCTGATCACACCTCTCTTGTTACATAGCTAGGTCTAACACAAAGTGTGTCTATCTCCGCACCAGGACCATGCACCTATTAGAACATAAGAAATGTCCATATTCATACAAATTTATGTGTAAATGAATACCAAATTATTTTTACGATATTATTAAGCGTCATCCAAGTACATTTATAGAAAAAGAACTCTTAATTTAGTTATGTGCTCAACTCAAACACTTCTACACTCGAGTAAGTGCCCAACCAAGCACCAAAGGTGAGTGCCTCACTCAAGTTTCTCAGTGCCTTGCATCATTCAAGAGGCTATTTCAGTACCTAGTTCATTTTGATGACACCAAGTATCGACAAAATGGAAATGACTGCCACCTAGGAATGTAAACGAGCCGAGCCGAGCTTTTGGCTTATCGAGCTCGGCTCATTTACTACAGTGTCGAGCTTGAGTTCGAGCTTGAGCCTGGCGAGCCTCATAATTGAGACTCGAACTCGAGCTCGAGGCGAGCTCGCAAGCCGGCTCGTGAGCCCGATATCGAGCTCGAGCTCGTTAAGGAATGAGAGAAATGATATGGGGGAGAGTTTTGAGTTGTTGAGCTTCAGAAGAAGTGAGTCTAGTGGAGAAATCATGGACGACAGTGTCGTAAGTGTGGATGAAAGAGGTGGAGGAGGAAAGGGAGGACTCGTACCAGTGTTTGTGAGTTAGGAAAATTGAGGGCTTGGCATCGTAATGGACTTTGACGATGTAAGTTTTGAGGGTGTGATCATTATCAACTGTTAGAAAAAATGTGATAAGTAATCTAGGGTATTGCATACAACATACAACCTAAGTTTCACAATTCGAGAAGTTATATATTCTTAACAGATATATGACTAATGTGCTCTCGAAGTATGCATAGTCACACGGCATATTTACTAAAGCATGAACCTTAAAGAAGCACACAGAGAGATAGTCCCATCATGTGTGAGTGGGAGATATTGGATAAGGGTGCACCCATGATGGATTAACCCAAGCGGCGTGTGAAGTGGAAACTGTCAAAGGCAGTTTCTCACTAACCACCGCCCATATAAAAAGAGAAGTTTTTTTTCTTTTAGATAAACATACACACCAAAACACACATACGCTATAATCCTTATCCTAAGGTCTTTATCTAACCTGTAATTAACCCTAGGCAAGGGAACTCCCAGTTTTTTATGATGTCCTTTACAAGTGGAGACTCCTATAAATGCACCAGTTGTCTTTTTGGCACCCCAATCTATATACTCCTTGATGTAGTTGTTGACTAAACATCTATAATCACCCATTGCAATCACATTTTGTATATAAACGAATTACAATGTATTTACACAGCATAAATACCTCTTCTCCTTAACTCTGAAGCAAATGTTGAATCTGGAGAGAAAACTACCGTAGAGTTTTTCCTTCAATTGTTTTTTGAGAGAGAGAGAGAGCGTATGTGTGTTTTGATGTGTATCTTTATCTAAAAGGAAAAAAAAAAATTCTTTTTATATGGGCAGCGGTTAGTGAGAAACTGCCTTTGGTAGTTTCCACTTCACACGCCGCTTGGGTTAATCCATCATGGGTGCACCCTTATCCAATATCAACATTAGCTGAAAGTGAAAAATGTTGATTAGCTAAAAGTGAAAAAGAAAGAAGAAGAGAGAAGTAAAATGAAGAAGTGAAGAAGAAGACATGGTTGAGTTGAGACTTGAGAGAGAGAGAAGTGACTGAAAGCATTAAAAGGAGAGAAGAGAGTTGGTGACTGTGTATGTCAGTATGTGGTGCTCAACGCTCACTCCTATTTTATTTTTCAAGGTTTTTTATTGGAAAATATCAGTTTAATACCTCATGGTTTAAAAAATCACCAAAGCACCCTACGTAAGTGTACAGTGTTTACTCAAGCCGGACCAGGCTCGCGAGCCCATAAGCCGAGCTTCACTCTGTTCAAACTTGACTCGGTTAACAAACCGAGTTTGAGTCGAGTCGACTCGATAATAACCGAGTCGAGCTCAACTCGGCTCGTTTACAGTCCTACTGCCACCATCCCCACATCGAAAAGCATTAAGTGATTCAACAAGAATATTGATTCAATGGCATCAAATAAATAAGTAAATTCATAATGCTATTCTTTTGCTAACACTTCCAAAGAACAAACATAACAGCAAATGAAAAGATGAATAACATAAATTGTAACCCTTTCAGAATATAATCATACCCCAAGTCGATATGCACCAAACGTATATATCTTGGCATTTGTTGCTACCACCAGTTGCTCATTAAACCCTTTTGCACGGCTAATTTGTTGAACCCAAATCTTCACAATCTGTTTAATAACAACATTACAGCTCAAAATCATATGATAAACTGGGCTTAAACATACATATAAATTGAGAGCTGAGAAAGGAATTTAAACCTGGTCTAGTCGACCAAGAACTTCATCTGTACGTTCAGCCTCCTCTCGACTTTCACACAGATTCACATCTTCAAATACTGAAACAAACAAAACCCACTAGAAGTAGTACAACCTCAACTTATTAGTAACCATATTCACTATTCACAATTATCAAATCAAATTCATAACTGAAACCTCTTCAAGCTCGCGGGTCTTGATCACATCGAACTCCGTTGGCCATCCCAAGGATATGGGCCTCGTTATGCCCATTAGTATTATTTTTCCACAAGTTTTCCTTCTTTTCCTTTTATTTTCCCTTTCTCACTGAAGCGGGTGAATTGATGGACCGGTTGAACGTTAAAAAGTCCCTACGTAAAGCTCAAAGGCTCATATTCTATTCAAACGATCATAATTTTTTATTCAAGAGGAGTTACAGGACTGTAATCCCTTATGCCGCCTATTGGTACTAGTGTAGTAGGGTTGACCTGCAATATAGAACCCATAGGTGTAACCTTTCGCTCAATACTAGAATCGACAATTGAAGCATCTGAGAACGCATTAATCGGGGATACACGACAGAAGGAATTGTTTTATCTATAAACTTCACCTTTAACAAGTGTAGATTTTTTCCATAATCTTTTTTCGTTCTTTTCTATCCCGAATCATCTGTCTTTCTCCTAAGATCGAAAGCGGTAAATAAAAAAATAATCAAATCACACCATCTCTATAATAGGTAAATGCCTCTTTTTCTCCTTAAGTTGTCGAAATTATTCATAATAAGATATTGGTTACAATTGAAAAAAGGTCTTATCAATAAAATTCCATTTATCCGCGATCTAGGCATAGGTAGAAATCCATTCTAAAATTCTTTTCTTTACCTCTCGTGAGAAAATGATCCCACAAACAAAGGAATTCTAAAGTACGAAATAACATAAAAGCAGACTCATTAAAAAAAAAAAGATATGACCTTCTACTCCAATTTTTTCTTTTTGACAGGAGTTGATAAAAAATAAGAAATATTTGAATCCAATTAGATTTCATCCAAAGGTAGTAGTATAAGAATGAAAGGAACTATTCCGATTTGATCGAAGTTGAAGAATCAAAGAATTTCTCTTGCGGAGGATAATTCGAGAAGTTTTTCTTTTCTTAAATTATGATCCAAAGAAGAAAAAGAATCGAATACTCGTTCTATGATGAAAATAGAATAACCCTCACCCTCCATTTTGTGTTTTGTGCATAGCGGGTATACGCTTATACACTATACAATCAAATCTAAAAATCCCTGGGATGATTTATGAATTTGTAATAGATTTACCAAGGGGTTGTTGATGACCAATCTAAAACTAGAAAGGAATTTTAGAATTCTTATGGACGAATTTGAATTTAAAAAGAATTATGATATAAAAGAATACATTAACCATAGTATAAAAAAAATAGACCGATCAGTTGATTCGTTCCAATTCATTAGTTCAATCCGGTATAAATTATATAATATAATATAAATATCATAATATGACGGCATCGTCATCTTGACAAACATGAATAGAAATAGTTCTTTTGTTTTTTTTTTTAAAGAAAAGGAATTGTTTTTTTTCTTTGAGTAAGATACCGTTAAAAAGCTTATTTCAAGCTTATCGACGTAGCAACCTGCTTTAACCAGTTGAAGATCGTTTTTGAGGTCAAAATCCACCATTTTAACGTGTTTCGTGGTTATTTTAGTTGTTTGCGTATTTTTTCCTATTTTATCTTAGGTTTTCTTCTTTTAATTAATTTAGTTTTTTACTTCCTTTTATTATTAAGAGTCTTATCAAGGTTAATTGTCACCCTATACAAACTTATTTTTCATTTTGGATGTTATTCAATGAATTATTCGAAACTTATTTCAGATTTTAAAGCTTAAGTTTACGTGGTTAACACTTATTATTAGTTCTAAAAGTATAGAATGCTAACCTTATTTTATCACGGTAGCTCACTACGTCACTCTCAATCAAATGAGTTTGTTGAGCATAATTTTATCAAGAAAANGAGTAGCTCACTTTTCATAACTTTTTGTACGTCAGTACGCTTTAGCGACCTGACCAACACTAAAATCAATACAACTCAGTGGATGTAGGACTTGCTACCTTAGCATCCGAACCACTTTAAAAGTTTTCCTAGCATTTATTTCATTTCATATACCCATTATCACGTGCGTTAATTCATCATAGAACAAAACCCACGTGACAATTGGTTGGTGCCGAAAAACAGCATCAACAACATCGAACTCCGTTGGCCCTCCCAAGGATATGGGCCTCGTTATGCCCAGTTGTTGTACGTGATTGCTCCCCATTAGTATTATTTTTCCACAAGTTTTCCTTCATTTCCTTTTATTTTCCCTTTCTCATTGAAGCGGATGAATGGATGGACCGGTTGAACGGAAAAGAGTCCCTATGTAAAGCTAAAAAGCTTTAAATAAACATGATTTATTCAAACGGTAGTAACTTTTAATTCGACAGGAGTTACAAGCTGTAAAATATCATTAGAAAGCTTATTTCGAGTCTATCGACGTAATAACCTGTTTTAGCTGGTTGGAGATCGTTTTTTAGATCAAAGTTTACCGTTTTGACGTGTTTTAGAGTTATTTTAGTTGTCTGTTATTTTTTCCTATTTTATCTTAAGTTTTTTTCTTTTAATTAATTTAGTTTTTTGTTTTCCTTTATTATTAGGAGTCTTATTAAGGTTAGTTGTCATCTTATATAAACTTATTTTTCATTTTAAATGTTATTCAACGAATTATTCAAGACTTATTTCAGATTTTAAAACTTAAGTTCATGTGATTGACACTTATTATCGGTTCTAAGAGTATATAATGCTAACCTTGTTTTATCACGGTAGCTCACTGCGTCACTCTCAATCAAATGAGTTTGTTGAGCATAATTTTATCAAGAATATATTTACATTTATTTTGCTTCTCCTCTCTTTTCAGATAAAATTCGAACTCAGCGATTGATCGAATTAGCCCTCATTCTCTGAACGAAGACTTCAAAAGAGAGAGAGAATCAAAGGAATTGACCTTGGTTTGTTTATTTTAAGGGTGATTATTTTATTACATTCTGATTGTTTATTGCTATAACTAATACAAGTCGACATTTTTTTTTTTTTTTTTTTTTTGTTCAATCACTTTCTGATTGCCGGAAAT
Source organism: Pistacia vera (assembly GCF_008641045.1). Lineage (NCBI taxonomy): Eukaryota > Viridiplantae > Streptophyta > Magnoliopsida > Sapindales > Anacardiaceae > Pistacia > Pistacia vera. The sequence goes on from NW_022196325.1 coordinate 47,078, forward strand.
ATCTAATCCAGGCATGAAGTTTACCCAAAAATTAGGCCTTTTGGACGAAAAGGGAAGTTATTTGCATAGTGTACACAGTACACATACATCATCTTCGCCAAAAATGTCTTAGCAAAGTGATAAAGATCATTAATTGTATATTAATATAACCCTTCATAGTATCAGTCCTCTGCATATATAATCTGAATCCATAACTACAGTCTACAGAATATTTCAAGTGCAAAGTAGCAGAAGCATTATATAATGTGAAAGGATTGATAATATCTATCTCCTAGCATTTTGTTAAATTGATTTTCAAAGTCAAATGACGATAATATGATAATTGATTCTGCGAAATCGTTCGTTTTGGAACTCATTCATCTACCTTCGCCTGGTCTTACTTGCATTTGTGGAAACATAAGTCCTCAAAGACGGAGAGTGAGCAAGACCATCCGGAGCAATTGTTGTATTCTGAGTGCCATTCTTTTGTTGCATTCTTCTTCTTGCAATGTAGCCTCTGATCCACGGCGTCACGTCTTCGCTTATCTTGATCATGATAAAGAAGATGATGCGGTAGGCAACGATCATGCTGAAGATAACACTGAGATCGATCCATTTTGATCGGTGCACATCAATCTGGAACACATTTTCCAGGATGTATTCGCCAGATATCTTGGGAAGATATGGTGATTGGTTGCTAAACATCAACCCTGCAAGATCATTTTGATATTGCCCCTGAAAAAAAAATTACATGTATTCTTATCAATGACCACTCACAATATTTGTCCATGGCCTCTCATTTCATTGACTTGATGATTGGTTTACCTGCAGAGCCCAGAAGTGAAAGCTCAGATATGACATTGGGTAACGCCAGACCGGCTTTGGAATGTCATTTGGTAGCCTGAAGTATCCGGAGACTAGCATAAATATACCCTGAAATGAGAAGAAAAAGCATGGTTAGGCTTATTGCGACCAATATGTTTGGATTTACATCAAGATTTCACTAACCTGAATTCCAGCTCCTATGATGATACCCATCAGGAAGTTTGGGACAATACTGGCTATGGCCATCATCAAGCTCTCGACCACAGTCACACTTGCATAGAGGCACAGTACAAAGAAGAAATAATGTTCAAAACCAGGGTGAAGACCGACCATAAAGTAACAAATAGTTCCAGAGATGAAAGTGATCATAATCAAGAAGGGCATCGCAGAAAGAGTGTTGCTAATGACAAATGCTGTTACACCATAGTGCCCATTCAGCCTTTCTCTTTGAAAAACCTGCAATTAAAACTTGTCAGCTCTTAATTTGTAATAGATTTGTTGAGTTGAAGAGAGACTTGACTTGCCTTCATGTCTTCCACAAAAGAAGGAAATCCACCAATTGACATGAATGTAACAAATCCGAAGACAAATGATGCACATGAACCTCTAGCCTGTTTAACAAAACAAGTTCGTTCAGAATTTATGCTAATTCTTAGCAGACAAATGAATTTGAAAACTCTAAATTTTAGCAGTACCAGAATTGAACTGTAACCGGTTCCCACATTCAGATAGATGGTTCCAATGCAGATAGTGACTACAACATATATAACAAGCCTCAACCAGTAATATCCAAAGTCCCGTGACATGTTGATGAATGAACGCTTGGTTAAAGTATAAGCCTGCATCAAGAAACTAGCCTGACTGCCTCCTGCCTCTAGCACAGTTCCTCTCTGTAATTTTATAAATATATTTGGGGATTAATTAATTTATATGCCACAAGTACAACATCACAATAAAATGAACAAGAATATCAAAGAAAAAGTACTCACAACTTTGGATATCTCCTCAACTTTTTCATTGGCCGCATAAGAGTACTGAGAAGTTCTGTAATAATCAATTAGAGATCGTATAGCTTCAGCAGTTGTTATCTTTTCAAGGGGATCATCAGTTAACTCAAACTGGTCATCAGGAACAAAATTGAACACATAAATAAGATATTCTTTAAATCAACCTTTTAATAATTTAAGCAATTAGAGGAGGTTGAAGAAGAAACTTGATATTGTACCCGCAATTTCATGGAACCCTTTAGAGTTGCCTTGACTTTATCGAAGTCGGAATTGATGCACCTAAGGAAATGATCAGAGGGATTCCTCAAAGCAGGACAGGGAAACCCTGCTTGTGCAAAGAACTGCAAATTTCATTCATTAAACTTGTCAATCAGGGCTCCATTTCTCTGAAATAATTTATATCTATATATATGAATCCATCTTAAATAAAGACCATAAGTTATTGCCTCGTATGCTTCCGAAGCCTGACCAAAATAAACAGTTTTGCCTCCTGAAAGAAGGTACAATTGATCAAATAGCTCAAACACTTCACTACTCGGCTGGTGGATTGAAGCGATGACAGTCCTTCCATCTCGAGATAGCCCGCGCAGAGTCTGAGTGACAAAGAAAGCCGAAGCACTGCAACACAATACAGTTGAAGTTAATAGATACTAGAAGTAAAACAACATTTACATCTTCAATATTATAAATCAATGTAAAGCTTAATTAACCTGTCAAGTCCACTGGTAGGCTCATCAAGAAAGAGCAATCTAGGCCTCATTAAAATTTCGAGAGCAATGCTAACCCTTCTCTTCTCGCCTCCACTGATCCCACGCAAATGCCAATTTCCAATCACAGTATCCGCGCAATCTTGCAGCCCCATCTCAATAATGGTACTCTCAACCAAGGCTTTCTTCTCCGACAACCCCATCTTATCCGGCAGACGCAATCTTGCTGAATAAGCAATCGTTTCCCTCACCGTTAGTGTACCAATCAAGTTATCATCTTGAGTCACGTACGCCTGATGATCAGTACATCAAATCAAACTCATATCTTCGTATGACAGATCAAAAAACATAAAAAAAGAAAACATATCCTTATACTCACAGCAGTGCCGAAAGAGAGCTTAGTTTTACGACCATTAAGCAGAATGGTGCCGGAGAGGAAAGCATTAGCAGCAAGGCGACTGGAGAGAGCATCAAGAAGAGTTGATTTGCCGGAACCAGAAGGGCCCATGAGAGCTGTAAGGCTACCAGGCTCGGCATAACCAGTGAGTCCTTCTAGAACATTTTGAGTTTCTCCATCGCCGAGAGTTACCATCACCGTCAGATCTTTCCATGTAAGCCTTGCAGAAACATCTCCCACAGAGTCTATATTAGTCTTCTCTTTCCAAATCGTCTCACTCAAAGGACTCAACCCTCCCACCACCATCCCATTCCCCGATGGCTTGCTTGCCTCTATCTCTGTCATTACATGGTTCGTCGAGTTCCTCATCTTTACTATTATCACTATTACAACACCACTTTATCTTCAATCTCTGCAGATCAAATATATAACAACCAACCAAATGAAACGAGAAACCGATGTGAAGAAATAAGAGTTGTATGAGTTGACTGAAGGAGTAGCAGTTGTTTGAATGAATGAGAATCTCATGCATGAAACATGAACTGAACTTAGCACAAGTCACAGCTTTCTTCTTTGCAAAGAAAATAATGTTAAAGATTAATAATCAAAACAACACTACACCATTGTCGTAGCTTCAATCTCCATTAAGAGTGCAAAAAAAACTTTGGCCATTAATAAATGAGTTCTGGTGGGTGTTGGTAGAGGCATTTAATACAAATACCCACCATCATTAAACGTTGAGCTCCATTGATTTTTTGACAAACCAATTAAATTTAATTAAAACATATATATAGGAATCAGAAGATTGTAATCACATGAATTGACAAGCTTAAAAAGTAACAAAGGATAAGCATATATAAGCTAATTAAATTATCAACTGCCATTAAAACCAAGTAGTTGCAGAGAAGAAATGGCCTATCACACTTTATTAATCAAACTATTCAAAAATTATCTAATTAGTTAATAAGACATAATGGGATGGTGGCTTGATGTATCTACAATTTTAGGATTCGACCGTCATCCATGTTTATTATTTAAATTATTTATCGGATCTATTAGTTTATGAGATCCTACGAAATGAATTATTTTATAATTTATAATTATGTTTATATCTACTATATTATTTATACATATGCATTTAGTTTGAAAAGTTTAACTAACTTAATTAAAACACGAGGGAAAGTCTGTTTTTCTTGGGTTATTAATACTTGTGCAGCAAATTTAGATGATTGATTCTAGCGAAAATCAGATTAAATATTTAAATTAAGGTTAAAAAATAGAGAAGATTAATATTTACATACTCTTTAATACAGTAGTTTATCCTCATTTATATATGTTTTTCCAATAAAAAATACTGCATTTATAAATTTTTGTATATAATATAGAGTATATATAAGCAATGTGTTATTTACATGTAGCTAGGCAATTAAAAATTCTCTATGTTCAAACCTAAAATCTTTAAATTAGGGTTTGTTTGATTTGTGTTTTAAAAATAATATTCAAAAGCCGAAAATTGATTTAAATTTTTGAGTTATTTTTTAATATTTTAAAATGTGTTTGACATAATATTTAAAAATTGTTTTCGAATTAAAAAACTATAGAAAACTGTGAAAATAACTTTTAATCGTATTCTAATTTTATATTAGTTTTTAGGATTGGATTCAAAAAGTTTTCCACTCATTTTTTCTACCAAAATTTTTATTTAAAAAAAAACTGTAATTAAATTTTATATCAAATATACCCTTACAAACAGAAATTAAAGAATTAATTATACTTACTAAAAAAAGATAAAAAAATCTTATTTATAAGAAAAATTAACTTTAATTAACAATCGGATAAGTCTGAAATGGTGTCCACATAATTAATAAGTTTGCCTCGATGTGATTTAGACGTATAGCCGAATTGATAATGGAATGGGGCACCGATTGAGAAATCAAAGGCATCGTAGACTGTTCGTTGTTGTCAGGTAGCCATGGCCTTTAAAATGTCAAAATTCAGCACCTTCTTCACACTATTTATTTCCCTTTTTTTGCTGTTTGTAATAATAATAAATGGGAAAGGTTTTTTTTTTTTTTAAGTGGGCTGTACCAAATACCAATTGACAGCTTCCCAAATTTCTTAATTAAAGTCCCCTTCATATGGGTACAGAATACAGATTGATTAATTTAAGAATAGTCCTATTTTTTTATAAAATTTGTAATGGTATATGTATTCTTATATTAAATTGTTAAAATTAATTTTAATTTTTGTTAGGGCCAAAAATCATCTTGAGCTCGACGAGGTCCAATAACGAAATAAACATGTTATGGTCTAAGGCCTCAACCCAATCCCGATCGGGCCTACGCTTAAAATCACCTTGTGAACTACCCACTCTACTAGTTGGACTATCATATAAGTTCAACTAAACTGGGTTTCAGCCCAATAGCCTGCAACAGTTCATAAATAGGAAATCAGAATCCCATTCTATTTCCTCTTCTACTAAAATTCCAAATCTTACTTAAACTATTAAATTTAATCTGATAAAGGGAAATAAATCATATCTCTTTTATGATAGGGATTATCTCTCAAAAGAGGATTCAATGTCCTACTAGGATTTCACCCCTTGGGTTCACTATAAAAACAGATGTTTGCCCTCTCATTAAGTAGGCAATCTCCCATAGTCAATCTATACTACTCAAAACCATCTATTTGCTCATAAGTTCTTGCTCCCAAGAACCCGACGCCTCCACCGTAATCCTGGCCTCCGACAAGACTCCTAGTAATTCTTCTTCTCCTTAATTCTTATTAAATCTCTTTTAGCTTTGCTGACTTGAGCGTCAGAGTGTCTACGGCAAACACCACCTTGATGTTTTTCGGAAGCTTCACGCTTGCCTTTTCATGTGTGCAGGTCTAACGGATTGTCAGTAGCCTCAATCTCACGGAATCAAACCCTATTTTCATGACGGTAAATTTTTTGCATCTACAATTTTCTACTCTTTATTATCTCATAAACTCTATTTTTTTTTTTCATTCAGATCATTCTTAGAACAAAAAGATATCTTAATAGAGGAAAAATATTTACAATGGGATGTATAGGATTACAATCAAAACAAAATTATAAATTTTTAATTACTTCATATACTTTTAATTATGATAACTGTTTTAATCTAGCAGCCCAATTGCCCATTGAAAAGATAAAGTCAAGAGCAAGGCCGAAGGCCCAAATCAAAGTTAACAGAGCATCAAACTTCGGTACTAATCCTCATTGATGCCTTTTACGAGGTCACAACATTAATCCCTTTAAAGTATAATATAATAACAAAAATTTCTTTAAACATTTTGAAATGGCATAAACTTTTGTGTCATTAATGACGGTTAGTGAGTCGTTAAAATTTTTTACTGTTATTAGTAAGTAAATATTATCAAATTATCCTCTTATCATTTATTTTAATAACTAAAATTTAGCAGTGAAATTTTTTTTGTTATTTTTGAAACTTCAAAGAGATTTATGTTATTATATCATACCTTAAGAGGATAATATCATTAACCAACAAAATTAATATACTTATATGATATCAATCTATAACTAAATATTGTATCTTAATATTTATTGTTAAAAATAACAACTTATTACAAATTTATTGTTTTCTATTATACTTTTAATTATGAATCAATCTTTTAATATATTTAATATTATGAATATAATATTACATGATTATACTTATGTGATAATATATGGCTTAACTTTTTTAACTCATGTATAACACGTTTAACCTATTTATCATATTAAATTCATTTAACTGGTTTATCATACGCATTAATTCATTTACTGATAGTATTTAAATAGTTTAATGAACGATTATTCATGCCATACATGATTAATCGTGCTATAAACACAACATATGATTGTGTTATAAGGAGTTACATAACTCATTTAATTAATTGTCACAAAACGAATTTTGCGGGTTTGACATGCCCCAATCTAAATATGGTGTGATTAGTTGAATTAATCAACATGAATACATTTATTATTAACTCTAACCCACTTAAATCGTATTAGATTCGTGTAATGTTATCATATTATGTAAAAACATTTTTTTTTAACAACCGAGGGTGTTCAAGCTAGTTTATGCGCACTTAAACTAATCATCCAAGACTCTAAAATTATTGGCTGGAAAAGAGTTCTAATTAGGGGTGTTCGGTTCTGGGTACCCTACATTTTTTGAAGGAACCGGAGCCAGAACCTGTAACGACGGTTTCGGTTCCAGGTACCCTATAAAATTATAATTACCCGCCAAAAGTTTTTTAAATAGTAAAAAACCCTTAAAACTTACAAATTACCCCCCACCTGACACTTGTTAACAAAAATAAAATTACAAATTACAAACTCCATTACTTTGTAAAAGTATATTCTCAAAAGTTAAACTAACTTGGTTTAAATGTTATGAAATATAAATATAAATGTATTAACATTACTTTTTCTACAAAAGTTTTTATTAACCCCCCTACTCTTTAATTTTATTTTATATTAGTCTCAGTTCCGGGTTTCAGTTCCTAATTGTAGGAAATGGAACCGGAACAACATAGTGACGATTCCAAAAATTTAGAACCGAAACCTACCCGTTGATGGTCGATTCTTGGTAGGAATCAGAACTAAACCTCGGGTACCCCCGGTTCCGATTCCAATCGGTTCTTTTGAACACCCCACCCCTATTAGCAACTAATGAGATATGTAAAAACATATTTCCTCTTATAACTCCTAAATTCCTCATGGAATTTGACCAAAAGGATTTGATAAAATCAGATTAATATTATTATTATTATTATTTGTAGTGAAATTGAAGTCAGAAAGCCTTGCCACGTTCAATGTAGGTATTAATTAAACTAAATATATGGGTGGCACTAACATGCGATGCCATGCCATGTTAGTCGGTAAAAACGTGCGAATTGCATAATTAATTATTTATTTTAATATGGTTATGAGGGGATATTTTTTAGTCCAATTTTTGACTTAAAATCTTCGTGACAACTCATGTTCATATTTGAATGTGTCGACATTCTTATGTCATACAATTCAATAACAATACAAAATTTTTATAGGATATGCTATTTAATCCAATGAAAATTTTAATATGCTCCGTGAATCAAATTATTGAATTTAAAATTAAACTTTTACCATGAAAAAAAATTAATAATAAATTTACATGTTAACATGATAGATAGTAATAATAAATTTGTAAAAAAAAAAAAAAAATTAATATTACCCATCACTTTATTAATATACATATAATTCATCTCTTAATTTAATATTCCCGTAATAAAATGCAACATCCTGATTGATCGGTACACAAAGAAAAAAAATAATAATAAAAACGTCACTATACATGTGTCATTAAATTGGTGAAAACGACACCTTTAATATGTTATTATAATATCTTTATCTTACTTTCTTGACAAGAAAAGCAACAAAATTGAAGAAAAAAGTTGAGGTGTAGAATTTTCCCATTTTCAAAGTAAAATAAAATAAAATACTTTGAATTCGTTTGTGTTTCTGATAAATGTTTCTTGGAAGCAAATAAAAACAAAGAAAAAGACAGGCAAGTTTGACTGTTTGACAGAGTTAAATCATTTTGGTCCCTACCTAATTACCTAAGGTATGACCAAAAAAGATAAGGTCCTGTAGAATCTGATAATAACATTTAAATCCTTATCAGTATCAGATATCATTTTTTTTTTTTTTTTTTTTTTTGTAGATGTTAAAAAAATCCTTAATTTGTTATTTTTTTATTTTCTTATATTAATGTAATTGTTTATATTTTTACCAGAATTCATCAGTTAGCAGCCACTTAATTGACCATATTAGGTCAAATCAAAGTCCCAAATGTATTTAACTCAAGTTGAGAAGAAGAGAAGAAAATAAATAAATAAAGAGGACACTGGGACTTAACAAAAGCCCAACAAAGGAAACAAAAAGGGAGCTCTAACACTGTCTCCACTACACGCCGAAGCGACATCTCACGGCTTCGACAACCACTCACTCACTCAATTTCGTTTTATAAATTTCAAAAACTTTCTTGTCCTAATCCAAACCCCAACCCAAATCCAATCCAAAAACCCATTTCTCGAAAAATCGAAATCCGTTTTCGTCTTTCTGAATAATCCAAAAAAAAAAAAATAAAAAAATCTTTGAGTTGAATTCAATTCACAATAAATAGAGAAGCGTATGATAGTTGAATCTGTGTTGATTTTTCTTCGTAATTGTAAAAAAGGCAATCCAGCATTTAAGTGGTCTCCTTTTTTCTCTTCATTGTAATTAAATCTTTGGATTTGCTGAGTGCTTAAATTAAGAATAGTAGATACTGTGTGAGTTCACCCTTTCCATAATTCCATTTTTGTGTTCTTGTAATTAAGTTTGTTTATCTTCCATTTTCTCTCAGTTCTTGCTATATTTCTTCTTCTGAATCCTTATCTGTGGCTCCGAAATCAAGATCAAAATTTCAATGTGGTCCACCACTGCTCACTCTAATCTCGACAGTTTCCTTCACCGTATTACGCCCAATCCTCCTTCGCGATCTCTCCCTCAGGTACTGCCATTCTTTCTCTTCTTTTACTCTTTTTGACCTTTTTCTGTTGATTTCTGAAATCAAAATTTCATGTTTCTGTAATTGATTTTACCTTTTATTTTACTCATTATTATTATTATTATTATTATTATTATTATTATCAATGAATGCTTCTTGTTCTCTGATACACTTTGAATCGTTTTCCGGAAGAAGAGTCCATGGTTTAGGAATACAGACAGATTTTATGGTTACTTTTATTAAATTCACTTATTTAACTCTCTATTTTCCTCAATATAAATTAAAAAAAAAAAAAAAAGCCCTGGAACAACGCGGTTTTAGAGGAATAATGCTCTTATTCCTTATACCTGACCTCCCTTAATTATAGTGTAATTACACAAAAAAAATCTCACAGTTTGATAACTATCGCAAGATCAACGGAAATCTAAGTGGAGGTAAGTGATAGCTCTTAATCTATAGGGGTTATTTTAAAATTAGCCCTTTTTTTAATATATCGTTGGATTTTATCTAAAAAAGAATCTACCGGTGGATGTTTATCTGAAAGTTTAGAAAATCGTTAAATTATTATTTTGAATAATAAATTAAAAACGTGAGAGGATAAATATAACGTAGTATTGTACTTCAATAATTTAAGTTAGTGATGGGGTGGGCCTGATCGAGGGCTCATATGTCAATTGGATCAGGCCCACACTTGAAGAAAACAAAATATGGTTTTCAGAAGGTGCCACCGAATATTCTCTCATTTTTAAATTAAAATAATAATATAATTAATATGAAAGTTTAAGTTGTTTGAAGTTGTTAGTTCCTTGTTTCAATTGTGTTCAAATATTTGAGCCATCATAAATTCAAAGAAAGACTCGCTCCATTGGATTGTTTATCCTCATCACGTGGCACCCCATAGCGGTTTGTGTGTTTTGATTATCTTGCTTGCTGTTGTGGCTCTTCTCTAGAAAGGCTAAATTCATGAATGCTACATGATTATCTTGCTTGCTTGACACGTGTATGGTGTACATGTGAATCATGTTATACATTAATGGGTCTCTTCTCTATATTTTAATGAGTAACACTACATTTACTAACACTTCTTACTACCTTTCTCTCACTAACGCCACATATCGGTTCACAATTCGTCAATTCATATGAGTCCCGTCTGTCCAATAATGGGTTCCACCTAATTAAGCCAATCATAAACCCCCACATAGGGTTAATGAGAGAGGTTAGTAAGAGGGATTAGTGAGATTAGTATTATTGTATTTTAATTAGTGATGTCATGTCTACAATTCAATCTCACAACTCTCAACGTGACAACTTGCAGTTGGTCAACTCCTAAATAGGTTCTACCTCTTTATTTGTGAACTGACTAATTAAGAGTTGTCACGTAGGATTGTGGACCTAGGATGATCTTAACTTGTGTAAGGTTAATATTTATTATTATATATGGACACACTGTTAATAGTTTTTATTACTTTAATGGACCATTATGATGATATAATATAAGATAATTTGTATGAAGAGTTTAGATGTATAAAATTATTTATTGAAGTTTTAGTAGTAGAGTTTTACTTTTAATTAGGGGTTGATTTTTCTATTATGGCTAAATGGATGCTGAAAATGAAACTAGGTAACAATGCTAACCATTGGTTAATCTCTGAATGCATGTTATTGCAGTTAAGACTGGAAACAATGCTTGTTCTTGAAGTTTCAAAAGGATCTCTTGGGAGAAATATTATTTTCTGTTACTTTTACAGCATTAGAAATTTACAATTACTATAGTTGAGAATATTAGGTTCATATATTTGCTAACTATTGGCATTTATTTAATCTACATGTATTCCGTTGGACGATTGGTACAAATCCCAGTTTGCAATTTCAAAAATGTTGAATTTTCTTTCTTTGTTTTTCTAAAAAGAATTGGAATTTGCTTTTTGAAATACTGGCAGTGCTGTACTCATGAAATAAAAAGCCAGTGGCAACCACTTGATAAGAACATAGTTGAATATTTCACATTGGGAGATCTCTGGAATTGCTATGATGAATGGAGTGCATATGGTGCCGGCACATCAGTGGTGTTAGATAGTGGTGAGGATGTTATGCAATACTACGTTCCTTACCTGTCCGCCATTCAGATCTACACTAATAAGTCTGTTGCCACTTCCAGGTTCTCAACAAATCTTTTTAATGTTTCGTGTGCCAAATTCGAGTCTTTTTGTGGTGTTGTTAGTAGCAATTAGACTGAACATTCCTGCTATCCTAATGTAGGAATCTAAGAGAGGATACTGAAGTCGCAGAATTTGAAAGCGATTCTGGGAGTGATGATGGTGGGAGTGATAAGCTATCAAGGTCTCTCAGCAATAACTCCAGCAGGACTTGGGATGCCATTTCTGAGGATTCAAGCTTGGACCAGGATGGCTCATGGCCAATGAACAATAAGCTTGGGTACCTTTACTTCCAGTACTTTGAGATGTCTTCTCCTTACTGGAGGGTTCCACTTAGGGAAAAGGTAAACCTTGTTGGCTTTTGTGGCTTAGAATTATTGGTTTTTTCACATCTGTGATAAAATAAATTGTCATTCTTATCAATTTAAATAAATATTAGTTTAAGTTTCTCTTGTGCTGGATAAATTTGATTGTTGAAACAAATGTTTGATTCAGATAACTGAATTAGCTCGGAATCATCCGGGGCTAATGACGCTTAGAAGTGTGGATCTCTCACCAGCAAGTTGGATGGCTGTCGCTTGGTAAGCATGCTTTGCTGTTCCTTTTACATGTTTATTTTTCAGTTAATCTTAGTTTCTTTTTTTGGTGATTTTGCTAATCACTAGTATCCATTGATATAAGAATTCCGCTACTTAGGTTGATGAAGACTTTTATCTTAAGCATATGGTTTGCCTTTTCCGCTTCCTTTATCTGCTTGGCAATTTTCTCTAAGTTCTTCTGTTTGTCATGAGTTGTGCAATATATGCATCTCAAAAGAAAGCTTCATTTTTTATTATATGGATTATTATGCCACAAATTTTATATCCTTGCTAAAATATAAGCGGTACTAGTTCGAAATTACCTATTATAGTCGGGGATGATGAGATGCTATTATTGTCAATTATTTTTCAATCCAAAGAGAAGTTCTTACCCCAATCATTTCTTTTACCTTATCTGAAATTTATTGACTTGAATTATCCGTAAGCTCAAATTTATTGACTTTATATGTCTGCTTAATGAAGTATGTATGCTTGATTTTCATTTACAGGTATCCTATTTATCATATTCCATCAAAGAAAAATGAGAAGGACTTGTCAACATGCTTCCTCTCTTATCATACACTATCTTCATCTTTTCAAGGTATTTTGATTATCTACATAATTCATGGATAACTTATTATGTTTGAATGAAAAATTCAAAGTCTAAATGATTATGTATATATACATNCGTAGGATTGTGGACCTAGGATGATCTTAACTTGTGTAAGGTTAATATTTATTATTATATGTGGACACACTGTTAATAGTTTTTATTACTTTAATGGACCATTATGATGATATAATATAAGATAATTTGTATGAAGAGTTTAGATGTATAAAATTATTTATTGAAGTTTTAGTAGTAGAGTTTTACTTTTAATTAGGGGTTGATTTTTCTGTTATGGCTAAATGGATGCTGAAAATGAAACTAGGTAACAATGCTAACCATTGGTTAATCTCTGAATGCATGTTATTGCAGTTAAGACTGGAAACAATGCTTGTTCTTGAAGTTTCAAAAGGATCTCTTGGGAGAAATATTATTTTCTGTTACTTTTACAGCATTAGAAATTTACAATTACTATAGTTGAGAATATTAGGTTCATATATTTGCTAACTATTGGCATTTATTTAATCTACATGTATTCCGTTGGACGATTGGTACAAATCCCAGTTTGCAATTTCAAAAATGTTGAATTTTCTTTCTTTGTTTTTCTAAAAAGAATTGGAATTTGCTTTTTGAAATACTGGCAGTGCTGTACTCATGAAATAAAAAGCCAGTGGCAACCACTTGATAAGAACATAGTTGAATATTTCACATTGGGAGATCTCTGGAATTGCTATGATGAATGGAGTGCATATGGTGCCGGCACATCAGTGGTGTTAGATAGTGGTGAGGATGTTATGCAATACTACGTTCCTTACCTGTCCGCCATTCAGATCTACACTAATAAGTCTGTTGCCACTTCCAGGTTCTCAACAAATCTTTTTAATGTTTCGTGTGCCAAATTCGAGTCTTTTTGTGGTGTTGTTAGTAGCAATTAGACTGAACATTCCTGCTATCCTAATGTAGGAATCTAAGAGAGGATACTGAAGTCGCAGAATTTGAAAGCGATTCTGGGAGTGATGATGGTGGGAGTGATAAGCTATCAAGGTCTCTCAGCAATAACTCCAGCAGGACTTGGGATGCCATTTCTGAGGATTCAAGCTTGGACCAGGATGGCTCATGGCCAATGAACAATAAGCTTGGGTACCTTTACTTCCAGTACTTTGAGATGTCTTCTCCTTACTGGAGGGTTCCACTTAGGGAAAAGGTAAACCTTGTTGGCTTTTGTGGCTTAGAATTATTGGTTTTTTCACATCTGTGATAAAATAAATTGTCATTCTTATCAATTTAAATAAATATTAGTTTAAGTTTCTCTTGTGCTGGATAAATTTGATTGTTGAAACAAATGTTTGATTCAGATAACTGAATTAGCTCGGAATCATCCGGGGCTAATGACGCTTAGAAGTGTGGATCTCTCACCAGCAAGTTGGATGGCTGTCGCTTGGTAAGCATGCTTTGCTGTTCCTTTTACATGTTTATTTTTCAGTTAATCTTAGTTTCTTTTTTTGGTGATTTTGCTAATCACTAGTATCCATTGATATAAGAATTCCGCTACTTAGGTTGATGAAGACTTTTATCTTAAGCATATGGTTTGCCTTTTCCGCTTCCTTTATCTGCTTGGCAATTTTCTCTAAGTTCTTCTGTTTGTCATGAGTTGTGCAATATATGCATCTCAAAAGAAAGCTTCATTTTTTATTATATGGATTATTATGCCACAAATTTTATATCCTTGCTAAAATATAAGCGGTACTAGTTCGAAATTACCTATTATAGTCGGGGATGATGAGATGCTATTATTGTCAATTATTTTTCAATCCAAAGAGAAGTTCTTACCCCAATCATTTCTTTTACCTTATCTGAAATTTATTGACTTGAATTATCCGTAAGCTCAAATTTATTGACTTTATATGTCTGCTTAATGAAGTATGTATGCTTGATTTTCATTTACAGGTATCCTATTTATCATATTCCATCAAAGAAAAATGAGAAGGACTTGTCAACATGCTTCCTCTCTTATCATACACTATCTTCATCTTTTCAAGGTATTTTGATTATCTACATAATTCATGGATAACTTATTATGTTTGAATGAAAAATTCAAAGTCTAAATGATTATGTATATATACATCAGTCTATTTTTTTCACTCCATCTTAGAAGGTTTTTTTTTTTTTTTTTTTTTTTTTTTTTTTTTGCCTGACATGATTCTGCAGATAGTGCAGTTGAGCATGATGATAACACAGGTAATGCATACTCTGAATTGGGAGAAAAAACAGAGGGTAAACCAAAAGGCGAAGGAAGCGGAAGGGTTTCCCTCACTCCCTTTGGGCTAGCTTCTTATAAAATGCAAGGAGATATTTGGGTAAACCCAAATACATGTGACCAAGAAAGGCTAATCGATCTTCATTGTGCCGCAGATTCCTGGTTGAAGCAGCTGAACGTCTACCATCATGATTTCAGCTTTTTCACTCACCACTGTAACTTGTAAATCAGTATGTTTTCTTGACCTTCCTCATCCTTTAGCTTTTGTTCAGTTATCACCAGCAGCCTCCATGTGAGACGTGCTGCAGTTTTGAAAACAAACATTCAGTAACTTAGAGCATTGATACAAGCTTTTCACTATGCTCTATGGATAGCCCTGAAAGTGACGATGTTGTAATTATATCAAAACATTGGCTAGCTCCAAATGTTTTTAAGGGTTTTTTTGAGTTTGGTGTTTATTTACTTAGGAGTCAGCCTTATAACTTTTCCCTTTGCTAACTTCTGTAATTTCCCTTTCGCTCATGTTTCCTGAGGTTAGTCTGTGCAGATAGTTTGTGAGTCTGCGTTGTATGGACTAAGAACAAGTTTAATAGAAGCATATGACATGTTTTTCGTTAGCTAAGGCGTGTTTAAAATTAAAATATGAATGTTTACGTTGATGGGTTTAGATATATGTTTGAGGTCCATTGAATACTTATTTGTCCTTTTGAGATAATCTAGTGTGAATGAATGAATGTGCAGAACGCAGATATAGAAATGGTTATTTTATTGGAAAAAAGTAGATTAAAATATAAATCCAAACTTACTAATTTTTATATAGGCTTGGCTGCTTAACTAATACGATTACATCTTATATTATATTAATTTATGGAGCACAAAATCCAAATTTGATTCGAGGTTGAACAACCTTTACCAAGAAAAGGACAAAATATTTCTCTTAGCCGTGGCAAAACCAAACCTCGTATTTGTGCCTCACATATATAAAAATAATTAATTATTTTTGCTTCTTCCCATATGAACATAATTTTAACAGCTTTTGGAAGGTCCCAGTGTTATATTCTATCTTATATTTTAAGTATTGTAATCCAATCTTATATTTTATTCCATCAATTAATGTGATAGCTGTTAGAAATACAAAATAAAATAGCTGAGTTTATATTATATTATTTCATTGAAAAAAGTAAAACATGAAAATGACTAATTCTACTAGAGATGTCGGTGACATGTCACACTTAATTAGCAAACAACATGTTCCCACCCAAGGTATAGCAAAATGACAAGTTTCCACCATCAAGTTTTAAAATGACACATTTCCGCCCGTGTTAAAAGCCGTTTGTCAAGTTTAATTGAAGAAAGACATAAAGTAAACTCAAAAAACAGTCTAAAGATAATTATGTTATTTTATCCCTTATATATAAACTAAGAAAAAAACAGACCAATTGGTCAAAAATTAAAGCACCCATTGTCTGGTTCACCCTCCCAATCGTCTTCCTTACTTCCCCTTACCGTTTTCACGCTGTAGCTACCCATCATTGTCGCCGCAGAACCGATCATGTGACTGATTGGATATTGCGCGATTAGCCACTTCCCCTATCTTGTCCACCTTGCCACTTGCACACATGTCGCCTCCACCATACGTCCCATATTGCCATAGCCCACACACCACCACCCCAACCTCACACGACCCCCCGACTGTTGTTTGATTGTTGGCCATTTGGTTGATTGTGATTTGGAGTTTGTTTGATTTGGCTGATTAATTGGAGTTTGGTTGATTGTTATTTGAAGTGTTTTATTTGTTTGAATGATGACTCATCCCTAACTACCACCTTTTGGTCGGAATCGCACTAGGTCGAGTGCGATTTTGTCTGGTGTGATTATGGCCGAATCGCATCCAACCAACTCCTTTTTTTTATTTTGATGATGTTGTTTTGTGTTGACTTAGATAAGGGTGAAGATTTTGTGTGATAAGATTATGGTGAGAAGAGAAGGGAGAGAAAAAGAGAAGAGAAGAAAGAAGAAAGGTAAAAAAAACAAAAGAGAAGAAGAAGAGAAAATAATAATTTCGTCTTTACACTATTTATATTATGTCAAAGAACAGATTTTCGTAACAAAAAATAACAATAGATGAAAAAATATCATTCTAAAAGTTGACAGATGGAAAAAGTGTCGGTTTAAAACCCGCTTGACCTTGCGTGGGAAGACGTCGTTTGCTCTTATTCAAAATTAAATTTGATTAAGTACTAATGCGGTAATGCCATGTAATTTTGTTTTAGAAGGGTCCTATGATTAATTAATTAATTAATTAATATAAAAAAGGTGTAAAAAGAGAGTGAGGTGGCAAAGTAACGGAGGAGAAAGAAAGTAGAGTAGATAAATAACGGTTCCAAAATTTCCTAATTTCAACAACGAAACCAAAACGCGGTTTCCGTTTGCTTTCAATTTCTATACTTGTAATATAAGTAATTAATTTGATTCTAATCTTCATTACCAAAGCACCTGATTCCTTCCCCCACTACCTAAAGTAGAGGAATTTCATTTCCTTTCCATTCGTACTTCATCTCCCTCAGTAGTAAGATCAAGATCACCATCACCATCATCATCAATTCAAAGATCAGAGATGTTACTGTTCTTTATTGGGTTAATTCTTGGCGCGATTTCTATACTGGGTTTAGAAGCTGCGGCGGTTTTTTATCTTATTAATCGACTTACTGAAAAAGCCAGAGCCAAATCTTCGAAGCAGTCTGCTCAAGTTCTTGATTCTCAACAGTCGCTTGATTTTGCTTACAATAAACAGGTATTGCTTTTGTTTGCTTTTTAGTTTACCCCACAACTTAATTTGATTTTGCTGCTACCGGCGAGGCTATGAATTGTAAGAAAAATCTCATTTAGTAGAATTAAACAGGTTCCATTTTGGCTTGGCATTTACTGGAGAATGTGAGAAAATTAGGAAAAATTACTGAAAGTGGAGGGAAGGTAATGAATCCTGAAAGTTTTTAAGTAGTTGTAAGACTTAGTAATCCCCTTTTTCGTGTTTGGTTGGAGATTAGGAGAACCTGCCAGAAGTGGAAAGAATATATTGAATCCTGAAAGTTCTTAAATAGTTGTAAGAATTAGTGATTTACTTTTCATGTTTGGTTGGAGAGAAAATGAGGGAAGATTACTAGAATTGGAGAGAACGTAATGAATTGAGAAAGTTGTCAAGTAGTTTTTAGACTAGTAATCCACCTTTTCATGTTTGTTTGGTTGTAGAGAAAATTAGGAATAATATTACCAGAAGTGGAGAGAACATAATGAATCCAGAAAGTTGTCAAGTAGTTTTAAGACTTAATAATCCTCTTTTTCATGTTTAGTCGGTAAATTAAAAGAAGTTAATAGAAGTTGAGGGAAAACAGTTTTTTTTAAGTAGTTATAAAATTTAGTAATCCACTTTTTTGTTTTGGTAGGAGAGAAAAATAGGAATAATTACTAGAAGTAGAGAGAATGTAATGAATCCAGAAAGTCAAACAATTATAATACTTTAGTGATCCACTTTTTTCCACTTAAGAGGTATTTATATGTTATAAAGGAGGGAGCAAATGAAATTAGTTGTTTTTGTTATTAATTTGTGTTTTTTATTTGCTAGTTTAATTCTATGTGTATCAGGGGTTTGTTTGGGTTCTGGAATCAGAGAAACTTCCCAAAGATAAGTTACCAAAAGAACCAAAGAGGAAAAAGGATACCTTGGAAGTTTATCCCGTTCGCAAATATGCAAAAATCAAGGATCAAACCCTTCTTTTGAAGGAATCTGATGGTTCCCAGACAGCTATTCCACTCAAAGGTTGTGTAATAGAAGCTGTTTCAGCCTCAACTCTACCGTCAAGAAAATGGTAACATGGTGGTTGTATTAAGTGCTTTTATTTTATTGCTTATTATTTTAGATCATTAAATTTTTAATCATCTTTACTTTTCCATTATGATTAGACCAAGGTTGAGTGCCCCTTTTTTATCCTGAACTTTGTTTGGATTGTTACACTGAGGATTGATTAAGAATATGTTACTTAGAAAATGTTACAAGGTTCCTGCTTCCCAAAGTTGTAGGGCTCAGTAGGAGACCCAGTTATGAGGTCAAGTGTCATCTCTTGATGGCTTCTGGACTTCACCCTATCTCAGTGGCAAATATAGTTAGAAAATTGTTTTCAATTTCATGGCAAGGAACCACTGGAGAAAGCATTGCACTGTAACCCAATGTTCATGTTATTAATAATGTCTGTTAAAGAAGATTCTGTTTCTTTGCGTACTTGAAAATGGTTGCTGAATTTGGAAGTTTCTAAGCAATGTCAATTTGTCTTAACTTATTTCTCTCAGATACCCATTACTGTTGTTTGAACCATTTCTTATGACTCATATTTTGCTTGGGGAAGAGGCCAATATATTTATTATTTTCAGTTTTTGCTTTAACGTTACTTTTATGCTATTTTTCTCTTTCACAAATTCTTAATTGGTATTCAATAAGTGAGGAATAGTCATAGTTCTTCTCTAGATGAAAACTATGACCTTTGTTCTGACACGATTAATTATGTTTTCTGCAGGGCCAAAAGGTTTCCTATAAAAGTTGAAAGGAAGACCTCAGTAATATACAATTTGAGTAAAACAATTTACATTTACCTTGACACTTCCTGGGAGAAGGAGTCATGGTGTAAAGCCCTCCGTCTTGCTTCATGTGATGACAAGAAAAGGCTAGAGTGGTGCGCCAAGTTGAATGAAGAATTCCACAGTTACCTTACCTCCCTAAACACAGGATATCCTTCATTTATGAAACCCTCAATGGGTTTGACTGCTGAGCCATCCTCATTGGGTGCCATTGGGGAGCCAATTGATAGGTCTGGTAGGTTTGATAGTTCTTCGTCAAAGGTTCGACTCCTTTGGAAAAAATTTGCCAAAAAGGCTTCAAAGCCTTCTGTGGAAAACAAGCCACTTTCTTCATACTCAGGCCGTGAAGAGAGAAAGGTTTATGATAAAT
Source organism: Pistacia vera (assembly GCF_008641045.1). NCBI lineage: Eukaryota > Viridiplantae > Streptophyta > Magnoliopsida > Sapindales > Anacardiaceae > Pistacia > Pistacia vera. Next base: position 67,150 of record NW_022196325.1, read on the forward strand.
TACGTCCATCCCAAGATTCCGTTTTGGCTGCTAGCTCTGCAAAATCCGGAACAACAAAGGTGCCAAACAATTCTGGAGAAGAAAATGCTGAACCGTTGTCATCAATGTTTCGTCATTCGGGAAGCCAGAGTCAAATTTCTGGTCTCTCTGACACAGAGTCTGATGACAAAATTATTACAGATGAGGGAACTCTCTGCTGGAATTTATTGATCTTTCGGCTTTTTTTTGATGCCAAAAGCCACCTGGGAATGAAAAGTTCCCTTCAGGCACGAATTCAGGTATGTTATTTTCCAAAATAACATCTGTACTATGTGTTTGTTTGCACGATTGTTTATAGTGCCTGGAAAGATATCTTTTTTGCCATTATGTGACAATTTTGCGGATAAGTTGGTTAACTAGATTATACTCTCAAAGGGATGAAAAATTACTCATCTTCCAATGCTTGGTATAGCTTTTGTCTACATATTTTTTATGTTGTCAAATGATTAATATTTCGTTGTGTCTATCTGTATCCATTGCATATTTATTCGTGCAAGTGGCAAAATGTTGTCTCATTGATTGTAATAAATTATTTTGAAATCTATGTGGCTTTTCTTTGCATTTTAAATGTCGATGTGAGTCTGATACTTATTGTTGTAACAGAAAACATTGTCGAATATGAGAACCCCCAGTTACATTGGTGAAATCATCTGTACAGGAATTGACATTGGGAATCTTCCGCCTCATATCCATGGTATGAGGGTTCTTCCCATGGACATGCATGAAGTATGGGCCTTCGAAGTTGACTTTGAATATTCTGGTGGAGTGGTATTAGATGTTGAAACAAGACTTGAAGTCCGCGAATTAGATGCAAATTCAGAATCAAGTTCAGTCAGGGATGTTTCTTCAGACCTTCTTGAAGGTTTTGAATATTATGGTAAACAGTTGAATATTTCTGAAGTGAATATTGATGAACAAGTCCAAAAGGGTAAAGAGGATCCTAAACTTGGTTAGTATGAATACACACACACACACACACACACACACACACACATTTCGCTTTCCCGACATATCATTTAAAAGATTTGAATGTGATGCATGCTGTGCTGTTTTATATTGAAGCTTACTACTGACTCTCATATGAAATAGTGTTTGGAGTTGAGGATATAAAGTTCGATTTAGGAAGTTGTTATCTGGATAAGTTATTTTTGTGGAAAGTAAGATCAACTTATTAGGTATCTAATTAGGAAGTAATTTTGTGGAATTTGAAACTTTTGGTTGATGAAAGGTTTCATTACTTATTGTTGGATTATTGATGAGGAAATCTTTGGAGCCTTCACAGGGTACAATGGTTAGAAGAATATTTAATTTCATGTGTGGACATAAAATCATGCTCTTTTCATGGTACCGGGTATCAGTTTACTGGGTGGTTGCTTTGATCTACTGACTCATGTAATACACGATGTCTTTCCTTGAGTCGAAATTTTACATGGCCCCCTTGCTGCAAGTGTCAGTATGAAAATTTTCAGTACTATGGTTTCTCCAGCATTTCTTCATACCACAGCTGTAAAAACATGGTCTCTAGCATTATGAAACTGGTCTACTTTTTTCCACTTTCTCACCACCACCACAGTACATAAAAAAGTAAAAAAAAAAAAAAAAAAAAAAAAAAAAATGACACGAACTCACCTTGTACAAAGTTAAGCTAGTTCGTCTGCTGAACAACAAGAATTACACCTAAACCTAACATTCATAAAATGCCGAAGCTTCGAGACTATAAGCTGGATGAGTGAATTATGAGAAAGTCAGGTTCGAGAGGAGAACAAACATTTTCGTAATTTTCTATCTATATATATGTATATATTTTTTCATACTGGTGACCGTATCAATATGGCTGACTTATGATTATAGTTTGTCCACCTTTTAGATTCAGCTTTTATCCTTGCCGCATCATTAGAAAATATTCAATTTTTATTCTTAGACTCTCTTTTGTTACAGATGGCTTGAAAAACAACAAAAGCACTATGTTGGCAGCAACTCCGGTGTCAAGGTGGAATTGTATTCTGAATTCTATAGCCAAACAGGTTTCTCAGGTTTGTAAACAATTTTTTTCTCTTGCATTTGTTTTCAATTGACAGACCCAAATATACCATACATATTTTCTAATGAAGTTATTTATTTATTACATTAACTCTCTGTATATGTATAATAATTACCTTAAATCAAAGAGACTATAGCAGGCTTATAACCTTTGGCTCTAAAGGTGATGTGGAAGGTCAGTGTGTGATTTGATCTTGTCTACATGCACAACACTGAAAGAAAAAAAGAATAATGGAAAACAAAATTAGGCCTATAACCTTTTCAAGGAACCTGTTTATATATTTCTATGGATATATTTTGTAATGGTCCTTTTTATCTGTACTGCTAAAAGTTGATTTCATTTGCATTTGAACAAAATAATGTCAGTTTTGGCTGAGCATATGAGGTGACTGTAGAAATCAGTTATTATGTGTAACTAAAACTAAAAACTTCATATAGAATCAAACAAAGATCATTATGTGATTATTGGATGGACCTGTTTGTACTCCATTTCAGGACGGATGGAGGAAGAGATTGCTTCATATGAATTAATGTTTTATTAAATGGTGTTCTTTGTTATGATTTGAACATGTCTTTATTTGTGGGCTCTTTGTTGTTTAGGTTGAATCAACTAATCAATCTCTGAAGGCAAACTTTTACTGTCATACTGACTGATTTTTCACATTGAAGGTGCCTCTCTCTTTGTCCATACGGGTTGCATCCCTTCAGGGAACAGTGCGTTTACATATAAAGCCGCCACCTTCTGATCAATTATGGTTTGGTTTTACGTCCATGCCTGATATAGAGTTCGATCTGGAGTCTGGTGTTGGGGATCACAAGATTACTAGTGGACACATAGCTCTTTTCCTGATTAACCGCTTTAAGGTATATATCGCTTTTATCGTGTACACTATCTGATTTTCATTAGGTTTCTTTATACTCTGTAAGCACCCTCAAGGAAACTCATACATTTAGGCATTGTGTTTTTTACCTCGTCCCTAACATTCACCTTTACCCTCACTCTCATCTGCATCCTCACCCCTTCCTGCTCTTGTTTTGTTTGATTTTTATAAATGACCTAGTTGCATATGGTATCTAAAAAAGCAGCTGTGTAGTGAAAAGCAATCTCTAAGTTGGAATTTTTCTTCTAAAGCAATTACTCAAAGCTCTAAACTTTCATGTAATTATAAGATGTGCATTTCCAAACACTGAAACATGCTGAACCACCAATAAAAAATTCCATTTCTATGGTTATAATCATTTTCTAAATATTAGAGGAGCCATTTGCTAAATGCTAATAATAGTAATAGCAAGGAAGACACTGTGGATACATGATCCCCCAGGACTTCTTAAGTAAAGATTATGATTTCCTAGTATTAATTTGTGTGTGGAGAATACAGCCAGTTTTATTAGCGTTCTCTTCTGCTTGAACATAACAGTAGTAGAATTCAGTTGGTAATGATAATAAGCTATGGCTGATGTTGATTTCATTTGTGTAGGCAGGGATCCGGGAAACTATGGTGCTTCCAAACTGTGAAAGTGTATGCATTCCATGGATGTTAGCAGAGAAGGATGACTGGGTCCCAAGGAGTGTTGCTCCATTTATACGGCTTAGTCAAGAAGCCAGTAGTGATCATACCAGTGCATCTGAGTCTTTCATTTCCCAAAGCGGGGAAGAAAAAACCAAGACAGCTACCAAAGCAACATCAATTGATCACCCAGAAAGCAAGCATCAAAATCCGAAGAACATAGATTGCATTCAACAGTCATCGACTGTCCCTAGAATTGTGTCGATGCCCTCAACAACCTCCGCCGTTTCATCTATACTGAATAACAAGTCTTTACAAGAACTAAGAACTCCTTTGCTGGAAAGTGATGAGGTGCAGGAAACAGACCAACAGAAAAAAGAGGAAATCCCAGACTGTCAATCATCACCCAGGTCTTTGCCCCTGCTAGAAAAACTAAGTAGTGCAGTTGATGAGGATGATTCGAGGCCAAAGAAAGGAGGGAGAAAGGCAAGGATGCTTGATCTTGGGAAGAAGATGGGGGAGAAACTTGAAGAGAAAAGGCGTCACATCGAAGAAAAGAGTAGGCACATTGTTGAGAAGATGAGAGGACCATGAATCAGTTGGCAAAAACTATTGTTGGAAGCAGAAATGCAAGGCATCAGAATAGGTGCGTTGATGTTTTATGCTACTCTTCAGATGCTTGGACCCTTGAATATAGGATTTATAACTCTTGCTTGCAGACCAAGAATCCATGCATTCAGAGATCACGGGGATGGGGCTTAGGGATTACAGTTTAGAATAAAGTGTATTTGATACGTAGAAACTCTATAAAACCTTGTTTACACTGTAAAAGTAAAGAAATTTTTTTTGACTCTTGATTAATGAATGCCAATTGCCATTTTTTCATGTGAAGAACTTTTTTTCTTGTATAACACTTCATCTATTTTCATTGATAACATGTTAATTTTGTCCAAGCTGCTCATAACGTTAGTATGGCTTTTGGATTTAACTCTCTCTGCTTAGTAATCCCAATTCACATTGCAATGCCAATTTAGCTCAAATGGAGAATCCAAAGAAAACCCTCTTCACTCAACTTCAAATCCTGAAAATATTTTATCCATATGTTTGGAAAGATTGGATTTTGGATTTTGACCAAACAAATAAAAAAAAAAAGGAATGTAATTAAATTTCATAAATACAAAAAATAATTGAAAAAAACAAAAATGAGCTAGTAGGAGCAGAAATAGAGACTCAGAGTCGGCTTTGAGCAGACAACTTGAAAGTGAAACCTTGAGAGCCCGACTCAAAGCCTGAAATCACAGCCTCATTAAGAGAGAGAGAGAGAGAGAGAGAGAGAGAGAGAGAGAGAATTATCATTTTCAACCACCTGAATCTAAAGAGCGTAAGTGTACTTAAACCCCAGAAAAAATATTCAAATTTGAACAAGTATGGAGGCTCAGATTCGCCTTTTATCAGACAAAGGTTGAAACTTTTACCACAATGGCTGCAGCAACAAGCATTTTTCAAAAATACCTAGAAGCTGCCTCGCCATGATGTGCAAAGACTTCCCACCGTCTGATCATTTGACTTAGACAACATCGTCATCATCACAGCCTCATCACAGAGAAAGAGAGAGAAAGAGAAACAGGGTGTTTCTTTGTTTGGTTTGCAATGTTCCCTTCAGCAGAGACTACTTATGTTGCTGTAGAGGTCAACCTCGCCGGGAAGGTTACATATTGGCATTGGCTCTTGGTAGTGGGCATGGTTGTTACAATCCTATGATACCCGATACGTATCATACGATACGATTTGATATAGGTCGTCAACGATACGTATCAGAGAGTGTATCCTAAATTATTCGATACGTTGATATGTATCCTACGATACGATACGTATCCGTTCGTATCCTTAAAAATATTGATATAAATCAATACGACTTTATTAATTTGGGCCAAAGGTTAAAAAAAAAATTCGGGGGAAAACCGGGTCACCCAACCCGATTCACTAAAATCTGTCCAAATTTACCTATTTTGCATGAAGAAAGTGAAGAGGAGTATGTATTGCCCATTTTACATGATAATAATAATATAAGTGGAGATATAAGTATTGACATTGATCTTGGAATTTTGTGATTAATTTTGATTATGTAATATCGTAATTTAAAGTCAATAATACCCCAAAATTCTTTAATTAATCTTGGGGATTGTATTAATTTTTAGAAAATTTTGATTATTTTATTAATTTTTTAAAAAAAGGCGTATCTTACGATACGATACGATACGTGATACACGATTCAAAAAATTAGGTTTTCGATACACGATACGATACACGATTTGATAACCATGGTAGTGGGTACAACGATATTTCAAAGAAACCTTGATACTTTTGTAAACCCCTATAAGTTTACCTCATATCAAATAAACGCCTAGTCTTTTACCTTCCACTTCAAGCCATAAGTTTTTCCGTGCATCAAAGAAACCCCTAAGGTTTTACCGTCGTCTCTAGAAACCCCGTAGTTATACCTTGTAGGTCATAAAGCCCTATACTGTTAGCCTATATTACATGATCCTCTTTAATTAAATTAATTTTATCATGTATCCAGAGACCCCTATAGTTATACACAGTATAGTAGCCCCTGTTATAGTCTTTTAGATGAACCCCTATAGTTTTACTCCGCACCTATAATTCTCCATAGTTTTACGCTACTTATAAACCCTATATCTTTACTACCTTTTCTAAACCCCTATAGCTTTACGATGTATCAGATGAACCCTTATGTTTTTACTTTGCCTTTTCAGTTTCGTGTTCTATTATCATTTCGATGATTTATGAAACCCCTATACTTTTTCAGTGATGCTAGGCTTACCGACCCAGGACCGATTTGACATACTGACTGTGAGTTAATTTTTGAGATTTGGTTTGTTAGGTAGTGAGTCAGTATATAAAAATCGGTATTTGGGTCGGTAAATATAGTATTACTGATACTTTTTACGCTCTTCATACACGTAGACCTAGAGTTTGATGATCTATTTCACTATTAGTTTGACGTTCTGTTTAATATCCAGAATCTTAATATTTCAAAATATTGACAAAAAAAGAGTTGAATTTCTATGACAAACTTAGGGAGCTAAATTTTATCCAATTTCTTTCGCTACTTCTGTAAAATAACAAAGAAAAGAAATGCAGATAACAAGTTATTACCAAAGCCAGTACTTCTTCTTTAAATTCTGAAATGCGAAAGAACTTCATCAAGATAGACGGCTAGCCTACCACTTCATCAACATGCTCGCTCTATTCAATTCAGAGAAAATGGAATGTAGTAAACATATAGAAATGCACCAAATTTACTACTCTGTTCGTTGCATGCCCAAAAAGCCAATTTTCATTATATATATTAAGTGGAAGAATTTTGTTTTGTTGGGCAAATAAAAACTGAATTTTGTGGCCAATGTGCAAAGCCAAATTGGTTTTTTCTTTCTTTCATTGCTTTATGAGAGTTTGGTTGTTAGTAGCAGTTGATTCAATTTCATTTTCAGTTTTTAACTTTTAGAACTGAATCTGTAAAGTCTCTTGATAAATAAGCCTGATAATATACATCTCATAAATAAATTGACATGGTACCTTTTGACAGCTTATCAACCCGAATTTCAATTAAGAACACAATTACATAAACAGAAACCATCAAAGAGAATTAAAACCCCAGCAAACAGAAAAGCTGGAGACTACTGTGTACAAGCTGAAAATCAGTACACTATTACCAAGAAACATAAGATGGCTTCTATTTTACTGATTATAACTTTCAAAATCATTTTCAAAATAAACAAATCTATTTTACTTATTTTTTAGTACTTTTATAATTCAAATAGGAACATAGAAATGTTTATACTTCAAAGTTATGACAAGTCTGTGTCTGTTTTCGCAGCATACCCTGCCTCTAATATTATAACATTTAGATCCTCTAAGGTCTTGTAGATTTCAACCGACTGGTGATGGGATTGATCTCCAGCAACAAATACATAGACACAGCCATCCATCTCAACCTGGCTCCAACCAGCTTCTTTTACTAATTGTTTATCATTTATCAAGCCTCTTGCTGTAGCTGCCTCTTTCCACTTGCCCACGGATGTATACAAATTTGCCATTAAAACATAATTGCCGGTACTTAGAGGGCTTAAATTTTTCAACTTTCTAGCTGCAAGTTTTCCCAGCTCAATGTTGCTATGTTTCCTGCATGCACTAAGTAATGGAGCCCATACTTGAGCTTGTTCTTGGACAGGTATCTCTTGAATTGTTTTCAAAGCCAAATCAAACTGACCAGCTCTGCCAAGAAGATCTACCAAGCATGCATAATGCTCTATGCTGGGTTCTATTCCATACTCATCCTGCATACTTCGAAAATACCTCAATCCATCTTCGACCAATCCGGAATGGCTGCACACCGATAATAAGCTTGTGCAAACCGCAGCATCTGGCTTTATACCTTCTACTTGTTGCATCTTATGAAAGAGACTAAAAGCCTTATCTCCCATCCCATGAATGGCATAGCCATTTATCATAGCACCCCAAACAGCCAAGTCTTTATCTGTCACCCTCTCAAACACTTCTTCTGCCTTGTTTATGCTTCCACATTTGGAGAACATATGTATCAAAGAGGTCAGAACTTGCCTACTAGACTCTAGCCTGTTTACCAAAATGTACTCTTCAATCTCCTTTCCCATGGCAAGTGATCCTAAATCAGCACAAGCTGAAAGTACTGTAGCCATGGTTGCTTCATTGGGTCTAACGGATGTCTTCAACAACCTTTTAAACAGATTCAATGCCTCAGCAGGATAACCCAACTGAGCATACCCTCCAATCATGGACGTCCACAAGAACACATTTTTCTCCTGTACCATATCAAATACTCTTTGCGAAGACTCAAGGTCACCACATCTTGTATACATGCTGACCAGCAAATTGTCAATGGGATCTTTATCCTCGCATCCACATTTCAGTACAAGAGAATGAACCAACGAAGCTAACAACAAATTCCCTTCTTGTGAACAACCCGAAATGAGTTTCAGAAACACTATTAAGTCTGGTTTCAGACTAGTTCTTCTCATTTGGTTGAACACACCAAATGCTTCACCAACTTTCCCAATATTCACAAACCCACCAATAATTATTGCCCATGAAATATTGGAACTTTCTCCCATTCCATTAAAGACCAAACGCGCTTCATCAAGTCGACCAAATTTAACATACATTTTCATAACAGAGTTAGCTAAAGGTATCTCATTACTCAACAGTCCGAGTTTAAATACGCAACAATGTATTGATAAGCCTTGTCCAAGAACACTACAACTAGACACAACATTTACAAATGTAGAAGCACTTAGTTCCAAACCAAGAACCCAAATTTCTTTTAACATCAAAACCGCTTCATCAACTAGAGAAGCACGAGAATAAGAAGAAATCATAGAGTTCCAAGACACGAGGGTTCTAAAGGGCATTTCATCAAACACTTTTCTTGAAGCTTGAAGATTGGAGCATTTGGAGTACATATCAATGAGAGCCGTTTGAACAAAGGGGTCTAGTTGAAATCCCAGTTGAAGGACATGGGAATGAAGCAAAGTGCCGAGGCGTAAAGAGTTGATATTAGCACAAGCTTTGAGGAGCAAAGGGAAAGTGTAGATGTTGGCATGAACTCCGGTTTGTAACATGGAAGAGTAAATGTTTAAAGAGTGTGTAAAGAAGCCGTTGTTGGTAGAGTCACGGATCATCAAGTTCCATTTGTGCAAGGATCTTTTGAGGTGTAGCATTTTCACTCTGTAATCTAAGCAAAGTTCCAACTTTTCTTACGATTTGAAGAGCAAAGAGAAAGGGAGCTTTGGTCCACCTGTAGACAAAGAACACTTAAATGGTTTAAAACCGACTCACTGAAATTTTTTAAATCATTGAAATATCCATGGGCCCCGTTTGGTTCAAAATTTGGGGGTTTTGGGAAAAGTTTTCTTAAAAAAGTTAAAAAAAAGTTGAATTAGACGGGCATTACGATGTAGGATTTATAAATTAATAAAATACCCCCTATATTTGTTTATTTACAAAACACCCCCTATAATAAAATCTTAAAAGTTAACAAAAACACCCCCAACCCAATGTCAAATACGGACAGCCGGCCACCACCGCCCGCCGGAGGTGGTCGGGTTCACCGTATGGTGCATGACCGGCGGATCTTGCCGGTCGTGCGCCGATATGGCCTTTGCCGCCAGATCCACGGTGGATTTGGCCGACAAAGCCAGATCTACGGCCAGATCTGGCCGATTTGCTTATCAACGACGACCAATAAACGGTCGTCGTTGATGGTCAACGACGACCGTTTGTTGGCCGTGATTGAGCTGAAAGGCAATATAGGGTCTTCTGCCGATGTAGACCTTTAAATCAAGCTAAAATTACTAAGGGTCCAGTTCTGTTGTTGAATTTGACTCTTCTTAAGAAAATGAACTACAAATTGTTTTCTCTGATTCTTCTAAAAAGCAATTCAAGTTTGATTTTGTGTTTAAGCCCGAGGATAATCAAGGTAATCCCTGATCTCATGAATGATTTTACAATGCAAAGCAATTGCTATAATGGATATTGAACTGTTTAAATATTTAATCCTGGGTTTCTAATATATGCAGAGGCTGCTTTTGCACAAGCTAAACCTATTGTGACTTCAGTACTGGATGGCTATAATGTCTGCATATTTGCATATGGACAAACAAACTGGGAAGACATTTACAATGAAGGGTACACCTGAAAATATAGGATGAACTACAGGACTTTAGAGGAGTTGTTTCATATTTCCAAAGACAGAACTGGTGTCATGAGATATGAGCTATTTGTTAGCATGTTGGAGGTTTACAATGAGAAGATAAGGGACCTTTTAGTTGAAAACTCTAACCAACCTTCTAAGAATGTTTTTTCTTGAATATTGGATTATGTATTAGTTTATTTTAGTTGATATTTATAGTTTATTGACTTGTTTTGTTTGTTTATGTATAATTGTGTATTAATGATTATGTATTTGTTTATTTTGGTTGGTATTTGTAGTTTTGTATTATATGTTATTGTTTGTTTATTTGTTATTTGTTTATTTTGGTTCCTATTTGTTTGTATTCTAAATTGAATTGTATTTAGAGTACTTGATTTAGGGGGTGTAAATGTAAAAAATTAAAATTGTAGGAATTTTGGGGGTGTAACTGTTATAATTGAAAATTGTTAGGAGTGAAAAAAATTAAAATCTGGAGAGAGAAAAAACGGGTACCCGTGGTCCACCGTACCCGTATAGGGTAGGGTACGGGTCTAATATGTTGAACCTGTATCACGTCTGTACCCGTTCCGACCCGACCCGACCCGTACCACCCGCTCGTTTTGCCGGGTCTACTTACCTATAACTCATAATAATCCATAAATAAATAAGTAAATTGTTTCTGACCTCCCACAAATCTCTTGCTTCGGCCACAGTTGATGAATTAAGCCCAATATCAGCCCCATTAGCAGTGACATTAGCTGTAGAAGAACCTCTATTCCATAGTACTAGGCCTATTTTATTACCACTCAAAGCCCCTGCCCAAACCTACAATAATAATATTTTTTTCCATTTGTGTAAGCTGAATCTTTTACTAATAACAATGAATGATAAAGATATAATTATTAATTCTTAAAAGAAAATTAATTAAATTGAAATAAAAGATATAGACGTATATATCTTAATCTCACCATTCGCATAGTAAAAAAAAGATGGGTCTTCTTGAATTTAATAATGTTTTACTCATTATTGGATACTTGTTCGAAATACAAGATTATTAAATATTCTTTTGATTAAGTAATTTAATTATTTAAATCTTATATTATACCTTTCCTTAGGACTTGTACCCGTGTTTTCGCAATTATCATACTTCAAGAAGTCAATTCCCTGTGTAAGTTAATTAAACAAAATTAATGCTATGCAAAACGTAATTAAATCAATATTAATCCCTAAACGTAATTAAACAAAATTAATGCTATGCAAAACAACATTGATATTACTATATTCATTAGCGTTTTAAGATTGTTTCTTGACAATTTTTTTTACCTCGAATATTAATTTTTGAATAACATTATATAAATATATATATTAACTTTTTATATAAATTGACGTGTTATAATATGATTGGATGACTTTAATTTAAAGATAAATTAAAAAAAAAAAGAAATAATATGTCAAACATGTATGATTGCCAGGTCACTTTATACATAATAGTTTATATAATTAGTTTATACACGTTATTTACTAGGTTTCAATTAAGAAAAGATTCAATTTATTATAAATATTTGATAGTTCAAAGAGGAGCATTAAGGCCTATCATATAGTGCCAGGCCCATAAAAGTTCTTTTCATGACATATGTAGCCCAGAAGGAGCATCTATTGGGCCGTAACTCAGCCCAGAGTGGGAATCCTGTGTTTACATTTTTTTAGAAAGCCGGCCCGGCCCGGGCCATTTGCCATTGCTTTATTGCGTTCTCTTTTCTGTCGATCTCAAATATAAATTATAAAATATAAAAGAAAATTTGGAATTAATTAAAGGTTGATAAAGCCTAAAACCCTAGCAACGATTAAGGAGCTATGAAGCGAACTCTGTTCTACGCTCGCAATTTTCTTCTCTTTCCTCCCAAATTCAACGCAAGCCATAAAATTTCACCCATTCAACTTGCTTTTTCAGCTCGGCCGACAGTCAGGTTCTATACATCCGAGTCTGATTCATCCAATTTTGCCCAAACTCAGAACGATAATGGCGGCGCAGATGTTGAGGATGTCAGCAACGAAGGTAAAACTGGTATTTGTCTTCTTTTTGGTTGCCGAGAAAGTTGATAGAGAGAAGAAATGAAAAGCTTTTTTCTTTTATTATAAAACTCTGTGATTGGACTTGTAAGATATGTAATTTTTTTTTTTTTTTTTTTAATTCTGGGTTACTTAGATCGATTTTTGGCTTCTTAATCTTCGACATACTTGAACTAACTCGTTTATGAAGAGTAGCATGTACTTCATATTCATGGCTGCTTCTGTATTCTACTTGTTTATCAAACTCTGTTTTATTTATGTTGATTTAGTGTTAAATCGTTTTGTAAATACTAGAGCTTAAAAGGAGAATAGAGAACTACTTTGAGGGAGATGAAGAGGCATACCATCAATATTTGAAGCCATTTTGAATAGGAAGTTGGCAGGGAAGCATGAAGAGAGTGATGATGATTGATGGAAGAGATTAGACGCAAAAATTAAGAGGAAGATCATGTCAAAGAAGAAGAAGAGTTTGATTCCGAGCAAGATAAGTAGTTGGAACACCACCTTAATGATTTGTTCATTTATATTTTTGTTAGATTTTGGTTCACGCTCATCCTTTGTTTGTTTGGATGTATAAATGTAAAATCATTAGGACTAATTTTACATATTTATAAACTTGCAATTGATTATTTTGGTATTTTTGTTTATGGATTTGGGATACCTTATGATATAATTTGAGAAGCTGAAAGGGGGGCAAAGTGAACTTTTAAATAGAACAATAAAATTCCAATTTCATTAATTAAATTTGTACAATTTTGGAACAATTAACAAGATTAATTAAATTTATAGAATAATTTAAAATAAAAAATAAAAAAATTTAGTGAGTTCTGAATTGGAGGCATAACCAAGGTAAAATGTAATGGGAATCATAAATAAAAAATGGATTTTTCTCATCAAATAATTTTGAGAATACATTTGAAACATAAATATCAATAAACATAATTGTAAAATAATTTTATGATCATTTTCATTCATCATCTATAATACATTAAAACTTCATAATTCATGTTTTAGTAGTACAATATTAGAATTTAAATTCAAGTTTTAATAATATTAGGGTTTCAATTGCCTACTTTTGAAATTGATAGAAGATCGTGCTTTGAAACCAACAAAGATAACTGTCATTGATGGAATTATAAATGTAGTTGTTGTATGACAACTAATGTGAAGCTACAGATAATTGTCAATTGTTAAGCATTACAAAATTAGGACTCTCGATGTCGATGAATTGCAAGTTACAAATGAAGTGGATGAGGAGAATCAAAGAGTCATTGTAGAATTGAGTGATCAGATTCGATAACTTCATTGTATTAGTCGAATGAATATTAATGGTTTTTTTAATCATCCAAATGAGTAACAAGTCATGTATGTTTTAATAAAAGAAGAAATCATTTCTATAATTAAACAAGAAGAGAAAACAAATAATTATGAGGATGATAGTATGGAAATACAAAAAGTTTCATGTCAAGAAGTTCTAATCATGTTTGAGAAGCTACAAATGTTTTGGCCTTAACAAGAAAATGTCCATGCGAGCGAGTAATGTACCTGCAAGTTAAAAAATGTGGTAACAACTTTAAAGAATAAATTATTATCCTAAACAATTTCAGATAAATATTTTATTTCATCTTAAACCTTTAATGCAACATACTATATTTTTTTTTGCAATATAAAGATAATTATTACTATGTGGAGGCATATTTCCTTAAGATGAAAATTAGAAAAATTATAACTTATTATAATATAGAGTTTATTCTTATTTTTAACTATCACAAATTGGGAATAAATTTTTTTATGATTATTTAGAGTTTATTCTTATATAAAATATCACCATAGAGAGGTTTTATTGTATATAGACTATATATGAAAACATTTACAAGGAAAGAATAAAAGAATTAATTACGTAATATTTCAAAAAAATGTCTTATAATTATGAAAGAAATAATATTCTATAACTTTTAAGAAATAAATAATATCTTATAATTAATAACATTGACCATATCAATTTCTTATTCACAGGATATTCTAGTATCAATCTCTTGATAATAAATTTAAAATTAACAATTTAAAAATGCATTTTTGTAGATTTTATGGATTAAAAAAAAAATCATTAATTAACATAGCAAGCTTTTTTTTGCCCTTTTAGAATTAATAATTTAATATGGAGGCAAATCTCAGAATCAGTTATTGCCTTATTGGTGACCAGCCAAACAGGCCCTTAAAGCCTGTGATAAAATTCACAAACCAGGTAAAAATGAGACGAACTCTGCTAAAAAATGTTTCTTTCCTTATGCGAAACCTTCTGCAGAATCCAAACCCTAATGCATCACTCATTCCACTCGCTGCTTCGACTCGGTCTCCACTCAGACTCTACTCGTCCGACTCAAGCGACTCCTCTAATGACCAAGACCTCCCTGCCTCCGCTGCTGAATCCACATTGGCAGCTCAAACCCAGGAGAAGGACGTGTCTCTCGATGTTCAGGATGTGGGTAATACAGGTAAAAAAGTTTATATTTGTGTTTTGAATGTGTTTGGTTGGTGGGAAAATGGAGGAAAGTGAAAGCAAGTTTTGTGGGTCTGATTTATTTTTTATTGAAATTGAAATTTATTCTGGTAGAATTCTCAGCTAGGATTTATGAAAGGTTTCTGGGTTTGATTTATTTTGTATTGCTGAAATTTATTTTGGAAAAATTCAAACTTAGATTGAAAAAAATGTTGTGATTTGATTTAAATTATGTGTGATTTAACCGTTTGTTGTTTCATATCAGACCTGAGAAACAAGTTAGCCTGGATCCTAGAGGACGCGATTATTAAATATGGGTTGGCCAGAGATGGTGAATCAGATGGAGAATCAGATGATGAATCAGATGGTGAATCAGATGGTGAATCAGATTATCAAGCAAATTATCAATCAGATGGTGAACGATGGGTTTACCGGAGCCAAAAACAGATGCTTTGCGATTTGGTTCGGCGGGGCCATATTCGAAACCCAGCAGAAAAATGGCTTAGAGATGTGGTTCGGCGGGGGCATCTTGATATTCATGAAATCCCAGAACCAGGTGACTATGAATTAGTTGATGAATCAGATGAATCAGATAAGGATTATCAATCTACTGGAAAATGAGATGCTTTGCGATTTGGTTCGGTGAACCAATGGCTTAGAGATGCGGGGGTATCTTTGTTATGCAACGGAAACGTTAGCTATTGAATATAATAATAAGAAGTAGTAAAGCATAAATAAATAAATAATCAAAATTAAATGTAAAATAAAGAATACCAGGAATTAACGAGGTTCGGTATTGAAACCTACCTCCTCGGACGCTGCAAAAGAAAACTCTACTATCTCCAAACAATATTACAAACTTTTGGGCAATACAACAAATACCCAAAACAAAGGGGAGATATAACAAAACTTACAAACTAAAGGGTCTTTAAAGAAAGAACTCTAAACAAAAGAAGTATAATGGAATTACATCTTGGGATGCTTAATAACAATGATTTGGGTCTTTATATATAGGCCCCAAAAGTTTCCTACTTTCCAATCCTAATCAATGTGGGACAAATTAATCTTTTTTGGCCTATTACATATAAGTCCCTAAACCTTTCTCCATTATCATTTCTACCCTATATGATTTTGCTAAGAGCCATTTTTCAACAAATCTTCACCTTGGCAAATTAGTAAACCTTCAAAGTTTTGTATTCTTCTGTCAAATTTTGCAACACCTTCAAATGTGCCAAAAAGCACAATCAAGCTTGTTGGATGTTGATCAAGTTCAAACAATAAATGAACTTGACCCTTGTCACTACTGAAGTCAACATGTCTGCAGGATTATCTTCTGTGCCAATCTTCTGGAGAATCATTTTCCCATTTTCAATATAATCCCACACAAAAACTAAACCAATATCTATATTACATAAAATATACTGTAGAAACAATTTCACAACTTGCAAATGTCCTTTACTAGGATCATGCATATGCCTGCTCACCATACTAACTGCTTGTGAAATATCAGGCCTTGTGTACCCATGACCTATCATACATTGATCAAATCGCTTATACCACTGTCTTGGTGACTGCTTCAAACTATATAGCAATTTCTTCAATCTGCAAACCCAATTTTTCTTTCCAGCAACCCTACAATCATCTGGCTGAGTCTTGTAGATTTCCTCTTCCAAACTATCATGTGAAAACGCGATTTTCACATCCAATTGAACTAGTTCAAAATCAAATTGTGCCACCAAGGTTAGCAAAATTAGAATGGAAGAATATTTTACCACAGGAGAAAACACTTCACTATAATCAAATCCTTCCATTTGAGCGTATCCCTTTACTACCAACCTAACCTTGTGTCGAACATCTTCTCTATTAGGAAATCCCTTCTTCTTTACATACACCCATTTGCACCCAATTGTCTTCTAATGTAGGGATCACATTTCATCATTCATGGCCGGTTTCCATGATTCACAATTTGAACTCCTAACTACTTCTTTATAAGTAGTAGGAATATCATCACCTACGATTGGAAGTGCATAAGCCACCATATTAGCGAAACGAGCAGGCTCTCGTCTTGACCTATTGTATGCAATCAATTCCTGTTGCTGAGGAGATTCTTGGGGTAAAATCTCCTTTTCATCTATAGTATCCACATTAGTCACCTCAGAATCACTTTCTGTCTCGTGGACACTATCTGGTTCAACTGTTGTTTCAAACTCCACCTGCTGCCGAGTATGCTCCACACACATATGCCACAGCTTCAGCATTTCTAAATCTGCATCCTCTGTACGACTGCAGCTGTCGTTCCAATAACTGTACTACCATTATAGTAATACAAGTTGTTTCTCCTCGTGCCTTTCATTACCACAAGAGCGCCTGAAGAAACTTTTAGAATTCCATTTCACATATTCACCGTGAAGCCTTTAGATTCCAAGGCTCCCAAAGAGATGAGATTCTTTTTCAACTTTGGTACATACTGAACATCTGTCAGAGTTCTAGTCAAGCCATCATGATTCTTCAACCGAATTGAACCTATCCCAGTTGTTTTACAAGCATCATCATTGCCCATATAAACAACTCCATCACGTTCTTCAAAATTAAAGAACCAGTCCTGGTGAGGACACATATGATAGGTACTACCTGAATCTATAATCCACTCATTTGATCCAGAGGTGGATGGTAGGCTAACTAGACAGAAATCTGACTCATCCTCTTCACCCTCAACAACGCATGCATCAGAAGCAATTTTGCCTTCTTTCTTTTTCAACTTCGGACAATCTTTCTTCCAATGCCCATTCTCACGACAAAAGGCACATTGATCCCAACTGAGTTTTCCCTTTGAACGAGATCTTCCTCTTCTCTCATTCATGTATTTGTTTTCCAGCGCCTTCCATAACTTATTGGCAGAAGTCTATTTCATGAATGGATATTTATGCTATCTACAAAGACATGAGCGAATCATCCCACACGCTTTTACATTCAACCTCACCCAGTCTTTCTCATAGACATCTTCTGGTTTTTCCTCCTCCAGAACGATATCTAGATCCTGCTGATACAAGCTATCCATTACCTCACTCTGCCACAAGCCAAAATTATTTTGGCCATCAAATTTTTCAACATCAATTTTTGCATTTGAAACCGTTATCATCTTTACTGGTACGGATGGTGGTGCCGCGGACGGTGATGCCTCGGACGATGAATCCTCGGACAATAATGCCATTTATGCCTTACTCAATTAGCTTGGTAAACAAAGTTCCCAATAACCAAGCTCCACAAATTATTATATTCAATAGCTAACCAACAAATCAACAATAGCCCTAGGTAGTAGTAAGTGCTGAAATGATTAAATACGCACCAGGAAAATTCCCAGGAAACAATGGAGGGGTCACAAATGGTCCCACTTAAAATCCAGTCTCCTTAGACTTTTATCGTCTTTTTGACAGAATTTTCCTAGACATGCATATAACCATATAAATAGCTACTCACTGTCCTAAACCTAGGCTCTGATACCAATTGTTATGCAACGGAAACATAAACTCTAACGCTAGCTATTGAATATAATAATAACAAGTAGTAAAGCATAATTAAATAGCCAAAATTAAATGCAAAATAAAGAATACTAGGAATTAACGAGGTTCGGTATTGAAACCTACGTCCTCGGGCGCTGCAAAAGAAAACTCCACTATCTCCAAACAATATTACAAACTTCTGGGCAATAAAAATACCCAAAACAAAAGGGAGATACAACAAAACTTATAAACTAAAGGGTCCTTAAAGAAAGAACCCTAAACAAAAGAAGTATAATGGAATTACATCTTGGGATGCCTAATAACAATGATTTGGGTCCTTATATATAGGCCCCAAAAGTTTCCCACCTTTCAATCCTAATCAATGTGGGATAAACTAACCTTTTTTGGCCTATAACATATAAGTCCCTAAACCTTTCTCCATTATCATTTCTACCCTATATGATTTTGCTAAGAGCCATTTTTCAACTATCTTGATATTCTTGAAATCCCAAAAGAAGAAAAATAGAGATTTGACAGCGCATGTTAAATACAAATTCTACATAGGGTTATGATTAATTTACATTAAATTAAAGTAGTTCATTTGCTTTGATTAATATGTTCATTTTCATGACCATTCTTGAAGCTCGGAGACGCACATCCCATTGCTTCTTTCAAAATCCCATCTCAACTTTGATGAATAAGTGCTTTCATAATTAATTGCATAAAAATCATAAATTAGTACATTAAAATGAGAACCCAATAAATAAATAAACGGTTATTATCAACCAAATGATACTTTTATTAGAAAAGACAACGAGAGGACAATTAATGGTTTAAAGCCGTTGACTTTGGCTAATTTTTTTTTTTTTTAATATATATTTGTGTAAGTGATTTTATTGTTTAATAAAACTAACATACACATTGTTGAAATTAAAAATAAAATAAAATATATACAGTTATATAAATTAAAAAATATAACAATATGTATTGAAAAAAATTAAAATTAAAAAAAAAATCAAAACTAAAATAAAATAAATAAAAAACCTTAAAAAAATTAAAACTAAAATATAAATATTTCAGTGAGTGTATATTGTTTTATTTCTTTTTATTTTTTAAAAACAATAAAATCACTTACACATATATATTTCAATCATTTAAGTAAATTATATCTTACCTCCCATAAGTCTCTTGCTTTGCCCGCAGGTCCGCAGTTGATGAATTAAGCCCAATTCAGCCCAATTATCATTCTATTCCATAGTACTAGGCCTATTTGTCATTTTGATCTGCACGAGATGTCATGCTGCTCCACTCCACCCCAGAGGGTCAGATTAATTAATTATTTAATTAGTTTAATGTAAAAGCTTAATTACCTATAGCTTTACGATGTATCAGATGAACCCTTATGTTTTTACTTTGCCTATTCAGTTTCGTGTTCGATTAATAAAACCCATATCATTTCGATGATTTATGAAACCCCTATACTTTTTGCGCTCTTCATGAACCTAGACCTAGAGTTTGACGATCTATTTCACCATTAGTTTGACGTTCTGTTTTAGTATCCAGAATCTTAATATTTCAAAATATTGACAAAAAAAGAGTTGAATTTCTATGACAAACTTAGGGAGCTAAATTTTATCCAATTTCTTTCGCTACTTCTGTAAAATAACAAAGAAAAGAAATGCAGATAACAAGTTATTACCAAAGCCAGTACTTCTTCTTTAAATTCTGAAATGCGAAAGAACTTCATCAAGATAGACGGCTAGCCTACCACTTCATCAACATGCTCGCTCTATTCAATTCAGAGAAAATGGAACGTAGTAAACATATAGAAATGCACCAAATTTACTACTCTGTTCGTTGCATGCCCAAAAAGCCAATTTTCATTATATATATTAAGTGGAAGAATTTTGTTTTGTTGTGCAAATAAAAAACTGAATTGTGTGGCCAATGTGTAAAATACATTCATGTTCCAATATTCATATAAAAGTGATTATAAAATCAATTTCAATATAAAATCTCCATGGAATATATGCGGAAGTAAATGACAAACCTCCAGCCATAGCAATTGTTGTTTGATCTTCTTGCTCCTTAAAAAATTACAGGATCTTCCACTGACTGTAATCTTAGAGTGATGGTTTTGAAACTAAAATAAAAACTACGTCAGATGGGGACCTGTAAAGTCTCCTTCTTATATGCAGTTGTCTTTCCATCAAAGACAACTGCTCAAGAGACACAACCGTATGACCACATCAGTCCACATCAGCAATGACCAAAATGTAATTATATGAAAGTGTAGGACCATATGGCAAAAAGTCTAACATTCTCCCACTTGGTCTTGTTAGAGTAGATGCCCTAGAGCCAATCAATTATTGTAGAATTGACTCTTTGTAATAATGTTCATTAATCAATAATAAAAGGCATTTTATTCTNATTTTTATTACATGCAAGTGAGCTGTAATAATTTATTTTAATTTTTATACTCCTTAACCAATTATTTTAGTGTTTTTAGGGTATGAATATCTAACCTTCACTCTCTTGAACCATCCTACATTGTCTCTCTCGTCGAATTTGACAATTAAACCTTTAATATTCTCACACGAGATACTCATCAAAACTAATCACGATTCAACACAACTAGCTATTGCATTAATTTTCACAGGAAAAATCAAAGCCCCATTTAAACAATCTTCAGCAATATTCTCCTTAATTGAGCTGTTGATATTCATTGAAGACACACCAATTATTGACTGCACAGAAGTTTTGTGCCATTGCTTGTACCATTGATTCACTCTAAAGTTTTCAATCATTGTTGATGAGATATTCTCCTGTAGAAAATTGAATGGATCCCTTGACAACTCATAGGGGGAAGAATAAGTTGCGGTTTGGATATTACGAATATATAATATGGCCGCCAGTACCATTAAACTGCCAAGGAAGTACACTAGTGTGGCAATGTCATCATTGCAGGTGGTGGTGGTGGTGGTGGTGGTTTGGTTAGCTTATACTTGGCAAGGCTAATATTGCGACAATGGGGTAGCCGATAATTTTTCCTTGTTCTTACGTCTATTGTTAGAATGATAAGATATCTAATCTAGAGTTTAGTGTTATATAATAATATTAGTTACGGTTATAGATTGAATAGAATAATAAAAAAGAAATAATATTTTTTCAGGATTTGAATAAGTCTCGAAATTAAGATTTATAAGTAACTTCTTTTAATTCTTTTCTAATTAGAGGTCTTTTAATCGTTATCTTATTATTATTGTAATAAAAGTTCTTTGAATTAACATTAGGTATATATATATATAATTTTTTTTTTTAAATATATATTTTTGAAGGATTTCCTTTCAAATGCCATTATTAAAAAAGAAAAGACATATATATTGTTATTAAAAAAGAAAAAGAAAAAGTGGAGCATTTTGTTTCAAATGCTTTACCAAGTAAAGTATTACTTTGATAAGATCTATACTTGTTTTCAAGTAGTAAGTTTGGGATTCTTTCTTATTTTAATTTCATTCTAAAAACGAAAAAGGAATTGCAGCTAGCATTTGATTTCAAAATGCTGTTTAAAGTAAAGTATCACTATATTTATACTTGTTTTCAAGCAGCAAGTTTGGAATTATTACTTTATCTTTAGCTATAATCTATCATTTAACATTTTTGCTGGTCAAAGTAGATTCTTTATCTTCTCCAGTGTAATTAATATATTCATACTTTGGTTAAATAAACTTTTATTTATGATAAATGACAGAAACTACCCCTATATTTTCATAATTCATCACATTTTCATCAAAAACTACTCCTGTAATTTCATTATTCATCACTTACAATGTAGCTATAAATATTTATCAGTTAGGAGATTAGTTCTTTCAAGATGGTGTCTTCACAAAAGAGACGAACTATAATAGGCTATAAATATTCATCACTTAGAATATAGTTATGTGAAAGAATATAGTTATGTGAAACAAATGGTTTGTTAAATACCATGGGTTAAGTGCAGAAAGTAGAAACTAGGATTTTTTTCTACTCTATTAGATAGGTAGTGGGTACTATGTTTATGGTGTGTGTAATTTTATATATCCGTGTTAACATTACTATGATGAATTTATCTCTCATTCGTGGATGTAATTGGGTTATACTGAACCACGTTAAATATCATGTTTCTTTGTATAATAATTTATATTTATGTTTTATCTTATCGGATGTTTTCCATACACAATCTCCTAACACTTAATCTTCTTAGTTAAAAATGGTTGAACTTTTATAATTTGTTATAAAATTAGCGGGTAGAACCAGAATCGGAATCGGAACCAACACTGTGCGGGTAGGTTCCGGTTCCATTTTTTTGGAACCGACATTGTGCGATTCCCGTTCCTACATGTGGAGGAACCGGAACCGGAACTAGGACCTAGAAAAAAGAACCTGCAGCGGGTTCCCGGCTTGAAACCTGCAACGGGTACCCTATTTTTGAACCTGTTTTGGGACCTAAGCTGAAATGAAATATCTGTGAAGAATAGAGGGTCTATGTAATTTTACATATAAAAAATTTAAAATGGAAAAGTTAAATTTTTACAATAACTTAATTAAATAAATATACAATTATACTTATTACATATAAACTACTCCATATAAAAAACTTTAATATATTATAATATATTAATATTAAAGTTTTGATTAATTAAGTGTATAATTGGAATTAAGACCAATTAAAAGTGTTTTAATGTTATTAAAAGAATTATTTTTGAATAAAATAGTATATTTAATTGAATAATAATATAATATTTAATTATTTACTTCAATTATCAAGTCCTAAGTATATCTATAGTAAATTAGTAATTAATTAATTATATATGATAAATTGATAAACATTAATACATTATTAGTGATTACTTAATCAATTATAACATTACATTATAGTTAAATGATTACTTAATTAATTATAAGTTTATAACATTACATTAGTAATTTCGTATATTACTTAATTAAATAATTAAAAATTTAATTAATTATAATATCACATTATAGATTTATAGTATAATTACTTAATTAATTATAACAATATATTATAAACAAATGATTACTTAATTAATTATAACATTTTATTATAGTATGATCACATAATTAATTATAATATTACATAATTAAATGATTATTAAATTAATTATAATATTACGTTATAAACAAATGATTACTTAATTAATTATGACATTCTATTATAAACATTAGTATAATACTTAATCAAATGATTAAAAATTTAATTAATTAACATATTACATTATAATTCAATAATTACTTAATTAATTATAACATTACGTTATATTATAATCACTTAATTAATTATAATATTATATTATAAACATTAATACAATACTTAATTAAATGATTAGAAATTTAATTAATTATAATATTAAATTATATATTTATAGTATGATTGTTTAATTAATTTAATTAATTATTTGTGTTTTGGTTTTGATTGAAGACTTTTATGTGAATTGTGATGAATTGATTGAATTCAAGTATTACTTAGAGAGTAGAAGATTATGAGTCACATTGGACACTAATGAATGAGTAATCAAAATTTGTTAGGGGTGAATTTGTAAATTTTTAAGGTATTTTTGTCCTTTTTAAACTAATAGGAGGATAATTGATTTTTTATAAGGTACCCGGGAAAAGAACCGAAACTTGCATTTTTGGTTTCAATTCCTCGAATTTAAGAATCTGCACTTTACGGTTCCAGTTCCCGCTCCTTTTTTTGGGAACCTGCATTATACGGTTCCGGTTCTGGTTTTCCCGAAAAATGCAAGGTACCCGAAACCGCTCACCCCTATTAAAAATCTTTTAGTTCTATTAAAAGTGACATTAATAATAAGATAAAATAAAAATGAGATCTAAAACTAAGACTAATATTAAACCAATTAACCAAACATAATATAATACCAGTATAACAAATAATTATTCATAAAATTTTGATATTTTTTTTTAATTCCTGAAGTTTAATTTAATAACATAATCCTTCTAAAGTTTCCAAAATGACAAAAAATCACCCTATCATTTGTGATATGTTAGTGAGTTGTTAGAAACTACATTATTAGAGCCAAAACCATTAAAACATTAAAGCTAATGGGTAAGAAAAATTTGACTTGGTATTTAAAACATCTTAAATTTTAAGGTGGAGTTTTTATTTTTATTTTAAATATTAAAGTAAAGAAATATTATTTATTTACTTTATATAATTTGATGTAATTAAAATAAAATTTTCTAAATCTCTTTTCAATCTCTTCTTCGTCGGATCTCTTTCCACCCATATCCACACAATATCACACCATTTCACGGCCATCGACTTAGTAGACCCAAACCGAACAATTAGAAGAAAAAATTCCAAATCGAAAGTCACCCACCCAACACTCCCCCACCTTCACGTAGTAGGGGCTGCCCACCCTTCATACCAGCAAACATACCACGCCCTCTTTGGCCCAACAAGCCAAAAAGCCCATAGTTGTCACTGTTCCCATGCCAAAAAAAAAAAAAAAAAGGTGGGGGTTTGGGTCTTGGGGCATTTAATAATTTCATTAAAGTTTAGGGTATTTTGATAATTTTAAAGTTTAAAAATAGGTAACACTGATATTAAATTTCAATTTCAAGGAGGAATTGAAAACCTAACATAAAAATAACAGGATTAGTATTTAAGGGCCTGAGTGATGCATATTGAATATGTTTGGAGACAATAGTTGTCATCTGAATGATAATTTTCAGTAAAGCCGTTAATTACAAATCTACAGCGAGTGATCTCTACCTTTATTATTCCTTAGAAACTTAAAAAAGAAAGAGAAACTTTAAAAGTGAGAAGAAAAAGCAGATACTTTGATTGATTTTGCAGGAGAAAAAGATCCATGCTTAGTTGTTACTCAAATAATTAGATGCATGATGGTGTTATAAATCCTACCAACTTTTCAATAATTTCACAATGCATGCTTCTACACCGAAGAGTGTTAGGAAATAGGAAGTACAAATTGCGAAGGCTGATTATTAATACCTTAATAGTACTTGTATGCAAATTAGACATTCGGGAGTCAGCAATGATAACCTCAAGTATGTATTATTACTTACATCTTAATTTGCTGCAGTACAAACGTGTATAATTTTTCTTTGTCTTGAGATAATCTTTGATGCAGGTTAATTTCCAACATTTTTCAAGTATATATAGCTGTTTTTAATTGTGTTGTAGCTCAAGTATTTTATATTTATTATAAAATTAACTTGTTGCTGAATTCTTATTGTAGCTCGAGTATTTCACATTAATTATGAAAGTCTTAATGCAAATTTTCCATTGATCGATGTCTTAATTAAATTAGTTGTTTATTTTATTCTCCGATCATATCTGAGAAAAAGCAACAAAACTTCCATGGGGAATGGACTAAATTTTTTTCTGCTTTTTTGGATTTTAATTTCCGTTTAAATTATCTAACACTTATATATAATTTGAATTTAGTTGTTAGCAGTTTGATCCATTCAAAGAGGAGGGCAGTACTAGAGCTAATTTCTCCAAGATTGAAGAAACTGTGGAACGAATGGGATTTGCGAGTGATGGTTCTGCTCAGCCTCGTCCTTCAGATCGTACTTATCATTATGGGTCGTCGAAGAAAGTATTCTCACAAGCTTGGGATCAGACTTATCGTATGGTGTGCTTATATATCTGCAGACTCTGTAGCAACTCTTGCCCTTGGTGTACTCTCAAATAACGTTGCAGATCTTTATAAAGAAAACAGTGGATGCAGTGTGGATGCTAATGCTCAACTAACTGCATTTTGGGCACCATTTCTTCTCCTACACTTAGGTGGCCCCGACACCATTACTGCTTATGCCTTAGAAGATAATGAGCTGTGGTTGAGACACTTTCTAGGACTAATTGTCCAGACAGGAACCACAATTTATGTCTTCGTAATGGCTTGGACAGGCTCTCGCCTTTCAATTATGTTCATATTAATGTTTTTTGCTGGGCTTATCAAGTACGGAGAACGAGCGTGGGCACTTAGGTCGGCAACCAATGGGAAACTTAGACGGAAACTTCGGGAGCTCTCGCAACGAGATAGAGAATATTTCAGAGAGGAATTTAATATGATACGAAGAGAGAAGAGCGACGAAGGATATTTTGTTGGAGTAGACATGGCTAATATTTCGAAGGAGTTTCCGGTAAATCTCTCATTCTCTAATAATAATTCTGCTTCAGATGGAGATGGAGATAAGTTACTCGCAGCCTATGAATTACGGAAGGCAACTTTGAGTCTTTTCTTAGATTCTCCACTGACCTTTTCATTAAGAGACCGAATTCATTCTGGTTTCAGAAATATGTCTCCTCAAAATGCTTTAAGAGTAATAGAAATGGAGCTTGGATTGATGTATGATCTTCTTTATACCAAGGCAACTTTACTCTTTAAACCTTTCAGCTTGGTCCTGCGCCTCATCACTTTTCTTCTTACTTGTTTTGTGTTCCTGTTCTTTACTTTTCTTGATCACAAACACAGGTATTTAAAGATTGACATCTTCATAACATTCCTTTTACTAGCTGTAGCTATTATTCTGGACATATATTCAGCGTTAGTACTACTCTTCTCAGACCGTTTTTTTGCTTGGTTAATTTTTGATAAGAAAATTTCTACTTTACGAATCCCCACTTGGTTTCAACCATCTAAGAGTCCTCGGTGGTCAAATAAAATGCGTCAGATTAGTTTTCTGAGGTGCTTAAAGAAACTAAATCGTTTCAGTTTTATTTATGAAGTACTAGGTTTAGAAAATCTAGAATTCCTATGGTTGGCATCTCAATATGAAGAAATCTCCGAAGATTTTAAAAGCTTAATCTTCCAGTATTTCAAAAGAAAAGCTGCTGTACAAACTCCCACTACCACAAGCCGAAGCGAAAACCAAAATTTCCAAGGAAGAGAAACCAGTGATTGGATGACTGATGAAGCTCCCAAGTTTGAGGCAGACCCTGCAAAAGCCATTTTATTCTGGCATATTGTTACATAACTTTTGTTCGTTTCAGATGGAGATGAACAGAATAATAAGCAGCAGTTTGATGATAGTGATGCATGTTTGACTAATAGAATCTCTAGATATATGTTGTATTTGTTAGTAAAACATCCTTCCATGGTATCAGTTGGCATAACTCAGGTTAGCTTTCAAAAAGAAGTTGAGAGAGTTACAAGATTTGTATATTACTCATCAAGTGAAACTGAAGCATGCCAAGAAATTGTTGCGGAGGGAGACGGTTTAAACGGACTATTAGCTGACGCAGTTTCGCATACCAAAATAATCAAAAGAATGCAAGAAGAGAAAAAGG
Organism: Pistacia vera; assembly: GCF_008641045.1. Taxonomy (NCBI): domain Eukaryota; kingdom Viridiplantae; phylum Streptophyta; class Magnoliopsida; order Sapindales; family Anacardiaceae; genus Pistacia; species Pistacia vera. The sequence continues at coordinate 94,895 of NW_022196325.1, forward strand.
TATTATCTTTTTTTTTTTTTTCTTTTTAATATATGTTACACACTAAACTGTCTCTTAGTCTTCCGACCCGTTGATATATAACAAATATAATTGACATTATTTATTTATGTACGCTAGGATTTAAAAGAGAAATGGAAGACACTTGGAGAGATTTGGTTGGAAATGATGGGAAATGCAGCAAGGAAGTGCAAAGGGAGGGAGCACGCTGAGCAGCTTAGACGTGGGGAGAGTTGCTGACTCATGTGTGGCTTCTCATGGCACACTTTGGCTTAACTGACCACTTTCAGATACAATACCGCGATCAAGTCGAAAGGCTGATTGCAAAATAGATTATTTAATAAGCGAATCAAGCCCCTGTTTGTTATCCTATTCTCTATCACTGTTCTGTTATCTTAGATTAAGAAATAGGATATATGTTTGTTTGCTTATTGGGATCATTATTTTGAAAATTAATTCAACTCTCTTAACCTCAAAACATTTTTATATCCAACTCTATTCAACTCAAAACATTTTTCTTTCTATCCTTCTCATTTTTCTCTCCTTCTAATATGAAAATTAATCCACCCAAGACCACCACTGCCTACCTACAACTACCGTCAGCCATCGACCGATTGTCCTCTTAGATAACTAAGATGCTTTAGCTAATTTTTAAACTTTTATCATGGGATGTTTAGCTAAATTAACAAATGTAGGGGGTTAAAAAAATAATAAATATTTTAAAAAATCTATCAAACAACTATTCTGTCTTAAAAATATTTTTAAAAAAATGCACCAAACAACTATTCAAACATTTTATCAAACTCATAAAATTTTCAGATACTTTACCAAACGTATTTTTAGAATCTGATCCTATTCAGTTTAATCCAAATCAACTCAACTTAAAAACACCTTTTCAAGAATAACATTTTTCAAATAATCTATCAACAAGGCCCTAAGGTTTTAAAATCTTGTGAGTGATTTTTTATATTGACCTACCAACCATCGGTATATCTTCTTGCTTTACATCTAGCTTTCCTTCAAATACCCTAAAAGTAGATTTGGAACGCAGAGAACTTAGTTTCATAGAGCAGCTCAGAAAACTCATCTGCCACATTGTATTTGACTGCCTAAGACTTTTAAGATAGTTGAGAACAAATTGGGAAATCTAAGGCGGAAATCTTCTTATCAAAATTTAACCAAGCAAAAAATTGGTCTGAGGAGAGTAGTACTAATCTGAATATATGTCTAGAAAAATAGCTATCGCTAGTAAAAGGAATGTTATGCAAATGTCAATCTTAGAATACTTGTCTTTGCCTTGAAGAAAAGTAAAAGAAAAGGAAGACAAAACAAGTAAGAAGAAAAGTGATGAGGCGCAGGATGAAGCTGCAAGGTATAGAGTAAAGTTGCCTTGGTATAAAGACGATCATATATCAATCCAAGCTCCATTTCAATTACTTTAAAAGCATTTTGAGCAGACATATTTCTGAAAGCAGAATGAACTCGGTCTCTTAAAGCGAAGTTTAATGTAGAGTCTAAGATAAGACTCAAAGTTACTCCCTTTAATGCATAGGCTGCCAGTAATTTATCTCCCTCTGAAGAAAAATTTCATTAAAGACGACTCAGAGATGTAACGGAAAGTATAAGAGTACAATACAAGGTTCAACGCAGGAACCAACTTTCCGAAACTAGCTGCAACAAAAACTAACACAGCTGGAAAAACTAAAATACAAATGTAAACTTGATAACACAATCAACGGGAGAGAGGTTGGTGACGACTTCTCTATTATCTCATTGGTTGCAGATCTGAGTGCCAACGTCCGTTCTCCATACTTGATAAGCCCTGCGCAAAACATTAAAATGAACATAACTGAAAGGGAAGTGCTTGTCCAAGTCATTACCAAGACATAAATTGTGGTTTCTGTATGCACAACCAGGGATGTAGCCAAGATTCTCGTGAGTGGGTTTAAAACATCAAAATTGATAAATTTATAATAAAATATATATTGAAGTAATAAGCATAAAAAAATATACTTTTAAAAGTTTTACATACCAAATTATCAATTCTAAAATTGTCTTTGACGATTTTTCATATTCTGAAAACGTTGCATGATTGTTTTATTGACAATTCTTAGGGTTTCATTAATTCTAAATATCAAGTAATTAACCATTTAAGCAAGATATCAAGCAATTAACCAATATATCAAAATTAAACGAAATCCTCAAATCTCTAAAACTTAGGGTTTCATCAATCTATAAACAATTCAAAATTAACTCAATAACTAACTAAAATTTATTAAATCCAACTTAAAACAACAACTAATTAACCCATACCTCAACACAAACAACATTAAATCAAAACCCACATTAAAATCTAGGAATTTAATCTTTCAATTTCAAACTCATTTATTAAACTCAACAAAAACTCATAGCTTATGATATTTCATCAATTAAGAAAACTAAAAGAAAAAAATTTTAATTAAAAAAATAAAATAAAATGAGCATCATCTTACTTTGTAATTTAAAGGAGTAACTTTTTTTGAGTATACAATTAAAAGAAAAAGATAATATGAGAGTAAATGAGGAAGAGAGAAAAGTTAAAAAAAAAATACTAATTATTAATTCATTTTTGTAGAGTCAACATGAAGTTAAATGAGATCAAAATTGTAAAATCCATAAAACTTTAGGACTTTTTTGAATTTTTAAAAAATTTGAGTGGGTTCAGTTGAACCCACAACTCACCATGTGGCTGCGTGCCGGTGCACAACTAGTCCAAGAAAGTGCCTCAACCACAACTCATTGTTAGAGGTGGAACAAATGGGCCGGGTTAAGCGGGTCAACCCTAACCCTGCCCGCATCAAGCCGGGTTCAACTCAGTCTGCCTAAAAGGCAGGCCAAGTCAACCCGACCCGCATATACCCTGCCGGGCGGGCCGAGCTTTCATAGGTGAACCCGACAAGTTATATATATATATATTTTTTTTTTTAAAAACCTCCAACCCGCCAGGTTGGATGAAAAAAATTAAAGAAATATATATATATATTTTTTTTTGCAAATACCCTTTTTACCCTTGAAATATAGCCGTTTTATAATAGTTGGAGGGATCTTTCTCGTCATTTTCTTTTTCCTTTTTTTTTTTTTTCTATAAATAGGGCCTAAACTCTCATATTTTCTTACATCCCAAATTCTCTCATTCTCTCTAATCTCTATTGAAATCTCTCAATTATTCTCTTTGTTATCAATTTGCTCTCATTTTAATTTTTATTAGGTTTTGTAATTTTCAATTCATATTTCGAAATTCCAATTCTCTTTCTTTAATTTTTTATTTCTTCTATATTCATTTTTTTTAACTACAATGGATAGATATTTTCATCTCATCAATTTCGATGATGAAGGAAACTGTCATAGTCCCCCTGAATTTGCTAACATAAATGCAGTATATTCAAATAGTCTCGCTTGCTCATTCTCAGAATCTGATACACCTCATAATATCCCCCCCCCCCCCCCCCCCCCCCCCCCCCCCCCCCCTTTCCTCCCCATGCTGCTACAACTCTTGATGGTTCTAGAAGTCATCATCGTAATCGTCGTCCCTGTCCAACTTTATCTCAAGCAGAAGTGGGTTCATCAGCTGCTGTCAAAACTAACGACAGACACACATCAGACGTTTGAGTGCATTTCGATAAGTTTTACGAGACAGAAATGGAGTTCAAGTGAAGAAAGTAAGATGTAAGTATTGTGGAAATATTGACAAAGCTGATGCAGGTAATGGTACTAACACTTTAAAAAGACATGCTAATAAACATATTACTCAACATGGAAATAGAGAAACTAATCAAACTCAAATAACTAATATGAGTACTACTTGGTGTTATAATTATAATGTATACAGGGAACAATTAGCTTTATATATTACTGTAACTGATCAACCTATTAATATAGTTGAAGATAAATATTTTGCAAGATTTATTAAAAATTCATTTTTTTTTCAGGATTTAAAAGTTATTCTAAAACTGCAATTAGAAATGATTTAATAAAATTGTTTGGGAAAATGAAATTAGAATTAAAAAATAAAATACATAGTTGTCATGTTAGTGTGGCTCTAACTGCCGATATTTGGAGTGGTAGAGTTAAACAATATTATATTTGTGTAATTAGTCATTATTTTGATAACGAATATAAATTAAATAAATCTTTATTGAGATTTAGATTAATGGATGCGGATCATAGTGGTCAACAAATTTATAATAAAGTTGTTGAAGTTTTGTAAGATTATGATGTTGTTCATAAAGTGATAAGTTTAACTTTAGATAATACAAATGCTAATAGTAGAGCTATAGATTTTTTTTAAAATTAATTTTCTTTTTTATGACAATTTGAAGTTTTTTCACCAATGATGTGCATGTCACATTATTGATAGAATTAGGGATTCTTTAGCTGGATTACTAATAGTAATAGAAGAAATGCTAAATTTCAAGATGCTTGTATAAATCAAATATTTCTCCTAGAACTTTTGCATTAGACACGCCTGTTAAATGGAATAGTACTTATTAAATGTTTGATTCAAGTTTATCTTATACAAATTTAATTAGTTACTTTGTAGCAAATAATAAAGGTCCTAATTATTTGGTAGAAAATGATTGGCATATAGCTAAAAATTTTCATTCTTTTCTTAAATTTTTTTATGAATCTACTTTACAACTTTTTTGTGTGTAATTATCCTACTATATCATTGGTAATACATACAATTATAAAAATTTCAAATTTATTTAGAAAAAACAGAAACAATGAAATTTTAGCGGGACCAATACAGGCAATGGAATTAAAATTTAAAAAATATTGGAAACCCATTCCTTTTCTTTATTGTTTAGCTGTTATATTTGATCCTAGAATTAAATTAGCATGTTTAGAAAATGGTTTAGACACATTAACTGAAAATTTACAAGAAGAAGCATATGCCAATCAACTAGGAGAGGTAAGAGAGTGTCTTGCAGAGGTATATTTGCAATATGAAAATAGGTATGAGAACCAGTAAAGAGGCGAAATACCCAAGAAAGTAGCATCAAAAGAAAAAAATGAAGACTTCGACTCCTAGGGTGCATTTAATAGGCCGGAGAGGACCCAAACCTGAAGCACAACCTCCTTTTCAAAAGCATCAACAACGAATGTACTATCCTAATGAGCTTCACCAATATTTGGGAACCCCAGACGTATTACCAGCAGATCCACAACAAAGAGCCAACTTTAAATGAAAGGAGGACTAAACTTTCACAAAAAATGATTGAAGTCCTCACATGTCTTCGAGATTAGGAATGGTCGCGCCATCAGGATCAATACGAGGTTGTCGACGATACTTTAATAGAATCATTTCAATTTTGTAATATAGATAATACAGATGAGGGAGGTTCTAATCAACCCCCAAATTAGTTGTTTTGTAAATTGTAACTTATAAATTAATTGTCAATTATTGCACTCTTTTTTCCTTACCAAGTTTTTGTCCCAATTGAGTTTTCTTGGTAAGGTTTTTAACGAGGTAATGTTAGTGTATATTAGTGTATGCCCTAGAAATCATTCGTGTTGTCGGTTTCAGAGCATTTTGTTTTGTATCTATATATCATAAATAATAGAAGAAAGAGTTCTTCAATTCATATATATAAATTGCTTCCTTTATTCAGTCATGCATTTAAAATAAAGTATGTATATGAATTATCCAGATGATTCATTTAATCGGTAAATGAATTATCAAAAAGGGTTCCAAACGGAAGCAATATAATTTCGGCAACTATATTGCCCAGTAGGCATATCGGATGTTTCCGAAAAATATCATGAGTTGATATAAGTACGGATGACGATGATAGTCATGTCATTGGGGCATTGGTATGGATTAGCGGTTGGTGAACTATTTTTCGAATGTGACCGAATAACGACAAATCACTTGGAAAAGCATGTGGTCAATGATTTATCGTTTGGTTATATCAGTGCACGATGTAGTCCTTTGACCTGAGACATTGTAGTCGGATCCAATACGGATACGTATGGTTCATACGGTGTATAAGTACGAGACTAATCATGTTTCATATAATAAAGTCTATTTGGTCATGCGATGTTCATATACGGAAACGAATGATGGTCAAGAGGGGATCCATTGACTCGAAAATATAGGATCGGGAGTACCGCTGACTCCATCCGGATTCGAGTTCCTAGACAAACGTCGATAAATGTTGAAAATCAGAATCTCTGGCCAGAGTCTATTACTAGTCATACAAAAGCAAGTTTGTGATGACGAGTTCCAGACATATTGATCGACGCTTCGGTAGAAGATTGAGTTTAGGATTTTGACACTCTATGAATCCGTACTCGATCAGGATATCTCAATGGAGGGATTTTACCTGCATGATACGTATGATCTAAAATGGGTTCGATGAAGTATTTCTTCATCGTGGTCTAGGGACTATGGCACATTGCTAGATGTTTACCGTAGTCGTTGGGCCTCCGGACAGGTTTTTGGATTCATCCAGAACCGGCTCACGGCTAATCCACGGTGGACCCACATAGTCACACTAATAGCCTTGAGAAGTTAGAGAATGATGAGAGAGAGAAATGATTATCCGAAGAGGGATAGCACCTTCCGAGGGTAATGATGGGATTTCTATAGTAATAGTTACATAGAAAATTATTTGTCACATTTTAAGGGTTAAAATGATCAAGCAATAATTAATTATATTTAATTATTATATCTTAAAGTGTTAAGATTAATGAGATGAACAAAAATAACATTTTAATAGTTAAAGGGTAAAAGGGTAAATTTATGGGTTGTCAATGTAAACTAGTTTAGTTTATATGGGCCCTTGAATAATATTGATTATTCAAAGGGTAGCATAATAAATTCGTGGGGTCCCTTTTTAAAATAAGATTTTATTGGGTTTGGAAGTGAAAAAACAAATAATTACAAAATTGTCCAAGTATATATAAATGCAAAAGGTTGCATTTTAGTAGACAACACACATTGTTCACTCAAAGCAAACTAAAAGCTCTCTCTCCCTAGCCACGGCCACTCTCTAAACCTCTCAAGGTAGTGTTAAAGTGTGGAGGTCTTATTCTTTTGAGGCTAATCTTCATCAATCCAAAGTAAAGGAGTAGGTATAATCTCTTTTCCAAGCTTTGTTTGAAAACCGGTTTTGTGAAATCTATCCTTCCATGCTTTCATTCTCCATTTCCACCACTCTTCATGCATGCTGGTCTTTCAGATAATAATTGTTGTAATTTCTTATTTCTTTACCAAGAGGTGGGCGGGTATTTCCATAACCCGCCGCGGGCCGAGTTGGGCCGGATGGGTTATTTTTCCACCTCTAGTCATTGTCTTCTAAGGCCTAATGCCATTAATGGTGTCAAGGCCACCTAAGTGTAGGAGAAGAAATGGTACCCAGATTGCAGTTAATTCAGTTTTGGTATCAAGAATGAATCCGCCATTTTCTTGATATAAATATGCAAGGTTATTTGAAAGTACACCAAGGACAAGAATTGCTATAGCGTCTGCACCTACACACGCACACCATACAACAATTCTGATCCAAAGCTTGTGAGAATACTTTCTTTCCCATTCTTTCTAGACTTTCTTCAATCTTGGTGAAACTACTTTGAGACATTAATTTATAGTCATTGAATAAATCACAATCTAACTGTTGAAAATGTAATGATGTGGCATAGAAAATAAATCTAATTTTCCATTTATCCACTGTTAGATTGTTTTAAATCAAAGGCTGAAAATTTGAGTACCATTTTAAGTAAAAACTGTAAGTTGACATAGCCTGATTCAACAATTAATATGTATATTTGAAATATATATTCAAATCAGGTTAGGCGGTAGTAACTAGTAACTTAAAAGTTTTAACTTAATTTGAAACACTAATTAATAGCCATTCATAATTCATAATCTAACAGTTTTAAGAGGTGATGAAGTAACACATAAAATAACTAGTTACAACTACTCATTTATAGCAATCAGATTGAAACAAATCATAGGTTGCAAGTTTAAGTCACTAATTCAAATAAAAATTTTAATACTCCCATCAGATCTCCTCTCCTAACTGCTCACCCTCATCAAACATAACTACCCATCGTCTCCAAAAACACAAAAATGTTATATGCGCTGTAAGCTCCGTTAAATTTTACCGATCAAATGGAGGATGGCGACTTTTAAGAGAAAAGATGGGGACTAATTAGGGATGTAACAGAACCCAGCCCAACCGGGCACATATATGAAATTTCGTATGTTTAGCCCTTATGTAAAATTATTAAAACCCTTTAAAAATTCTAACGAACCCTTAAAAAGTTTTGCTTCAACTATCCGGTTACCTTCAATAATATAAAATCACAAATAACCCCGTAAATTTTCCAGCCTCCACCTATCAAATAAACTTTCAAACCCCCCCAAATATATCAACCAAACCCGGTTTTTTCCCATGCCTAGCTTGAATTTTAAAGAATAATACCACATTTACAAAGTTTTTATATAAAATGATGTGATAAAATATGAATAATAAAGTGGATATGCAAAGTCAGTTCATAAATTGATATGTTATTTAACAATAAATCTTACAAAGATTTTCATATAAAGTGAGATGACAATAATGAATGAAATAGTGAAACAAAAAGTCAAACTCATTATATTCATTTTTCCATTTATTTTTTACCACATCACTTTATATGGGGATTTTTAAAATATTTCTTTGTAAGTGTAATATTATTCTTATATTCACTCTTCCGTTCATTTTTTGTCACGATTTCTTTGTAAGTATAAAATTACTCATCATTTAAAGAGTAATGCCACATCACATCACTTTGCATTCATTTATTTTTTTTAAAAAAAAGAAAATGGTTCTATTCACACCGCCTTAGTGAACTAAAAAAACCCCACTTTTTAATTATTTGTATAATTACCAATTTATCCCCATATCAAATTATTAAACTTATCTTCATTTTCTTATTTTTTACAAATACATTTTAACACCCTACCTTCAATATCACAAACTTTAATTTTTATATGCTTATTCAAATATTATGTTACGATACTATTGAAATAACTTTTAAAATTAAAAGATACTTTAACAGAGATTTTTTTTTTTGTTTTTTGTTTTTTGTTTTTTTACAATTATATTATGTTAACAAGCAATATAAATACTAAACTTTTTATTATTTCTAATTTTTTTTGTTAATTCAAGTTATTTTTATTTTGTGTTTCAAATTATTAGTAATTGTTCTAATATCAATAATTGTTTTTATTGTTTAGCTAAATTATGTCAATTGATTAATTATTTGTAAGAATTTCTTTTTGCTTTTGTTTTATTTTATTTTTTTAAAACTTTCAATTTGAATATTTAAAACTTTGTTCTATGCATAATAATAGTGGGGCCACATGAGTGAGACAATTAAATTGTTTATTCTTTTATAAGAAGAAAAATAAAATGAGGGGTATTTATAGAATTTGTAGGGGTGTTTTTAGAAATAGAATTTAATTTTTAAATTTTTAAACGAGGCATTTTAGGAAGTAAAGTTTCTTTAATTTTAAAATAAGAGGCCAATTAAAGTATTAAACTACTAAAAAACCCGGGCTGAGCTCGAGCTCGGCCTCGGCCCGTTGTTTTACACCCCTAGGACTAATTCTTTCATTCTTAGGGAGCGTTTGGTTCAGGAATGTTAGATTACTAGAAATGTTGGATTATTGGAAAGATAGATTACCTTGAAAGATTACTGCGAATCTTTAGAAAAATGTGTTTGGTTAGTTGGTGGATATGTTATATTAATATGTTTGGTTATAAGGAATAAATTGGTGGGTATGTTATTTAAATTACCAAATTGTCCTCTTTTCAAATATTAATATAATATTATTTTTATTATTAATTTTTGAATAATTTCTTTTAACCCCCAATATTTCAGATTTAGTTAAAAAACTCCCGCTTATATAAAACTTTAATTTATTATGAAATCACCCCCACCACCTGCTCCGCCTGCCGCCACCGCAGACCACTGCCGGAAGTCTCTGAAAATCCCCGTCAGCAGTTGACCGTGACCAAGACGCTTCGATATGGCCGTTTCCGGCCATATTGATGGCCGAAAACGGCCATATCAGGCCAGATCTGGTCGGAAATGGCCAGATCTATTCTGGCCATTTCCGGCCAGATCCCTGGCCATTATTGGCTAGATCTGGACGAGATCTGACTGTTAACAGCCATGGACCTGGCCGTTAGCGGCCAGGTCTATTCCTGCCAGAATAGATCTAGCTGCTAACGTCCAGATCTGGCCGTTAGCGGCCAGATCCATCGATCTAGCCTAAAATGGCCAGAATAGATTTGGCTATTTCCGCATTTGGCCATTTCCGGCCAGATCTGGCCTGATATGGCTGTTTTCGGCCATCAATATGGCCGGAAACGACCATAGCGAAGCCTCCCGGAGTCTCCCACCGAATCTCGTTCTCTTTTAGGGACTCCTGTGATTTTTTGATGGCGGCCCATGGTGGTTGGCTTGCTGTCGGCGGTGGTGGCTGGGTGGCAGTAGTGGTGGTGGCTGGGTGGCAGTGGTGGTTTGTAAATTATTTTAAATATAAGGACATTATTGTCCAAAATTTTAATTAAACAAGGGTAAAATTGAAATAGGATATTAAATGAAATTTGTTTTAAAATAGGGGTATTATTGTCCAAAATTTTTATTAATAAGGGATAAAATTGTAACAAAAAAAGATAACCCGGGTAATCTCAGAATACTTAAGAAAATGGAGTTAATCAGATTACCTCCGATATTACCAATAGTAATCACTATTGGTATTTAAAGATTACCGGTATCTTATATTACTTGACAACCAAACATGGTAATTAAGTAATATAAGATGACATTACCCCAATAATCCCATATAAACCCCCAACCAAACGCCCCCTTAATTAAATGGAGAGTATCAAACAATAATGAATAAGCTGGGCAAAAACTGGCCTTGGTAATTTTTGAAGTACCTAAATTTAAAGTAGAAGGAAATTAAAGAGTTGGGAACTCACCGGCAAACGTCGAAGAGGAGGATTACGCCACTCGTTAATTTGGATGGATGTATTTTTATGGTGAAGCAGCGAGCGAGATTCCGATGGCATGTTTGTTAATACTATTTCTTTCAAGGTGGTAACACTTTGCAACCACCCTTGAATTGATGCCTCTATTGGTAAATTTCTTTTATTTCGAGTAGTGATAATTATTCTGGTACCATGAGATGATGAGGAGCAAAGAGCGAATTGGAGAGATTGAGAAACTTGGCGCGCCTCGATATCATCAATGACAATAAGATAGCCTGGTATCTTCTAAGAGTTGAGTAAGCTTAAACATTACTTCTTTAAGCTTAAACATTACTTCTTCATCTGAAATTGTTACTTCCAGGAAGAACCCATCTGGATGAATTTGATTTAGTATGTCTACGAACACATCTCTAGATTTGAGCACACCAGAAGCATGAACCCAAGCGCGCTGGGTGAAATGTTGCTTCACATCAACTCTATTGTATACACTTCTTGCCAAAGTTGTTTTGCCGGAGCCTCCCTCACCAACCACTCCTATGACTTGAGCAGACTGACCTCCATCATTGCCATGGGTTTCCGGGATTAACCGAGCTAGCAACTCCTCTGTTTGTTGTTCAACACCAACAACATCTGTTTCATCCTTCAAACAAAAATCAGAAATTCTTTGCCAGGCTCTATAATTTTCAATGTTGGTTTGAAATGAGTAGCCAAAATCGCCTTCATTTTCAATTTGACAGCATAAGCCCTTGACCTCATTTTCCAATTCTTTCATCTCACCTGTGGAAGGCTGCTTGAAAATTTTGTCTCCATCACTCTGCAAACTTCCTCTCGCTTTCTTCAATTTTTTTCTCCTTTTCTGCAATTTTTCTCTATCACTCTGCAAACTTTCTCTCGCTCTCTGCCATTGTTCTCTCCTTTTCTGAAATTCGTTCATCATTCTGTGGGTGCTCTCAATCTCGGTTATCTGTCTGAGAGTTTCGACTGTGTTTCTGTCATTTTCGACTGTCTTTCTGTCATTTTCGACTGTCTTTATGCAATTTTCGACTCTTTTTCTGCAATTCTTCACACTCCCCCTTTGCAATTGCAACTCTTTACTCTCTCTAAGCAGCTCTTCAGTCTCTCCCAGCAACTCTTCCCTCTCTTTCAGAAACTCTTCCCTCTCTGTCTCAAATCGGCGCAAGTTATCCATACCATAAAAAAACAATGAACTGCTTCGTTGGCACAATTTTCTTCTCATTTTCTTCAATTCCCTCCTCGTAAGCCAGGTGTCAATGCAATCCTTTGCGGAATAAACCGCTTGCAGAAGCCGGGCCATCTTCTGCTCACTCGTTGAATGACCCTGGAGGAAGACTTGATTGTCTTCTGCGTCTGTGATCAGAAATTCCTTCAACAAACGACGGAGGTGTTTTCCAATCATGGTTTGAACTCTCGTTGAATCAATTTTCGATTTTTCAATTAAACTAGAAATAATAATTCCAGCATCCATGGATAAAAATATTTGTTTAAAGGAAAGAAAGAAGTATTTGTTCAAGTGTTTCTGCTCTTCCTTTCTTGTATTTTCTTTAATGAGAAAGAAAGCTACATCTGAATTTTGTATTTTGAAAATTAGTTTTATTTATGAGTAATGTTATATTTATACCACTTTTTTACACCATTTTCATTACATCATGATGTAACATATGCCACAACCACACAAATTCTATTATAATATTAAAAATTCAAAATAATTAAAAATTTGGAAGAATCACCATGCAATTACTTCATCAATGAGTTTTTTTCTATTTTTCAAATTTTTATTACATGCAAGTGAGCTGTAATAATTTATTTTAATTTTTATACTCCTTAACCAATAATTTTAGTGTTTTTAGGGCATGGATATCTAACCTTCGCTCTCTTGAACCATCCTACATTGTCTCTCTCGTCGAATTTGACAATTAAACCTTTAATATTCTCACACGAGATACTCGTCAAAACTAATTACGATTCAATACAACTAGCTATTGCATTAATTTTCACAGGAAAAATCAAAGCCCCATTTAAACTATCTTCAGCAATATTCTCCTTAATTGAGCTGTTGATATTCATTGAAGACACACCAATTATTGCCTGCACAGAAGTTTTGTGCCATTGGGTGTACCATTGATTCACTATAAAGTTTTCAATCATTGTTGATGAGATATTCTGCTGTAGAAAATTGAATGGATGCCTTGAAAACCCATAGGGGGAAGGATAATTCACTGCAATGTAGTATCAAGGTGAAAATTGAACCATCGACAATGCATGATGCATATCAAGCTAATAATTCAACTCGTGGAAATGAATTTTAGTATGTAGGTTCTTTAGTAACGGCCAAAGGACTACCCACCTAGCCCTATCCTGATAAATCCAGTTCAAATAGAGATGTTGCAGCTTTTCTGTACAACTTACACGATATAATACGTCGCTTAGGTGAGTGTGCTTCAAATCTAGAGGACTTGAGAAAGAATAAATTAAGAGCCGTTGAGTTAATTTAAGAGAAAAACAATACAATTTCAGACCCGAAAATACATCATTACTCGACCCGTAACTCATGTATAACTAATTAAAAAAAACCAAAACTTTTAAGTGAAAAGGAAGAAATTCTAACTCCGTCTGTTTCCCTCACTTGTGCTTACTTTAATATATTTTCAAAAAATAAAAAAATAAAAAAATAAATCTCCTTCACTGCTTTTATTTGCTTTACATATATTTTAGTTGGTATGATTTTTAATATATATATTTTTTTGATTAACCTTTTATTATATTTTAGTTTCAAGAAGAAATAAAAAGACTATCTTACCCTCTTTTAATTAACGACTTTGTACGGCGTTTAGGCTGAGGGTGGGGAATTGATTCTTTCCCTTTTTTTTTTCCTTTTTTTAATTATAAGACCCGGATCCTGGCCCGGGAAAGCTCCTGGGTCTTACCATTTTTAATTCCATTTGGCGCAGAAGAGAGAACCCAGTTCTTTAAACTTAGACCGCCACAGTGACGACTCAAATTCAATCCTGTAGAGTTGATTGAATCCTCTGTTCTTTCTTCAATCTCATCAGGTGCTTATTCGATCTGTTTTTTGTTTTTATATTGAATTTGATTCAATTTCTATATCTTCTTGTTCAATTTAAATAAAAGATTCTTCTTCTTTATGCTTATGTTAAAATTAATTGCGGAAATTTCCCTTTAGGGTTTTCATCAGGAATTTTGGCTCAATTTTGCTGAATAAATGAAGGGTAGGCTTTGATTTTGTACTCTTTTTTGTTCATAGCAGGTTTGGTGATTCAATTTCTATATCTTCTTGTTCAATTTTAATTAAAGTTTCTTTTTCTTTATGTTTATGTTAAAATTGATTGCCATAATCTCACTTCAGGTTTTTGACCAGGAATTGTCGCTCAATATTGCTTAATAAATGAAGGGTAGGCTTTGATCTTGTACACTTTTTTTGTTTGTGGCAGGTTTGGTGATGTTAATGTAATTATAATGGCACTTGGGTTGGTTTATAATCTGCAAAACATGTGGCCATTTTCTTTATTAAAATTTGATGATTTGAGAGCTTTTGATGAGTTGGTAGGCCGACTTTCGATACTGGAACATACGAAAAAGTTTGTTTTTGCGATTAAAGATCCTGAATCGAAATCGGTGGTGTATATACTTTGTGCCCAGATTTTATCTGAGAGATCAGCATTAGATGCTGAGTGTCTTATTAGGGAAGTGCAACCTGATGCCGTTGTAGCTCAAGTGAGTGTTAGGGATGAAGAGATTGAATTAGGAGATAGTGGTGATGAATCAGTTCCTACTTCTTTGTTTGGAGTGCTTAAACGATGTTTTGTTGATAAGATCAATAGGGAAGTGTATGAGAATGTGGCTGGAAACTTGGTTTTGAGGGAGATTTTTGGGATTAGTTTTCATGGTTCTTTCTTGGCTGCCAAGAGGGCTGCAAAGGAGGTTGGTTCATCGTTTATGGTGCTGGAATCTTCGATGGTTAGAGACCCTGTTGCAGATAGCTCTTCTAGGGAAGTGGATTCAGGGAAGAATAAGGTTCAAGGTTTAGTTAATAGTTTGGTTCCACAGAAAGTGGGTTCGGTTGCGTCATCAAGTTCGAGGAGGTTTTACCTTACTAATGATGTTGAATCACAAATGGTGAGGTTGTTATCTTCAAATATTGATTTGTTAGGGTTGAAATTGAGGTCTTCTAGTTCTAATTTCGACTCAGGGTCAAAGGAAGTTCAGTTGAGACCCAATTATGCAATTCCGGCATTTGCACAATCCGTTTATCCTTTACTCTTGGATTTGCATGATAAATTTGTTAATCTCTGATAGGAATCCACTCCAATAACTCAACAATTTTGGGCTGGGCCATGGGTCTTTCATGGGCTTGGGTAGAACTTTCATTAGAAAACCGGCTTACCAAGGGAGGGTGTCCAAGCCTTTATAACCGACATGCCCACCCTTTTCCCTTTCAATGTGGGATCCTAACATTCCACCACGCTTCCGCAACCGACGTCCACGTCGGCCTCTTTACCCCTTGGGTGACTACGTGGATCCCTTTCCCTCGGGCCTCCATGCCCTTTCTCAGGGTAGCAACCTGGGCCCAAGGTCAGCCTGCCACAGCTCAGCCTGTCACGCGTACGTTGCCAAATAGGCGTAGAATCATGCTCTGATACCAATTGATAAGAACCCACTCCAATAACTCAACAATTTGGGCTAGGCCATAGGTCTTTCATGGACTTGGGTAGAACTTTCCTTGGAAAACCGACTTTCCAAGGGAGGGTGCCCAAACCTTTATAAACCACATGCCCACCCCTTTCCCTTTCAATGTGGGATCCTAACATTCTACCACGCTTCCGCAATCGAAGTCCACGTCGGCCTCTTTACCCTTGTCAGCCTCTTTACCCGTTGGGTGACACGCGGATCCCCTTTCCCAAACCCTTTCCAATAACTCAACAATTTGGGTTGGGCCATGGGTCTTTCATGGGCTTGGGTAGAACTCTCCCTGGAAAACCGGCTTGCCAAGGGAGGGTGCCTAAGCCTTT
The DNA here is from genome assembly GCF_008641045.1 of Pistacia vera. Lineage (NCBI taxonomy): Eukaryota > Viridiplantae > Streptophyta > Magnoliopsida > Sapindales > Anacardiaceae > Pistacia > Pistacia vera. The sequence continues at coordinate 110,970 of NW_022196325.1, forward strand.
ATAACCCACATGCCCACCCCTTTCCCTTTCAATGTGGGATCCTAACATTCCACTACGTTTTCGCAATCGACGTCCACGTCGGCCTCTTTACCCCTTGGGTGACTACGCAGATCCTCTTTCCCTTGGGGCTCCATGCACTTTTTCGGGGTAGCAGCCCGAGCCCAAGGTCAACCTGCCACGCAGGCGCTGCCACATAGGCGCAGGATCATGCTCTGATACCAATTGATAGGAACCCACTCCAATAATTCAACAATTTGGGTTGGGTCATGGGTCTTTCATGGGCTTGGGTAGAACTCTCCTTGGAAAATTGGCTTGCCAAGGGAGGGTGCCCAAGCCTTTATAACCCCACATGCCCACCCCTTTCCCTTTCAATGTGGGATTCTAACATTCCACCACGCTTCCGCAACCGACGTCGACGTCGGCCTTTTTACCCCCGTCGGCCTTTTTACCCCTTGGGTGACTACGCGGATCCTCTTTCTCTCGAGCCTCCATGCCTTTTTTCAGGGTAGCAGCCCGGGCCCAAGGTTAGCATGCCACTGGTCAGCCTGCCATGCAGGCGCTGCCACATAGGCGCAGGATCATGCTCTGATACCAATTGATAGGAATCCACTCCAATAACTCAACAATTTTGGGCTGGGCCATGGGTCTTTCATGGGCTTGGGTAGAACTTTCATTGGAAAACCGGTTTGCCAAGGGAGGGTGCCCAAGCCTTTATAACCCACATGCCTACCCTTTTCCCTTTCAATGTGGGATCCTAACATTCTCACATTAATTACAAGGGCTCTTGCCCTTGCACAAAAGATGCTCTTTGATGTGAATAGTGGGGAAGTTGTGGATTCTCATGTTATTTCTGAAGTTTACACCTTTCGAATTGCAGTTTAGGGGCTGAGAATTGCTCTTAACAATGCTGGTCGGCTACCCATCAATAAATTGAGGGATTCCAACTCATCTAAAATCGATTTTTCTGAGCTTCCAGTTGAAGATAAGTCACATGCACTCCTTGCGCAGTCTCTTCAGAGTCAAGCTAAGAAGTTCAAGACTATGGTGGCAGTGGTTGATGCTAGTTGCTTAGCTGGGCTTAGGAAACATTGGAACACTCCTGTTCCTGATAAGGTCAAAGATTTGATTGGAGAGCCAGTGACAAACTGCGAAGATGATGGGGAAACTTCAAATCACATGGATAGGAAGCGTTTATTATCTAATAAACCTGTTGTGGCTGTGGGTGCTGGAGCAACAGCTGCTTTAGGAGCTTCCTCTCTCTCTAAAGTTCTTCCAGCATCAACCTTCATGAAGGTTGTAACGTTTAAAACTCCTGTTTCACTTAAGCTTTTTCTGACCCAAACTCAGAAGGCAATGGCAATAGCTCTTGGCAAGACTAAAGTAGTAGCCAGGATTTGGGACTTCTGGATCAAATACAACATCTGCCTTGAAGGCAGCAGCATCTGCTGAGAAAACCGGACAGTTGCCCAGAGTGTCATAGCCTCAGTTGAGAAGACCAGTTTTTCAGCCATGAGAACAGCATCTATGAAATATGGAAAAAGGCGGGTAAAACCAATGGCTCCTACCGTGGGCAACTATGGGGGTGTGTTGCAACTTGTGCAGGGTTGCTTGTATATGGGATGGGATTGAATGTGTTGCTGAATCATTACCCGCAGCTCCTTCGATTGCCAGTTTGGGGGTGGAATTCAATATCGACATGAGGCATCTCAGGAAGTGAAGCAGACAGCACCAGGATTCAAAATCTATAGAAGCACTGATGTACAGGTTGAAGAAAGTATAGATTAATAAAGAAAACTCAATTATTCTCTTGTTAACGCATAGTAACATAGATTGTTACTAGTTAATGATTTTAAAAAGTTGCCTGAATTGAAAATAAGAGATTCATGTACATATCGAGTCTAGGCACGGTTGGTGTATCATCATGGCTGCTTACATGTTGATCATAGAGGACAGTATTCATAGTATTTTTTTTGGTGCACCAATCCGTACTCCTGTCTCTATGCTATATATAGATACCATTCTAGTTATTCTTAATCTGCCTCTCTCCAATATTTTGATCTTTCTAAATAGTCATAAATAGGCGTGTCATCATATTGATTCGATTCGACTTTTTATGATAAGAAACCAGGAAGTGTTTACCAATTGTGGGGTGAGTTCAGTTTTTTCTTGATCCATAATTTTATTTAAACTGCATTTATGTATCAAGCTGTAGTTATAGTACCTTTTCCTGATGTGATCAATCTGTTATAAATTAACAACTGAGTTTTGATATGTTCAAAGCTCTTGAAGCCCAGAAAAGTAACCAGAATTGGTACTCTTTGCCCAGTTTTATTTCATTAGTAATACATATTCAGGATCAGGATTATAAGATTCTTTACAGGATTATTGACGATGTTGTTGAATTGTCATGAATATATGTATATATTTTTTTCCGCTGAATTTAATTTAAAGAATCGTGTAACTTAATCTCAGACATATGGAAGTAAAAATGTAGAATAACCCAGATAGAAGTGTTGTTTGTTGATGTTGTCTTGCTTGAAAACTTTCACAAGTGTATTATTGTTGAATATTGGATGGCAATCAATGTTCTGAAAACTAGACCGGACAATGAGCCGTTCAAGGGTCCGGTTTCCGGTTTGATCGGTCGGTTGGACCGTAATTTGTAAAATTACATGTTAGTCCCTAAAGGTTTGAAATTCTTCAAAAACACCCCTATAATACTCCCTTAAGGTTTGAAATCTATCTAAAACACCCCTGTCGCGCCAAGATTCTGGTGAGTGGTGGCGGCAGCAACGATCGGCGGCCAATCGAAGCTGGAATCTTGGGGCTTTTGATGTGTAGGTGCCGGCGACTCTGATAGTGGTGTTAGGGAGTTCCATCGGCATCGGAATTCGCCGGAATCAACAAAAGAAATCTGACGTCACGTAAACTTTAAGTGGACGGCGATCGACGAAGGCTGGATGATGGCGACTGAAAATGGATGGGTTTGGTCGTGGAGATGCCGTCCGTCGAATGGGAGTGTTTTCTCCGTCGAAAGATGCCGGAATCCGACGGGGTTTAGCTGCGATTGGACCGCGATTTGACGCTATTTTGGCGGTCCAACCGCGGTCCAATCCGGTTTAAATCAAACTAGCGGTTTTTTATATATACCAGACCGGATTTGCTGTCGGTTGCCTGTCGAACCGGTCCGATCGGGCGGTCCGGTCCGGTTTTCAGAACATTGATGGCAATTATTAATATTAGAAAAGTATCATTATTAGTATGTTCATTGATCAAATGAAATATTTAACTAGCTAGGTATGTGGTAGTCGAATTCTATATGCTTTTGACAGCTGATAAAATTGTTGCTTAAAATATTCATAATTATGTGTTATGATACATGTCACATAGGCCAACAACTTCAAAATAGGAAAAGAATGAGCAATGGCCTATTTATAAGTTAGATATGAAGTCGGTTTTCGCATGGTGAGTCGTAAGAAGAAGTGTATGTTAATCAACCTGCCAACTATGTAAGGCAAGGCCTAGTGAACAAAATCAATAAATAAATATTGTACAGACTCAAACAAGTACTAAGATCTTGGTATAGTCATATAAATGCTTATTTTTCTAAAGAAGGCTTTCACAAATGTTGATGCAACTAGTCTTTTGGTTTGGCCAATAACGAAAAATAGTTGTTATTGTAAAACTCAGTTGAAATAACGACTATTTGTCCTTCTAAGTAGGCCTAGTTCATGCAGCAGAATGGACTTCAATTAGCCAAAGCACTTACATGTTAAAAACCATTAAAGTGAGGATTTAAATGAATAATGTTATATACAGCAATAACCATTAGATGTTAAATTAAATTATTGAGTTCAACTAGAACTCTTGGGTATATTATTTAAGAAGTCTTGAGTTCGATCCATCTGGATTGTTAATAGATGTGGTCATTGAAAAGATTTATTCGGTTGTCAATTTTAAGGCATTGAGGGATTAGTTGAGGTGTTCACAAATTGACTCAGTCTCCGGTCACAAAAAAAAAAAAAAAAACTATCGATTTGTTTTTTTTTTTTTTTAATTAAAGTTTCCTTCATGGCCCAAACATTGTACATATTTCATAATTTTATAGTAGTTTAATACAAAATAAATCAATAATTTATGAAAATTTATGAAAAGAGATTGTGTGTGTAACATTCTTCTTCCAAAACCTTATTCATTATGTCCATTTGACAGCTAAACATACCTTGACGTCAGACACATGAATATTTATCCTACTTCCGCTATTCCGCTGAGTTATCCCTTTGTTCAACACTGTACCTGAACTCATCATCCTTAAACACTTCACTCTACTATCATCCTTGTTGGAAGATAATAAAATGGGTGGGCTAGACTATAATATGAAAAACAAATGGATTAAACTGAGAATGAACTTACCAAACTGGAGATCAAAAAATTTAACAAAACTGGGTTGTGAAGATAATTTTTCATCGTGGTTAGGGACATGATTGTCAAATCGCATATCATATTATATAAAACCTAATTTTTCGAATCTTATATCGCGTATTATATCCTAAGATATGCCGTTTTCAAAAAAATTAATAAAATAATAAAAAAATTTAAAAATTAATATCATTCTAAAGATTAATTAAAGAATTTTGTGCTATTATTGTCTTTAAATTATGGTATTACGTAATCAAAATTAATCACAAAATTAAGAATCTGTATCATTTCTTCTCAATCATTCATATCATTTTCAAAATCAATGTCAATATTTATATCTCCACTTGTATTATTATTATCATGTAAAATGGGCAACACATGTTTCTCTTCACTTTCTCCATGTCAAATGAGTAAATTTTAGCAGGTTTTAGTTAAGCGGGTTGGGTAACTGGCATCTGACTCGAATTTTTTTTGAGCCTTTGGCCTAAATTAATAAAGTTGTATTGATTTGTATAGATATTTTTAAGGATACGAATCGTATCGTAGGATACATATTAACGTATCAAAATGTTTATGATACACTTTCTAATACGTATCGTTGGCGACCTGTATCGAATCGTATTGTAAGATATGTATCACACATCGTAGGATACTAATAACCATGGTTGGGGATGGCTGGTGTGGGGCTTGGGTGTTTTTTTTTTTTTTAATACTTTCTTTTGGATTTTTTTTTTTTTTTTAAAAATATGAAAAAAGGTTTGTGGATAGGTATTTATGGGCAGGAAAGTTGTGAACTAGGACAGATTAATGAGCTGATACCAACTAACATTGTAGGTTAGCGAAAGTAGGATAAAGGTCAAAGAAAGGTGAAGTGGATAATTGACACAATGAACAAGGTTTTGCTAGATTTCGTACTTAAATCCACAAGTAATTGATGTCAAAATCCCAAAGGAAAAAATGTAGCAGAAATATTACCGATAAGCCATGGATATTGTTATATGGTAAATTTATAAGGCATGGAATCTCGACATATGTCCTATGACTAAGCAAATGGCGTATAAACTCCTACCACGTGTTTTGTGGCCATGCAAGTATTTGGCCCATGTGTTACACCAAGAAAGGGTGATTTCCCCTACAAGAGTGCCATGGGTTGTTTCAACAGTCAGATTCACTGTTAGAGTCACCATCTAGGTTCGCGTGGCATCTTATGAGAAGATTACTTTATTAGTAAGTTTCCAATAAAGGCGGTTTGTCAGGCCATATGTTATGTGACGAGAGAATTACTTTATAAGTAAGACCTCTCATGCAACAGTATAAATAGTTGATTCTCACCCTAAAGGAAGGGTGTATTCATTTCTCTCAATAGTTTAGTAAACACCTCAATAAGATAATCCAAAGTCCCTTGATCATCTAAAGTCCTTGTTCCATTCACCATGGAAAAGGAATGAGAGCACTAATGATAGAGTAGTGTTTTTGTTTTATATGAGGAAACAGAAACTCCAAGAAGAACGGGTGCGTTTGGTTCAATATTTCTACCCATATTCCCAATCTTATTCTCCAAATATTGTTTGGCACATTATTCCAGAAATATTACTATATATTTTTAATTACTTTTAGACCCCTTAAGTTTATTAATTTCATTAAATACCCCCAGAAAAAAAGTTTAAAAATTAACAAAAACACCCCCATCAACCCATACTTGCCAGATTCCGGCAACCACCGTCGGTGGTAGCCGGAATCTGTACAACGGCCTACACCATGATCATAACTGGCCGGTAGTTCACCGATCTGGCCGTCAGCAACGACCAAAGATGGACTTCTTTGGCCTTTTCCGGCCGTTGACGGTAACATTTGGCCGTAGATCTGACCTCCATAGCGACACATTACGACACAGATCCAACCGGTTTGTGTCGTAACAAAATTTTTCGGCCAGATTCCGGTAGTGGTGGCCGGAATCTAGCACTGCAGGTGGTGGGGGTGTTTTTGTCATTTTATATATTAGGGTGTTTAATTAAATTAGCAAACCTAGGGGCTTTTTCATAAATTTTTAAATTTTACCTCGTAATACTCCCCTATCCAACTACTCAATATTATTCTCTAAATCCTATCTAAAATAATGAACCAAACGCACCATAGAATTGTGAGTTTAGGAGAAGAGAACTTTTATTTATTATTGCCTGTCAAACCCTAATTGTTTTGGGCTTTATATAACTTTACAAATTATTCTAATTCTANTGATGTGTAATTGAATTCTTTATGTTTTTATTTCATATTCTGGATTCAGTATCTGCAAATAAGTAATTTAATATGTTAATGTATTTTTCATACAAAGAATACAAAATAAAAGAGAAACATAATATGACATTATATATAAAATAATAAATATTTAAATTTAGGGGCTTGAATAAAACATTGAAGAATTTTATGGATTAAAAGGTAATTTGAAAACCGGTTTTCAAACCGGTTAACCGGAAACCGAACCGAAAATTCGGTTCGGTTTATATTCGGTTTTTAACCAAAACCGGTTCGGTTTTCGGTTTGGATAAACCGGTTCGGTTAACTGGTTTATCCCACCCCTATAGGCTAGATTAAGATGCAATGTGCATATAATAACTGATAGGTGAGAGAAGTCGCCTAAAGGGGGAAAGGGCTACCGTCGGGTCAATGTCGATAGAATGAAAGTCATCGTAGATGTTGACTCTTAAGAGCCGTGCAATGTTAGGATCCTACATTGGGATCTTATACTCACCAAGTGTGGTACTTAGACCTAGGGGCTCTTCTACTTATCATACTGATCTTTTGGGTTGGGTTATTCATTGGGCTTGAGTTCTAATAGGATTGCTTGTCTAGGGTAGCATTATCTAAGGCTTTGGTAGACACTTCCTTGATGCTATGTAATCAGCATACTGAGCAAGGAGATTTTGTGTTAGAAACTTTTATGACAATAAACTTTTAAACTTACAAGTATACAGCAAAAATTTCTTTAATAAAAAACAATGCTTACTAAAATAATGTTGAGAAAAATAAATTTAATATATATGTATATATAATTTAAGTTAAGAAAAATAAATTTATTAACCCGAAAATAAATTAACACTCATGAATCTACATTCATAACCCCCAAAAATTAAATTTAATATTTAGTAAATAATATTTAATTGTATTAATCGATATAAAATATTTACAAATATTAAGACTTTAAATTAAAGTACAGTATGTTTTTATTCAACGTTATAATATTGTTAAATAAAATAATTTTAAAATATTGATATTTAAAATAGAACAGGAGGCACCTGGATTTAATCATGAAAAATAATAAAAGTAAAACATATATTAGATGTTAATAAATTAAGAGCTGTTAAGTTAATTTAAGAGAAAAACAATATAATTTCAGACCCGGAAATATCATCATTACTNAGAAGAAGATGGTGCACAGAGAGTGAAACATTGCGTAATAGTAGTATAATATCTAATTGTCGGAGGGTAGACTTGGAGAGACAGACTGAAGAGTGGCGAAGAGAGAGTAAAGAGTTGCAGGGACAGAGTGAAGAGATGGTGAGCGTGAGTGAAAAGTTGCAGGGAGAGAGTGAAGAGTTGCAGAGAGAGGGAAAAAAGTTGCAGAGAGAGAGTATAATTGCAAAAGGAGAGTGAGGAATTGCTATTGGAAAGTGGAGATTTTGTCACAAAGAATGTGGGCATTCTTGGAGAGTAGATTTGCTCAGGAAATTGGAGATTATGAACGAGATAGAACCAGAAGTGTAGAAAGATTATAGAGAACGACAGAGTAGGAGAAAAATAATGCACAGATAGAAAGATTGGTTGTAGAGTGAGGAAGAGAAACTGCAGAGTGAGAAAGAAAAATTGCAGAGTGATAGAGAAAATATATTAAAGAAGGATGTCAAGCAGCGCTCCATTAAGTTCATGCCTTTGTTTAGCCGGAATAACATTCTATTCACCCGCGAGATGAAGATGTTAGAAAATTTCCCTTGTGAGTTAACATTAATTATATTTTTGGTTAATAAAATCGGGTAAATGCATAGAGATATCATGATGAACTTAATGTGATCATTCTAGGATTGTCCATTACCTTTCATTCTAAATAATTTAGGTTGATGACATAGTGTGGGTTTTATTAATGTGATCATTTTAGGATTATCCATTACACTTCATTCTAAATAATATGGATTGATGACAAAGTGTGGACTCAAGGATAACCGGTTTAATCGGTCAATGCAGGACCCGGCCACTTTGCCGGGTTTCACCCCGAGTGGGTTTTAAAAAAATTGCTAGTAAAGATATCGACAGCAAAAGAAACCGAACAACCATGGTTCATTATTGAAGAAAGCGCAATCAAACTTTTGTTTAAAGTCATCAATATAATGGTGTTTCAATTATAAGTATAAAACACAAACTATCAGAATAAAAATACAGATCTCCCACTGCATATGCTGACACCAATCGCAAATTTAGCTCTCATTCATAGTTTTCTATTCCCTAAACATGACTCAATGAAAAGTTAATGACCTTTACCAACCTTCTTCTGAGATAGGGAAGATTGTCAATTTCTCTTCTGGCCCTCCACTCCTTCGTTCTAGATATCTTCTTGCTAAGTGCTAGACTTCCCTTCTTTCCTTTTGGTTTCTTCTCGAAGGACTTAAGAACATGCATATCCAGAAGAAGTAGTTAGTATCAAATGATGAAAGTCGTCGATTATCTTCGCGAAGTTCAAAAAGTGGACAAATTAACTAATTTCCCTTGCAAGAATCATCTTCTCTTATAATTTTTTTATTTTTCATTTTAAACTATACAGACCTCCAATTATATTTTTTACCTATGAAAATAATATTACCTAGAATTTACAATTCTTAAAGGAAAAAAAAAAGGGAAATTAACTAATTTACCAAATCATATATTTGCTAAATCATCTCTTCACTTACATGCATTGCCACATAGGATTACATATACAGATAATCTAAGATAAAAAATTTTGGGATGAGTAGCATCATTCTTTTAAATAATTTTCCTTACAAGAATCATCTCTTAGAATAATTTCTTTCCTTTTTTCACTTTAATCTACAAAGACCTCCAATTATATAGACATAATCTTTTGATGACAAACATTTAAATTTTGAATAAATAAGTAAAAAACAGAGAATCACAAATCTCTTAAACTTTAATTAAATTGATACCTATAAAAACAATAATGCCTAGAATTTACAAATCTCTAAAGTAATAAATAAATAAATAAAAAGGAAATTCACGAATTGATATGTCATTTAAAGGGTAATGCCACATCACTTTGTATTTATCTCTTTGTAAGAAGACTTTGTAAGTCTAATGTTATTATTATTTTTTAAAAGAAGAGTGGTTCTATTCACACCCCATTAAGGGACTAAAGAAACCCCCCTTTTTTAATTATTTTTTATAAGTTCCCGTTTATCCTTATATCAAGTTATTAAACTTATCTTCATTTCCTTATTTTTTTACAAATACTTTTAACACACTGCCTTCTATATCACAAACTTTAATTCTTATATGCTTATTCAAATATTACATTGCGATAAAATTGAAAAAACTTTTAAAATTAAAAGATATTAATGGATAAATTTTTTTTAAAAGTATATTATGTTAACAAGCAATATAAATTGTAAGATTTTTACTACTTTTTTTTTTTTTTGGTCAATGCAAGTTATTTAATATTTTTGTTTCAAATTATTAATAATTATTCTAATATCAATAATTGTTTAGCTAAATTATGTCAATTGATTAATTATTTGTAAGAATTTCTTTTTGCTTTTGTTTTATTCTATTTTTTTTAAACTTTCATTTTCAATATTTAAAACTTTGTTCTACGCATAATAATAATGGGGCCATATAGCAAGAGTGAGACAATTAAATCGTTTATTCTTTTAAAGAAGAAAAATTAAATGAGGGGTATTTATAGAATTTGTAGGGGTGTTTTAAGAAAAAAAAAATAATTAAAAAAAAATTTAAATAGAGTATTTTAGGAAGTAAAGTTTCTTTAATTTTAAAATAAAAGGCCTACTAAACTACTTTAAAAACCCGGGCCCGGCCTCGCCCCGTTGTTTTTACACCACTAGGACTAATACTTTCACTCTTAATTAAATGGAGAGTATCAAAACAATAATGAATAAGCTGGGCAAAAACTGGCCTTCGTAATTTTTGAAGTACCTAAATTTAAAGTAGAAGGAAATTAAAGAGTTGGGAACTCACCGGCAAACGTCAAAGAGGAGGATTACGCCACTTGTTAATTTTGATGGATGTATTTTTATGGTGAAGCAGCGAGTGAGATTCCGATGGCATGCTTGTTAATACTATTTCTTTCAAAGTGGTAACATTTTCCAACCCTTGAATGGATGTCAATTTTCTGCAGCTTCTGACCTCTGTTTCTATAAGGCGAGGCAGCGCTTCTTCCTCCACTATCCAACTTTCCAACTCTTGAAGCTTCCAAAGTTTCAAGACATGAAGTTTGGGAAATCCTCTGGATAAACATTTTATTTGTTTACCCTTGTAGGAATCAGCCAAAAGCCTCAGGATGTTTAGGTCAGGCAACTCCCCTAGTATTGGCATTGGATCGTATTCTATCTCTGAAAGAGACAAAGTTAACTTCCTGAGGTTTGGAGGAAAAAAATGAAGTAATTCTTCAGATTTTTGTGGTAGCAGTGTACCTCCCAAATACAGGTCATTTAGCTTGTAATGCTCTGCCATTTTCAACAATCTTGAACCTGGAGTATATTCTAAGCATCCCAGCTTCAATGATTGAAGTTTAGTAAGTTGAGAAACCCATTCAAATATTGTTGACTTGTTGACAGATTCCTTAAATTTCAGCCCTAGCTTTCTGAGGCATGTCAGCTTGTTGAGATCATCTATGTTACGAAGACCACCACACAACCTTAGCCCCCATAAAGTACGAAGGTTCTTTAGTAACGGCAAATAGACTCCCCACCTAGCCCTATCCTGATAAATCCAGTTCAAATAGAGATGTTGCAGCTTCTCTGCACCACATACAAGATATAATATGTCTCTTATGCGAGTGTGCTTCAAATCTAAAGTCTCCAGATCTGGCAACTGGCTCACAGAACGTGGAAGGTACTCAATAAAAGTTGATCTCAAGCCTATGTACCTCAAACGCAATAGTTTCTCCAAAACATCATCATCTATCTCAGGTTTGTATACACCCTCAAGATCAAGCACCTTCAGCAAGCAAAACCCCCTGTTTGATATAGAGGACTTGAGGAAGGATGCAATCCCTTTAGTACCTGTGCGTCGTATTTGGGAGTCAAAAGCAACATAAGAACGTATATAGCGAAAGTGATGAGGATGATTTGGAGTGGGGAACTTGATGACATTCAAGTACAGTGAAAGTCGCCGAACAACAAATTGGGTGGATGTATGAGATGAATGGAGTGGATTATAAACGAATCCCAGATCCGATGCTTTTTGACAGAAGGCATCATATACAACTGTAGCGATGCGACATGATTTTGGACGTCCATCTAATCTCCATATAGTTACTTGAATCAAGTTTCTGATAACTAGTTCTTCAAAGTACATTTCTGCTACATCTTCAGGGACTATATCTTGATCATGAGAATCAAACGATTTTGTAAATCCCTCAGCACACCACTGATGAATCAACCTCCTCACAGGGATCTCAAATGCTCTAGGAAAGAGCATCAAGTAAAGAAAACATGGCTTTACTTGTGGCGGTAAATCTTGATAGCTTAAAGCCAACATATCTTCCCCAAAATTTGTAATTGCACGCTCAATCACTTTTGACCACTTATCATAGCTTCTTTCTTTCGTAGACAACAAACCTCCAGGCAGCACCACTTGTAAAGATAAACCACCAGTTAGATTTAGGATTTGCTCCTTTAATTTTATCTACTCTGAATCATCTTTTGCTTCTGATAGTACCTTCTTTGAGAACAATTTCCAGCCATTCTCAGGGTTTAATCGGCGTACATGTAGAGCTGAATGAGCAGCCTCCAATGGTAAATTTCTTTTATTTCGAGTAGTGATAATTATTCTGCTACCATGAGATGATGAGGAACAAAGAGCATCTTGGAGAGATTGAGAAACTTGGCGCGCCTCGATATCATCAATGACAATAAGATGCCTGGTATCTTGCCTGGTATCTTCTAAGAGTTGAGTGAGCTTAAACATTGCTTCTTCTTCTGAAATTGTTACTTCCAGGAAGAACCCATCTGGTTGAATTTGATTTAGTATGTCTATGAACACGTCTCTAGATTTGAGCACACTAGAAGCATGAACCCAAGCGCGTTGGGTGAAATGTTGCTTCACATCAACTCTATTGTATACACTTCTTGCCAAAGTTGTTTTGCCGGAGCCTCCCTCACCAACCACTCCTATGACTTGAGCAGACTGACCTCCATCATCGCCATCGGGTTTCAGGATCAACCGAGCTAGCAACTCCTCTGTTTGTTGTTCAACACCAACAACACCCGCTTCCTCCTTTAAACAAAAATCAAATGTTATGCAACGGAAACATAAACTCTAACGCTAGCTATTGAATATATAATAACAAGTAGTAAACATAAAAAATAACCAAATTAAATGCAAAATAAAGAATACCAGAATTAACGAGGTTCGGTATTGAAACCTACGTCCTCGGGCGCTGTAAAAGAAAACTCCACTATCTCCAAACATTACAAACTTTGGACAATACACAAATATCCAAAACAAAGGGGAGATACAACAAAACTTATAAACTAAAGGGTCCTTAAAGAAAGAACCCTAAACAAAAGAAGTATAATGAATTACACTTGGGATGCCTATAACAATGATATGGGTCCTTATATATAGGCCCCAAAGTTTCCCACTTTTCATTCCTTTTCAATTGGGGACAAACTAACTCATTTTGCCTATACATATAAGTCCCTAAACTTTCTCCATTATCACTTCTACCCCATGTGTTTTTGCTAAAAGCCATTTTTCAACAAATCTCCATCTTGGCGAATTAGCAAACCTTCAAAGTTTTGTATTCTTCTGTCAAATTTTGCAACACCTCCAAATGTGCCAAAAAGCACAATCAAGCTCGCAGGATGTTGATCAAGTTCAAACAGTGATTGAACTTGATCATTGTCACTATTTTTGTTAAGACATCTGCAGATTCTCAGCAGTCCCATCTTCTCTAATAAGATTCTTCCTTCAGAATAATTTCCCGCACAAAGTGGTAACGAACATCTATATGCTTGGTGCGAAAGTGAATACTGGTTCTTTGCTAAGTGAATAGCACTCTGACTGTCAGAATAGATAGTGATCTTCTTCTGACTAATTTTCAATTCATCCAATAGCCTTGTAACCAAATAGCTTCCTTCACATCCTCTGTAACTGCCATGTATTCTGCCTCGTAGTAGACAAAGCAACTGTAGACTGCAAGAAGATTTCCACTTACTGGAGCTCTAGCAAGTAAATACAATCCAGTAGTTGACCGACGCTTGTCCAAATCACCAGCATAATCAGAGTCAACATAGCCACAGCAAATTGACTAAGATTTTCATCCCGCTCAAAAACCAAACCAATGTTTACAGTACCTATAATATACCGTAAAATCCACTTCACACTCTTGCCAATGTCCTTTACCAGGATCATGCATATAGCTGCTCACAATTCCAACTGCATGTGAAATGTCGGGCCTAGTACACACCATTGAATACATCAAGCTACCAACCGTATTCGAATATGGAACTTTTGACAATTACTCTCGTTCTTCATGCATACTTGGAGATAATGACGCACTAAGCTTATATAGGAGCAAGTGGATTACTTACGGTTTTGTACTTTTAGTTATGCCAAAACGTTGCAAGACCTTCTTTAGATACTGCTTTTGTGTCAAACAAACCTTGCCATTTCCTCTATCTCTAATTATCTCCATACCAAGATCTTCTTGGCTTCCCCTAATTCCTTTTTCAAATTCTTGATTTAGTTGAGCCTTTACTTCTCAATTTCTTCTACATTCTTTGAAGCAATCAACATATCATCAACATTAAGTAGATAAATGAGAGTATCACCTTGTAGCCTTTGAAAATACACACAGTTGTCAAATTTGCTTCTTGTGTACTCCTGACCCATCATAAACCTATCAAATCCTTGTACCACTGCCTCGGAGATTGTTTCAAACCATAAAGCGATCTTTTCAATTTACAAACCCAATCTTCCTTCCAATACTCCTAAATCCTTCTGGCTGAGTCATATAGATTTCCTCTTCCAATCACCGTGTAGAAACGCAGTTTTCACCATCAAGTTGAACAAGTTCAAGATTCATCTGAGCAACCAAGGCCAACAAAATTCTATGGAAGAATGCTTTACAACTGGAGAAAATACCTCATTGAAATCTATTCCTTCCTTCTGGCGTAGCCTTTCGCCACCACCTTGCCTTATATCGAATGTCTTTTAAATTCGAAAATCCTTCTTTCTTTGCATATACCCATTTGCATCCAATTGCCTTCTTATTCTTTGGTATTGAACAACCTCCCAAGTTTCATTTCTTATGGAGAGACTGCATCTCTTCTTTCATGGCTTTCCTCCACTTACCATTTTCGGAACTGCTAGTCTTCATTATAAGTGGAAGGAACTTCACCATCTTTAATTGGGAATGCATAGCCACTGTATCAGTAAAAACGACAGGCTTCCGAATTTCTCGTCTTGGCCTATTATAGCAATGGATTCTTGTTGAGTTTCTTGGGAAGAATCCTCTTCTTCATCTCCAATGAACTCCTTTATCTAGGAGTCTCATTTCCAGCTGGGCTAACTGATGTTGTTTCAAACTCCACCTGCTGCTGAGTATGCTCACCTGCTGCTGAGTATGCTCCACCTGTTCGGAGTACTGAAAACCTTCATCGGGCTTCCTGTTTTCTTTTTCTAACTAGAAACTCATCAAATGTCACATCCCTACTAAACAGTATTTTCTTCGAACTTGGACACCAAAGACGGTATCCTTTCACACCTGAGGTAATCCCCATAAATACTGCTTTCTTTGCTCTAGATCTAACTTAGACTCTTTTACATGATAATAAGCAGTGGAACCAAAACATGTAAAGAGTCTAATCAGAAACAAGTTTTCCAACCATACCTCAATCGGCGTCTTGCCTTCAATTGCAGTTGATGGTAGACGATTAATGAATGACACACGCATATATAACTGCCTCAGCCCAAAACTCTTTGCCCAACCCAGAATTGGACACATACATCGAACTTTCTCCAGTATAGTTCGATTCATGCGTTCTGCCAACCCATTCTGCTGTGTGTATTCTTTACTGTAAAGTGACGCTATTCCTTCATCTTGGCAAACTTTCAAAAATGGATCACTACGATACTCCCCACCATTATCTGTACGTAGCTTGATCTTTCTGCTAGTCTGAGTCTCAATCATCTTTTTCCATTTAAGGAAAACACCAAGTACGTTATCTTTAGTTTTTATCACATACACCCAAACTCTTCTGGAAAAAATCATCTCCAAAAGTGACAAAATAGTGCATACCTCCAAAGATGTTGTTTTGGTAGGTCCCCACACATCAGAATAAACATAATCCAAAATACTTTTAGTATTATGGATGCGGTGCCGAATTTCACTCTTGTCTGTTTTCCCAGACACAATGCTCACAAAAATCCAGCTTACAGGTCTTTGCACCTTTCAATAAGCCTTGATTCACCAAACTAAGTAAGCCTTTTTCACCTGCATGCCCCAAACGCATATGCCATAGCTGAGCATTTCTGAATCTGCATCCCTGCACGACTGTAGCTGTCATTTCAATACTGTACCATTATAGTAATACAAGTTGTTTCTCCTCGTGCCTTTCATTACCACAAAAGCGCCTGAAGAAACTTTTAGAATTCCATCTCGCATATTCACTGTGAAGCCTTTAGATTCCAAGGCTCCCAAAGAGATGAGATTCTTTTTCAACTTCGGTACATCCGAACATCTGTCAGAGTTCTAGTTGAGCCATCATATTCTTCAACCGAATTGAACCTATCCCAGTTGTTTTACAAGCATCATCATTGCCCATATAAACAACATCCACCATCAAATTCTTCAAAATTAAAGACCCACTCCTTGTGGGGACACTTGATAGGTACAACCTGAATCCATAATCCACTCATTGTTCCAGAGGTGAATGGTAGGCTAACTAGACCTAAATCTGACTCATCCTCTTCACGCTCAACAACGTTGCATTAGAAGCAGCTTTGCCCTCTTTTTTGCAACTTTGGACAATATTTCTTCCAATGCCCTTTCTCACGACAAAAGGCACATTGATCCCTATTGAGTTTTCCCTTAGAACGAGATCTTCCTCTTCTCTCCTTCTTACGACTCTGATTTTGACTCCGCCCTCTTGCAACAGAGCTTTGCTGACTCATCTCTATTCTCCTTCTGATCCTTCTTCCGAATTTCATGATTGGACAAAGCAGAACAAACTTCTTCAAAGACAATTTTTCTTCCCATGAAGAAGTGTAATACTAAGATAGTCCAACTCATCTGGAAGAGATTCAATTAACAACATACCTTATGCTCATCTTTGATGTTTCATCCAAATTTAACAAATCAGCAATTAATCTGTTAAATGTATCAATATGGCTACTGATTTTCGTACCTGGTCTCAACTGAAGACGAAACATCTTTCAATCAAATAGAGCCGATTCTCATTACTTCTCTTCATGTATTGTTTTCCAGCGCCTTCCATAACTTATTGGCAGAAATCTCTTTCATGATGTGTTTTTTGCTCTCTACAAAGACATGAGCGAATCATCCACACGCTTTTACATTCAACCTCACCCAGTTTTCTCATAGACATCTTCTGGTTTTTTCCTCCTCCAGAACGATATCTAGATCCTGCTGATACAAGCTATCCATTCCTCACTCTCACTCCCACAAGCCAATTATTTTGGCCATCAAATTTTTCAACATCATTTTGCATTTGAAACCGTTATCAATTTTACTGGTGCGGATGGTGGTGCCGCGACGGTGATGCCTCGGACGATGAATCCTCGGACAATGATGCCATTTATGCCTTACTCAATTAGCTTGGTAAAACAAGTTCCCATAACCAGCTCCACAAATTATTATATTCATAGCTAACCAACAAATCAACAATAGCCCTAGGTAGTAGTAAGTGCTGAAATGATTAAATACCACCAGGAAAATTCCCAGGAAACAATGGAGGGTCACAAATGGTCCCACTTAAAATCCAGTCTCCTTAGACTTTTATCGTCTTTTTGACAGAATTTTCCTAGACATGCATATAACCATACAAATAGCTACTCACTATCCTAAACCTAGGCTCTGATACCAATTGTTATGCAACGGAACATAAACTCAACGCTAGCTATTGAATATAATATACACAGTAGTAAGCATAAATAAATAGCCAAAATTAAATGCAAAATAAAGAATACCAGGAATTAACGAGGTTCGTATTGAAATCTACGTCCTCGGGGCGCTGCAAAAGAAAACTTCTACTACTCCAAACATTACAAACTTTTGGGCAATACAACAAATACCCAAAATAAAGGGGAGATACAACAAAATTTACAAACTAAAGGGTCCTTAAAGAAAGAACCCTAAACAAAGAAGTATATGGAATTACAACTTGGGATGCCTAATACAATGATATGGTCCTTATATATAGACCTCCAAACGTTTTCCCACTTTTCATTCCTTTTCAATGTGGGACAAACTAACTCATTTTGGCCTATTACATATAAGTCCCTAAACCTTTCTCCATTATCACTTCTACCCCATGTGATTTTGCTAAAAGCCATTTTTCAACAAGAAAATCTTTCCCAAGCTCTATAATTTTCAATGTTGGTTTGAAATGAGTAGCCAACACCGCCTTCATTTTCAATTTGACAGCATAAGCCCTTGACCTCATTTTCCAGTTCCTTCATCTCACCGGTGGAAATAATATTATTGTGGCAAAACAAAGGCGTGAACCACATGGAAGGCTGCTTGAAATCCTTCTTGAAAATTTTGTCTCTATCACTCTGCAATTTTTCTCTCCTTTTCTGCAATCTTCTATAATTTTTGTCCTGTCCTTGTTCTTTCATTTTCATAAGAAACACTCTGACTTCCCAATTCTTGACTCTCTTTCTGCAATTCTCGACTCTCTTTCTGCAATTCTTCACACTTCCCCTTTGCAATTGCAACTCTTGACTCTCTCTAAGCAACTCTTCAATCTCTCCCGGCAACTCTTCCCTCTCATCCCCAAAAGAGTAACACATATACACACCATAAAAAAACAATGAACGGCTTTGTCGGCACAATTTTCTTATCATTTTCTTCGATTCCCTCCTCGTAAGCCAGTTGTCAATGCAATCCTCTGCGGAATAAACTGCTTGCAGAAGCCGGGCCATCTTCTGCTCACTCGTTGAATGACCCTGTACGAAGACTTGATTGTCTTCTGCGTCTGTGATCAGAAATTCCTTCAACAAACGACGGAGGTGTTTTCCAATCATGGCTTGAACTCTCGTTGAATCAATTTTCGATTTTTCAATTAAACTGTATAATAATAATTCCGCATCCATGGATAAAATATTTGTTTAAAGGAAAGAAAGAGTATTTGTTCAAGTGTTTCTGCTCTTCCTTTCTTGTATTTTCTTTAATGAGAAAGAAAGCTACATCTGAATTTTGTATTTTGAAAACTAGTTTTAACTATTTATATTCTTTTTTCCTTAAAGGTTGTGTCCTTACTATATAGTTATAGACAAGATATCCTTTTGACAGGACATAGTTGATGAGTGAAGATTTTGTTTATACGTTGTTCTAACTTTATAACTATGAGTAATTGATGTCTTTCTACTCAATATCCTATCTGTTTTTCTGAAAAACAAAAGAAATAATAATTAGTTTTTAATTAATTAGGTATATAATCTTTTTGGAGCTAGATTGTGTATGTTCTAGAAACAATAATATCAACCAACTTAAATATTTAAAGAAATTAATTAACCTTATACACATTAATTTTATATATTAACCCACCATCACATACATATTAATATTTTATTCAAAAACATTAATATTTTATTTCGGCATACGTCTTCTATTTCCTTTGCAAAGAATTAATAATCTATCAAAACTTCAATTGTTGGTATTATATTCTTCAATTAAAATTCTAATAAATTTAGGAGTAATTTTAATCGGCACTTTTTAATTCTTCAAGGTAATTAACTTTGTTTTTTCTTTTTCATTCCTTGGAGAATCACCTGCATTCCTTCATCAATGAGTTTTTTCTATTTTTCAATTTTTATTGCAGCAAGTGAGCTGTATAAATTTTTTAATTTTATACTCCTTAACCAATATTTAGTGTTTTTAGGGTATGAATATCTACCTTCACTCCTTGAACCATTACATTGTCTCTCTCGTCGAATTTGACAATTTAAACCTTGAATTTTCAAAACTATATTCACGATTCAAACAACTAGCTATTGCATTATTTTCACAGAAAAATCAAGCCCCATTAAACAATCTTCAGCAATTTTCTCCTTAATTGAGCTGTTGATATTCATTGAAGACACACATTATTGCTGCACAGAAGTTTGTGCCATTGCTGTACCATATTCACTCTAAAGTTTTCAATCATTGTTGATGAGATATTCTCCTGTAGAAAATTGAATGGATGCCTTGAACCCATAGGGGGAAGAATAGTTGCGGTTTGGATATTAAATATATAATATGGCCGCAGTACCATTCAACTGCCAAGGAAGTACACTAGGTGGCAATGTCAGTATTGCAGGGGTGGTGGGGTGGTGGTGGTTTGGTTAGCTTATACTTCAAGGGCTAATATTGGCACATGGGTCCGATAATTTTTTCGCTTGTTCTTACGTCCATTGTTAGAATAATAAGGTATCTAATCTAGAGTTTGGTGTGTTATATAATAATATTGGTTACAGTTATAGATTGACTAGAATAGTAAAAAAGAAGTTATATATTTTTTAAGGATTTGAATAAGTGTCGAAATTAAGATTTATAAGTAACTTCTTTTAATTCTTTTCTAATTAGAAGTCTTTTAATTGTTATCTTTTTATTATTGTAATAAAAGTTCTTCGAATTAACATTAGGTCCCTGCGATCGACTGAAACTACTCTCCAAGTTAAATACCCTCTAACTTGAAGAGTATGCGACAAACTGTATGGACAAAAAATCGTATTAGGCCTAACGAGATCTAATAATGAAATAAATATATTACGGCCCAATTCCGATTGAGTCTATGTTTAAATCTACCTTGTGAACTGACCACTGCATGAGTTGGACTATCTTACTAGTTAAGTTAGCTAAATCGGGCTCCAAACAATTAGCCCGCAACAGTCCTAAAATAGCCCACTTCAGTTAAGATTCCAAATCTTACTTGAATCGGTAACCTTAATATGATAAAAGGCAAGTAATAACACTTCCTTCCTAATTCAAACCCTTTAACCAAGTAGGATTTAGAGTTCTACTAGGACTCCAACCTCTTTAGTTCACTTTATAAACAAAGGTCAAACCTCTCATTATTCATTCAGAAATCACCCATAGTTTTAGCTCTTAAATTCTTGCTCTCCAGAATCATTGCCTTTCCTCGCCACGAAGCTTAGTTCCGACTAACTTCACCACCATCAGCCATCGCAAAGTTGTGCTCCATCCATTTTGTGTTAGTCTAGCCCTACATACTTTATGTTAGTCTAGCCCTAGCAGCACCATTACGGTAAATCCTTCCTGTTCTCAACCCTCACTAAAATACCTTTAACTATGCTGACTTGAGCATCGGAATGCCTATAGCAAACACCACACCGCTATCCCTCGAGCCTTCACGTTCGTGCTTTCTCTTTGTGCAGGTCCATTAGATTGTTAGTGGCTCGCTTTTTACAAGATTTATCCATTCTGAATCAATTGTACTGGATTTTACCGTCTACAATTTCCTTATCATAAATTTCATGTTTTCAAGTAATAAATTATGCTTTTGTTCTGAAATTTGCTTGGCCCAATGCTGAAATTTTCTTCCATACAACTAAAAGTTAGATTGGATATAATTGTATAATTTATAATAATGTACTATGTTTATTGTGACAATAAACTAAAAGACTTGCATGCAACAAAAAGTTTAAACTTTTTCACTGAAATTACTTTTAAATATTTATCTATATTATAATATTCGTATTCCCTTTTTAATTAAATTTAAATATATTACAATTATTTGCTATAATTATTTATGAAAAATTAAAGAGTTAACGAGATGTTCCCACCCAAAAAATGTCTCATTAACAAATTCATACCCATCCACATTTTAAATACCATTTTACTACCCACAAGCCACAACAAAAATTATGTTAACAGTTTCTGTTAAAAACATATTTTCATTGTGAAGACCAAAATACCCTTGATTGTTTGATTGAATTTTTTTTATCATTATTATTATATGTGAGTAAAATACGTATGTACCCCTATTTTAATAATAAAATCATTGAGATATCCCCATCTTTTAACAATAATTGAATTATTAATTTGTCCCAATTTGTTTTAGCAAATGGGCAAACGTCAGATTATAAAAAATGAACACATATGAAATTACTATTTTGTCCGTGTATGTGGTGCGTATTGAGTTGATAGTTGTACTACATTTACTTTGTCAATTAAAATTGCAAAATCACAATGCATTTTGGTCACCCTAAACCCAATAAAATTTTGAAATGTTTTCATCAGACCTCTTCAACCTGCTAACATGCAATAATAACAATAAAAGCATAGATGTTTTTAAAAGAAGAGAATAGAAAGTTCGGGTAAAAATAACTTATGTTGTAAACATAACAATCTTGATTCAGTATTATCAAAATAAATTCATTCTCCAATGTACAGCATAAAAAATGAGCAAAATGTGATCAATTGAAGATCTATCATTGGTGGCAAAGATGGTTGTACTGCTGTTTAGAATTTCCACAAAAACTTGTGACAATGACAAAGAAGAAGAAAAAAACCAATTTAGGGTGTAGCCACAATAAGAAGTAATCAACATAGACCAAAGCAGAGCAACAATTTCCAAAGAGGCTATGACCAAAACTAGAAAGAGAGGAAATACAATCTAAATAAGCCTCAACACACATAGTTGCCTTTGCAAAAATTACCTTCTCTTACGATGCATTTGCAAGTTCAAACTCACATTACTTAAAGAGGCTATGAACCTACATATTAAATTATAACTTAATTTAGACTAAGTAGAATGTTTAAAACTTATAGAGTCGTGACTGTTTAAAAATTAATTTAGACAAAGTAGAATGTTTAAATCTTGTTGTCACCTATATTGTGAGATTGTGGAGCATTGTTTTGAGTTGAAGAAGATGCAAACCTAGCCCTTGAGTATGCTGTAGTCATAGTTGCTACGAATGTTCTATATAACATCAAAAAAGGGAAACAATATTAGTTATTTTAGCAGATTTTACATAATTCTAACAGATTTACACCGTTATTTCAGTAGTTGTAATTTACACAGTTTAGAACAACTTTAACGTTGGGCTTTACACCATTGTTGGGTCCAAAATTTACACAGACACACAGTTTAAAACATCTATTAAAGCATAAGACAATATAGTGATCAAAACTTATGCTTAAAAAAAAAAAAAAAACCACAACAGTTCAAACAAGCGATTCTCAGTTAAATGTAAAATATGAACCATAGTTGAACTGGGTAGTTAGAATGTCAACAAACAACAATCCAACCTCATGCAGCAGAACATTCAAACCATGAATTCAATCCCTAAATCTATGCATTCATGCAAAAAGTTTACAAATGCTTAAAAAAGGGTACAACAACACAACGACAATCAAAGTATGAGATACCCACATAATTACGATTGAAAGCAATTCCACTCACGATGATTCTTGTCTCTTCCAACTATGTTTTCTAGCCCACCTGCAGGAAAAAATAACAAACTATAGGAGACATTTGTAACTATTACTAAAACGGACCCACAACCAAAATCAATAACAAAAACAAATAAAATAAGAAAATTTCATGTGAAATCCATTATTTTAAAAGAAACAATAATAATTTTTTGCCATTTCCTATCGTGAAAACCAACAATTCTTTGTCTTTAATCCTTCCCAAAGCATGGCGACTTTGTTGCATGCCCTACCATAAAAACGTAAAAACTAAACAAATGATATTCTCAAAACCGAAGAATAACACCGACCTCAGAAGTCTCAACGATGGCGACTTTGTTGCATGTCTCAATGAAGAAGCAACTTAGAAGTCTCGAGTCAACCGTCACTCGAAGTCGCCTATCAAACTTGTCGTTCGCCGGAAAAACTCCTCGATAACAACACTAATCGTCAACACCGTGAATGAATCCTAAACACAACAATCACCAACAACCAATCCAACCATTTAGTGTAAATCGCTGTTAAGAATCACCAGTAGCTGTAAAAAT
Organism: Pistacia vera; assembly: GCF_008641045.1. NCBI lineage: Eukaryota > Viridiplantae > Streptophyta > Magnoliopsida > Sapindales > Anacardiaceae > Pistacia > Pistacia vera. The sequence continues at coordinate 134,823 of NW_022196325.1, forward strand.
CGCAAGAAAGCAGTCAACCTTTGTTAGACGAAAACCCAACATCGACTCCTCCAAGATTCGCCAAAGTAAAATGACTTTTGCTTTTCCTTTTTCCTTAGGTCAATTCCTTGGACACGTGTTATTACTCCAGTCCTATGATTCCCCATATTGCAATTTTAAATTTTGATTTTTTGTGCAAAATGTCAATTGATCATTTTAGCCTTACTTACAAATGACTTATACCATACTATCCTTTATCACAATGAAAAATGTTAACAGATTTCTGCTGTAGGTAGTAAAATGATATTTAAAAAGTAAGTGGACATGAATTTATCAACGGACAAATTTTTGGGTGAGAACATATCGTTAACTGAAAATTAAATTTAATAACTATTCTAGGTGGAGCACTAAGTTGACTCGCACACCCATAGGCCAACTTATTGCTCTTGCCAACTTACCAATGATGGTTACGGGTGTCGTGAGAAGTCTTTTCATCAGAAAAGATCGGAAAAGGTCTTTTTCGGCTTTCTCCAATGAAATGGATTCGCCAGAAGATTTCTTATTACCACCATTGGGTAGAACGTCCGATGATCTATCTAACACTGTCAACGGTGTCTCTTGACACTTCGCTCGAGACATTGTTGGAGATTACTAGCCGATCACACCACCAATCAATTTCTAAATATTTTAATTATTAAAAAAGAAATTTAACAATTTTTTAAATTTTATTTTTGCAGATGAAACCCGTGGATTAATTTTAGAGGATTAGTGCAGAGTTTTTAATGCAGTCCTCGCTGTGACAATTTCATCCAAACAACTGATAATTTTAAAATAATGCAAAGAGTGAACTCCATGCAGCGCTGTCTAAGTAACCCAATGCACTTTTAAGGTGCTTAAGTTCTGATAATATTTTATTATAAAAAAATAGAATTACCGGTGAAATAAATAATTTTAAAAATTAATGAGTATAAATTATTATTGTGTTTGGTTTGTGTGGATTGCATAATATGTTTGGTAAACACTAATTACAAAATACTTAGATATTATTTTATTGGAATACCCTTTACAAGATTATGGATATAAATTAATACTTGTTTGATTAAACAAATATACTCTAAGCAAAGCCACTAAATATATATATAAGGTTTCCTCGCTGGTAGGAAACTGCAAGTTAAAAGTAAATAACAGGTCAAGAATTTCACTTCAAGAGATGGTGAGGGGTAAAAGGCTCCCCCTCTTCCTCAGATTCTCTCTTTGATCACCCTCTCCATTTCTTGATCATATCTTAGATTGAGACAAAGTTCCGTCAATAGAGATACAGAAGCAAATCATGCGTTATAAGGAACTCTGAACCACTTACATCTGGTATGGAACAGAAATAACATGGCATTTCTTTACTCAAAAAAGCAATTATTATAATTAAATTTCTTTTAAATCTGAAGTTTTTATAATTAATTTAGATTATTAGTGGAATTTAGTTTAAGGGCATTGAGATTCGTTTGGGCTGGTACTGTGTAGCCCAAAATGAGGCTATCATGGGCCTAATCTAAGATTGGCCCAGCCCAAAGATACAAAATGTGGGCCTAACATTAATTTAAAAAGAGCAGCAAATTCCAGTGTTCATCGCCGGTTCTCACAGAACCAATCTAAAACCCTAATCAATAAATTTTCATTCAAAGCCCCTAAATTCTCATTCTCTTTATTTCTTTACGATACCTTGACGATGGCCAAGGTTTACGATACCGGTGCCTATGGTTTCAAGTGGCATCGGGTTGTGGAGTACCTGATTGAGTTATTGAATCAGGTTGGCGACAATTCGGTGGAGTCAAAGGTCGGTGCCAATTTCTATAACTCTCTCAAAAATTCAACGCGATAGGTTGACGAAAATGGCTTCAAAGAATTGGCTTAGAACGGAGAAGGCGTTCAATGCAGAGCTAGTCAAAGAGATTTATACGACTGAGTTAACGGTCATGGAGGGGACGACTTTATACATGAGTGAGCGGCATTTTTGTCCAAATAATTAATTGATGAGGTTAAAGAAGTCATTCAGCAAGTTGGGTTAATTGTTATTTAACATCAATAGGAGGGCATTTGTGTTCAAAATTTTTATTAAGGATAAAATTGGAATAAAAATAGATAATCTTAAAATACCTATATCACCTTTCATATTACCTAAGTAATAAAAAATTACCAGAATCTTTTATTAGCTGCTAAATCAAACAAAGTGATGATCAGATTAAAAGATACATTATCGGAGTAATCTTCTAAGGGCTCTAACTAAACGCAGTCTTAATAGTTTATGATATACTTATCCTTAATAGTTGTTCATGATTGAAGAAAGCTAGCTCAGTAATATATATTTGAGGCTCACAACAAAACTTTTAATATATGGCTTTTTACATTTAATATATAATAGAAATCAATGATTAATTTTTATATAATAAAACTATATCATTCAAATTCAGTAATGGTAGATATATAAATTACTCAGACAAATAATTCCCTACAAATTGGTATAACAACTTTGCATGTTGATATNCCGTGGATTAATTTTAGAGGATTAGTGCAGAGTTTTTAATGCAGTCCTCGCTCTGACAATTTCATCCAAACAACTGATAATTTTAAAATAATGCAAAGAGTGAATTTTATGCAGCGCTGTCTAAGTAACCCAATGCACTTTTAAGGTACTTTAGTTCTGATAATATTTTATTATCAAAAAGATATGATTATCACTGAAATAAATAATCTTAAAAATTAATGAGTATAAATTATTATTGTGTTTGATTTGTGTGAATTGTATAATATGTTTGGTTAACACTAATTACAAAATACTTAGATATTATTTTATTGGAATACCCTTTACAAGATTATGGATATAAATTAATACTTGTTTGATTAAACAAATATACTCTAAGCAAAGCCACTAAATATATATATAAGGTTTCCTCGCTGGTAGGAAACTGCAAGTTAAAAGTAAATAACAGGTCAAGAATTTCACTTCAAGAGATGGTGAGGGGTAAAAGGCTCCCCCTCTTCCTCAGATTCTCTCTTTGATCACCCTCTCCATTTCTTGATCATATCTTAGATTGAGACAAAGTTCCGTCAATAGAGATACAGAAGCAAATCATGCGTTATAAGGAACTCTGAACCACTTACATCTGGTATGGAACAGAAATAACATGGCATTTCTTTACTCAAAAAAGCAATTATGATAATTAAATTTCTTTTAAATCTGAAGTTTTTATAATTAATTTAGATTATTAGTGGAATTTAGTTTAAGGACATTGAGATTCGTTTCGGCTGGTAGTGTGTAGCCCAAAATGAGGATATCATGGGCCTAATCTAAGATTGGCCCAGCCCAAAGATACAAAATGTGGGCCTAACATTAATTTAAAAAGAGCAACAAATTCCAGTGTTCATCGCCGGTTCTTACAGAACCAATCTAAAACCCTAATCAATAAATTTTCATTCAAAGCCCCTTAATTCTGATTCTCTTCATTTCTTCACTATACATTGACGATGACCAAGGTTTACGGTACCGATGCCTATGGTTTCAAGCGGCATCGGGTTGTGGAGTACTTGATGGAGTTATCGAATCAGCTTGGCGACAATTTAGTAGAGTCAAAGGTCTGTTCGACGCTGCGAAGTTCTATAGCTCTCTCGAAAATTCAACGCGATAGATTGACGAAAATAGCTTCAGAGAATTGGCTTAGAACGGAGAAGGTGTTCGATGCAGAGCTAGTAAAAGAGATTTATACGACTGAGTTAACGGTCAAGGAGGGGACGACTTTATATATGAGTGAGGAGCATTTTTGTCCAAATAATTAATTGATGAGGTTAAAAAAGTCATTCAACAAGTTGGGTTAATTGTTATTTGAAATCAATATGAGGGCATTTGTGTTCAAAATTTTTATTAAAGATAAAATTGGAACAAAATAAGATAATCTTAAAATACTATTCTTTGAGTCGATAATCACATAGCCCCCTATATCACATTTCATATTACCTAAGTAATAAAAAATTACCAGAATCTTTTATTAGCTACTAAACCAAACAAAATGATGATTAGATTAAAAGATAGATTATCGGAGTAATCTTTCAAGTGCTCTAACCAAACGGAGCCTTAATAGTTTATGATATACATATCCTTAATAGTTGTTCATGATTGAAGAAAGCTAGCTCAGTTATGTATATTTGAGGCTCATGACAAAACTTTTAATATATGGCTTTTTCATTTAATATATAATAGAAATCAATGATTAATTTTTATATAATAAAACTATATCATTCAAATTCAGTAATGGTAGATATATAAATTACTCAGACAAATTATTCCCTACAAATTGGTATAACAACTTTGCATGTTGATATCTAATTTCTTTGAATTTATTTTAAATTTTAAATTATCCAATCATCTTATCAGCATGTTTGATAGGAATTATCTACTAACTAAAAGAACTTATTTAAAGCTATTTTATGTCCAATGAGTTCGAGCTTCTCTCATATAAGTAACACTATGTAGACGTAAAAATCTACTTGTATGGAAGGGGGGTCTGATCCCGTGAGGTTGAGGCCACTAGCAATCCGCTACACTTGCACACGTAGAGAAACAAGCGTGAAGCGAACAGAAAACACCGGGGTGGTGTTTGCCGTAGGCACTCCGACGCTCAAGTCAGCAAGGCTTAAAGAGACTAGTATAGTGAGGGCTAGGGAGTAGAGACGTTACCGGAAGTCTAATCGGAGACTGTGATTACGGCGGTGATCTAAAGCTCTCAAGTAGGAGCTTCGGGTGTGAAGATGTAATGTAGTCTCCCTTGTGAGAGGGCTGACCTCTATTTATATAGTGACTGTCTGGTCTCCCAATCCTGGTAGGAGTAGGAGTCCTAATGTGACTCTAATGCAAACCCTAGAAGAATTAGGGCCGTGGTAAGCTATCTTTCCAGTGTCTGGATAGGAAAGTGATTCTGATCAGGAAAGTAACTTTCGAATAGGGAAGTGATCAGGAACAGGAAAGTGACTTCGAATAGGAGATTGAACGGGAACAGGAATGTGATCAATGGGGGCTGTGGGCTCTGAAATCGCCTATTGGCCTAGGAGGTGAGCTGGAACTGGGAGGCCCATGCCTAGATGGTTTGAGTCGACCGTATCTCGTATCAAATGAGACTAATCTGGCTTGGGCCTCTTTAGGACTGAGCTCGGTCTTTTCTTCACTAGTGGTCCTGTTTCCCTATTTGGGCCAAGGACGATTTTTGGCCCTAACACACTACTCATCCCAAATTTCATATCCCAAATGGTTTGTCACCATGTGGGCATTGTCATATCATTCAATTTATCATTATTTTATTTACATGTTGATGTCACATATAATGACACATTATTTGGGATATAAAATCTGAAATAAATTTGGAAAGAATAGTATTATTGCTCTCATAAACTCTTTCCATGCTTATTTGAAAGTGTTAAAATTTCAAAACTATCCTTGTACTATTTCATAAATTTGATTTTATATTTCTTATATATTAACATTATTTTAACCAAATAACTGACAAATTTTTGGTAAAAGTTCTACTATGACAATCTCTACTTTCGTAAACTCTATTTGAAAAGTCATAAAAAGTAGATAATAAGTTCGTATAAAATATTTATACATAAACTATTATTATTTTAGATTAACTCTTTTTTGTTCTTTAGATGCAATATTATAATTTAATTATTATATTCAAGTTCTCCAATATATTCTTTCTCAACGGGAACATACATTAAGCTAATTCATGGTATTATTCAAAAAATTTAGTATAGGGATTTTTTTTTTTTTTTTTTTTTTGTAATTAGTGTATAATAAATATAAAAAAAATTTTAAGGAAAACTATTTTATCTAAAATTAATTCTTCTTGCTTTTTAAGAGGCACACAGACACTTATAATTTTTTTCTAATATATTCATTTTTTAACAGGATAATAATTAAGCTAATCAATTTAATACTTCTGATTGTAATGTTGCTCATCTCAAATATTTAAGAAAAATGAACTATAAACTAGATAACTGTACAAATAATACAAAAATTAACACTAAACCAATTATTTTCATTTCTTTTTTTTTTTTTTCAATCAATGTTATACTTCTCATTAGAAGTTTTGCAGCAATGTGAGATGCCCTATTTAGAAGCATGGAATCATTAACATTATAATCTATATATATATATATATATATATATATAGAAAACATGAAGCCTATCATTAATTACTGACTGAAAACATACCTATGAATGATTGAACCTGAAGACTGAAGACAACCCAAATGCTAATACACAACTTCAGCCTGTAGAAAAAATGAGCAACCACGTACAAAAAGGCAATAAATTCAGAGTGAAAAACTTTTTCCTACCCAAATAATGACCTAATGACCCTTTTCCACCCAAGCTTTGAAACACTACACTTTACTACCCAAACGTTACATTCCGTTAACAATACACTTTACGACCCTCTCTGACTCCACCATTGACACCCTCATATCCTCCCCACCAAAACCCGTTTCACCTCTACCCTGGAGCACCCACCAATCGTCGGTGAACACCACCTGTATTTTTCACGCGATTACCCACTTTTTCGGCCATTTTTTGGCCAAACTTGTCACCGGACATTATCCTCGATACCACCATTGGATTTGCCGACATCTCCCCAGCAAAACCCTTAACAGCCCAGCCCCTAATTGCCTTCCGTTTGCCGTCTAGGGTTTGTGATGTTGGTGTTTATTGATTTGTTTGGAGGTTGGATTTTCGAATATTTTAAAAGGAGTTTGAGATTGTGGTTTTGTTTGTGGTCGATTGAAGTGTATTTGTGTTGATTTTCTGGTTTTGATTTGATTTCGGGAGTTGGAGATTGAAGTGTGCCTAGAAAGTGCACACCACCAGTTTGTGGTTTTGCGGATGGCGAGAAGAGGAAGGTTGGCTTGATTGTGGGTGTTTTTCCTGGTTCAACGGGAATGGGAGGGGTTTTGGTGAGGGAGTGATGGGTAGTATTTTGGTGGTGGTGGTGGGAGGGCCCAACGGCGCCACATTCTGACCGAAATGGCCTAAAAAGGGCAGCCATAATCGACCATTTTGTTTTTATTTATAACGGGCTTTTTATTATCTTATCCTTCTTCAAGATTAAATTTACTAATGTGATTGTGCTTTGATAGTAAAGTTGTATTGTTTCAAAGCTTGAGTGGGAAAGTGTCATTAGTCATTAGTCATTATTTGGGTGGAAAAAAATTGTTTACTAATAAATTCAATGATCAAAAGAGTGATCCTGACTATTGGACCCGCTTCTCACGATTATAAGCCTGTTTACTATGATGATGGCATGAGCGTTTTTCCCTATCAGCTATCCCTAGAGCTCATTTCGGGAGTTTTATCTTGTTGGCATAGCTCCTTCTATGATAGTCTTCTTTATCCACCGACCTTTTCTGAGTGCGATCTTCCTGATCCTTAGAGCTCCTTTGGTCTTCGTTCTTTGCAGTGCTAGATTTGTGATAACTTTCTTCTCTATCAACTGAGCTTATTTTGCGAGAGCGGTAATTCCTTTTAATAAAGCTTTTATTATGATGTAGATCTTCCCTCTCCCTGGAGCTACATCTATGAGCGTGTTCTTCACTGTGTTTAGAGCTTCTCTTGTGAGAGCTTTTTTCCTTGTCTACAGAGCTTCTTTTTTTTCTGGGCGGTGAAGGAACCTACAATTTAGGAATATGAAAGAATAATTATTCATAAAAAGAATTTTACAAGGTTGGATTTAGGAATTCCTAAAGCCAACATTTTTCAATATAAGTATTTCACACTAGTAAAATTTGAAATTTGATGCTAATCTCAAAGGTCATAATATTTTCTACGACTAGCGATTTCAGAGACTCAGGTGTCGGAAAGTCTCGGGTGTGATCACAGAAAAATTTAATGCTTCAATTTTGAATCCTCATTAAGCTTTTTTAAAGGAATGACAATATGTGGGTTGTGCTAAACCCTAAACCTAAACCCTAATTAAACCGCATCCCATTACTTAAAATCTAATATAGAGTTTTTAATTAACATAACCAAAATTTCGGTGCCTATATAATCAACCAAAATTTCAAACCCTATACACATATAACCACAAAAAGCCATTTTCCGGAAAATACCCTCATATGCAAGCAAAATTTCTGTCTGTTGTTCTACCACTTTAAAAAGAAAATGGTTTTTTGAGCCTGATTTTGATTTTCGAATTTTCATTCCTTTATTGCATGGAATAGATTGATTAAAGTGAGTATTTTTATTACCCATTGATTGATTTTTGGGCAATTTTTGTGGTGGAAACAAACTAAATCGCGACACTTTGAAGAGAAGATCATCTTCAATCAGAATTCAATTAAAATGGGAAAAAAACTGTATGTTTCTCGACTCTCTAATAATTATTAGTGCCGATTGACATTAGATTGTTAGGGTTTAAGTAAGATATTATGGGTTAAGTAATTTTGCATTTTAGATTTCTAGGGTTTTTGGTTAATTTGATTATTGTTGTGGAACTTCTTGTTTTTATGAATGTCCTGAGTGTTGGTGGTGTAGGTGTTGTTGTGTTTGATGTGAATAGAAGTGTTTTAGTTGTGTTTGATGTGGATTTGTAGAAATGTTGCGGTTTGGACTCTCGGAGTGATTTTTCCAATTGGTATAAAAATCACGTAGCTGGAGAATTTCATGTGAACTTCCCTAGTGGCATAGTTTTTACGTCACATGGTTTAAAAATACGCCAATCAACAGAGATTTTATGCTAGTTGCGTATAAATCACACCAACAATGAAAGGGAAAATTTTGTCTTCTCTTTTTGGCATGTTTATTTACGCTAATAGTGTAAACATTAGACTTTGGCATTTGGGACTGGTCCTAAAAACCGAACCCAAAGGACTAGTCCTAAGACCGGTCCTTGTAGGGCCTAGTCCTAGGAGGCCTTGGTCCCAAACCGGACCAGGCCTGGGCCCAAACCCTTTTGCTTAATTTCAAAAAAGTCCTATGCAACATATCCAAAAAGCCCCTAACAATTTTAAAATTGACAAAAATATTAAGGGTTAAATTGATATTTTACAAAAAAATTAATACATTCTCAAGCCCGTGGCCAAACCCTTTTGCTTAATTTCAAAAAGGGTGAACGACTCACACATACCCAAAGTTTGCTGTAAAGACAAAGTGGCACCCAAAAGGTTTGGAAATGACAAACACCCACTTTCTGTCATGTACTGTTAGGAATTTCTATCTGCTAAAAGACAAAAATGGTGAAAAGACTGGAATAACTATCGATCTCCATTCCCAACGCGCGCCAACAAGGGCCAGTGCCACTGTTTATCACCGAACTTCGCAGAAAAATGCTAAATCCAGTCAAAAAATCGATCGATGATGCAAGAGGGCTATGCAAACGGGCTTGGGGTGAGAATGAAATTACTATACTGTCTTTTAGCAGACTAACAAAATATGACAGAAAGTATTTGTTTGTCATTTCCAAACCTTTTGGGTATCAATCGTCTTTATGCCAAACTTTGGGTAGGTGGAAGTTGTTCAGCCTTTCAAAAAAGTTCTATGTAAAATATCCAAAAACCCCTTGACAATTTTGAAATTGACAAAGATATTAAGGGTTAAATTGATAGTTTACAAAAAAAAATTAATACAGCACATGACCGTTGGTTGCCAACAGTCATGTGCTTAGGGGGGAAAATTTTTTTTTTTTCATTCCAATTCCCCCGATTGGGACGGAGCCCTGCTCAGGTCTAGTAAACACTCTGCTCATTAGCATATATTTTTGCCTGTTGGAGTTAAAAATTATGCCAACCGAGAAAGGCCATGTTGCCTTACCCAATTGGTGTTATTTTATGAGTAATGCTATCCACAATCTCTTATCACAAACTTTCTCTTACAACTCTGACGTGATAACTTGTTATTGATCAGTTTCAAAATGAGTCCTACTTGCTTGTATGGGTCTCGTCTTTCAATTTACGAGCTAACCAATAACGAGCTGTCATGTCAATATTATGGGAGAAAGTACTTTGTAAGAAGAGGTTGTGGGTACAGTATTTCCATTAATTTATAGGCTAACCACTAAAAACCATGTCAGGGTAGAGAGTTTACGCCAATAGAAGTTGCTTTCTTTTCACCTAGCATACTTTTTCACGCCAAGTACAAGTAGCATGATTCACACGAATTGTGACTGCTTTAAGAATTAAGCTATTTTTTAAATTATGTATTGGATATATGATGCAATTATTTGATTTTTTTATTACTTGAATTATTTGAATAATTTGTTTGCAGAACGTAACATCTACCAAGAAGAGGAAAGTAGAGGAGTTGATAATACAAGTACGAGATGTAGTTTTTATTATGGGTGTTTGAGTACGATATATTTGAGTTATGGGTTTCCCCCCTCCAACACACTTTGAATCATTTTGTCTAACACTTTACTTGGCTGCAGAAGGTGGCGAAATTTTCAACCGCCTTTTACGGCCAAATTGCATGTCCGAATATGGTGGAATTATCAAACTCCGACAGATCATCGTCTTTCAGTCCTAAGGGACCGGCCATGGTGCAAACCCACCACTTTGTGCGGTATTGACTGGTGTTAATCATGGGTTGACCAAACGGTTGACCAGATCATAAAATTTTATTGAATTATTTATTTATAATGTAAAATTTCATTTATTTTGTTTTTGGGTTTAATTAGTGGATTGAGTGATTAGAGTTGTATATGATGGCCTTATTTGTAATCTAAAATTGTATTTAGTTTGTTTTTAGATGTATCGAGTAATATTTCATTTAATATGTTTTTATGTTTAATTATTCAAGGGGGTAGTTATTATATTATAAAATAGTATGGGACTTAAGGTACTTACGAAAAAAAAAAATTTAAAATACCATGGAGGGTGTTGGCCCACCCTAGGCGTACATTGGCTCCACTATAGCTCACCATAACCGAAAATATGTAAATTATTTCACTCACAAATCATTTTCATTAACTTTCCCTCACAAATACGACATGTCAGCTCATAATTGATTCACTCGTAATGGGTCTACCAATCCAACAATGGATCCTACCTAACCAAATGCGAGCTGACTAATTGTGAGCTGTCATGTCCGCGTTAATAAGAGAAGTTTGTGAAAAATGTTTACGAGTCTATCTTTTATTTCCGAAAATATTTCTTACGTATAACGAAGACATTCCTTGCTATACGTAGAGGAAATTTCTTGGAAGCTCACTTTTTGCTGTTACCAAACGTGTATATATAAGGCCATAAGATGAAAGAAAATGTTCAAGCTTTATAGTGCTTTTTCTTAATGTTGCATTAATTTTCGTGTCCATTTTATTTGATGAATGCCACATCATTTATTTTTATTATCAAAGTTTAATAGCTCGTAACAATTTAACAAAAAAAAAAAATGGTTCTTGCATACAATAATATATTGATCATTGCCACCTTGATCTAGCATGACCAACACCGTGCATCAGCTCAATCTAAGACAATAGAAGCAACAGTCAGCTAACCCTTGTAGATTGTTAGGAGATGTCACAGCAAAAAAATTAAAAAGCCGATATTTTTTCTTAATCGTTATAAATTTGGGTTAGGGCAGATTTCTTTTTACCTTAGCATCATCATATTTTACTTGGTTTCTTTTTATGGTTTTCCTTATCCTAATATCATTTTTTTTTTTTTAATATTTGCTTTACCATATGTTAAAGGGTTTTATTGGATTCTCTAATTTAATTTCATTAGGTCAAACAAATGTAACTGTCAGTAGGACATATTTTCTTATTACTATCTCAACAGTGATTCAAATATTTGACCCATTCATAAGGAATCTCTTTAACTATTTAACTTAAAGAAAAAAGTTTCATTATTTTTTAATTCTATTAACGCAAAAATTAAAAAAGCAATATCAATACATTCTTAATTAGTTAGATATCTACTTCCTTTTGCCATTTTTTTTTTCTTTTTCTGAATTAAAAGTCCTTTATGTAAAGACCCACATCATCATTTGTTGTTGGATTAGTGATTTAGAAAGTTTTGAGAATTGAGCTGATTTTTACAAAAAAAAGAAAAGAATAAAAAAGAAGACTTATTATGGTTTGGTAACTCTTTTTGCTCAACTTGTAAGCCAAATAAGATGCTTCATGACTTTGCTAATGTACCAAAACACTTTGGAATAAAACATGTTTCCTTTTTATTATATCAATGACTAAACAACACATAAGCACAACAAACAATATTTCCCAATATTACAATTATTCTCCTTAGTTTAGCCAGAAATGAAGAAAAACACATACACAAACAAACAAGAGCCAACTGAAATCTAATATGATAGAAAACTTAAACCCGTTGCTCACAACTATGAAATCCTTTCAGTCTGCCCCCTATTCCGAGACCAGCCTTGCTATATGAAGTTTCTCTGATGTCTGAAAGTGCTCGGTTAAGCCAAATTGTGCCATGAGAAGCCATACATGAGTAAGTAATTCTCCACCAAATCTCAGATTTTGAGCATGAAGGCTTCCTTTACACTTGCGTGCTGCATATGCCAGCAATTCCAACCAAGAGCAACCAATTTCATCCCATAGCTTGATTTTCTTAGATCATGTGACACATAACAAAATCATTAATTGAAGTATTAATTAGTTGCTAATGACTTCCAAAATTAATTAAAATAAATAAGAAATAATACCTGGTCTGGTTCGTTCATTCTCTTCATAAAGGAATATGCATCCCGTAAAACTCCCTTCTTATTGTCGCCAAGTCCATGTTCATCCAAATATGTGAGCATCTCGTTTCTTCCTTTCTTCCCTTCGGATCTCATCGTTTGGAAAGTATCCACCAATGTATCAACCTCGTCTTCAAAGCTAATTGCACTCATCCCGATCGATAACAGAGAAGGATGAATGACCAAGAGATACATCATATATCTAGAAATTTTCTTCATTAATTTACTATTAGAGTTTGGATACTTTCTAAAATGAATATTTGGATCACTTTTAATATGGCTTTTATCCATGTAGTATGAAATTTCCGTAATAAAATGCCAAAACAGAATGCGCTTCGAAAGATCTTCTCCAAAATTCGGAATTCCTTCAGACTTTCTACTGCTTGTAGGTTCTTCAACTTGGGTAGCCTGATTTTCGGTGACACGTGTCCGTTTTGCAGCTTTATCCTTTAAATTCTGAAAGATCAACTTCTTCAACTCTTCTGGGACTTCCTCATAGGTCACATACAAACTTTCTTCTAGCATTTTATCAATGTTGAAGAGACTTAAGATTTTGAGGCAGCGCAGGGTCTTTAAGATTTTGAGACACAGATGGGTTTTTTCTTTCATGGAGAAGCTAAGCAGACTGTACTGAGCCATTTTATTTGACCACCTGGGGCCTTTAGATGGTTGAAAGCAAGAAGGGATATGCCAGGTGGAAGTCTTGTTATGTTTCCAAAACCAAACAACAGCACGGTCCGATGAGAGAAGTACTAGTGCTGCATAAATCTCTAAAACAATAGCTCCAATTAGCAAACCAAATGTTACGAAAAGATCAATTTTTGAATAATTATGTTTGTGATTGAGAGCAAGAAAAACGAAGATTAACAGCACTAGAAAGGTAAGAAAGAAGGTGACGAAGTGAAGGAACAAGCCCCAAGGAGTATAAAGTAGAGGTGCCTTGGTGTAAAGCAAATCAAATGTAAATGCAGTTTCCATTTCAATGATTTTGAAAGCATTTTCAACAGACATGTTTTTGAAAAGTTAGTGAGTAGTCTCTTTGATTGTGGAGGTAAGTATTGTATCTGAAAAAAGACTCATAGTTACTTTCATCAGTGAGCCAGCTATAACTAATCGATCTTCATCAGAAACAGAATTGTCGTTAACGTTGTTGCCACAAGCCCCAGAGAGATCCACTGGAAAATCAAATGGTGTGATCATGTCTGTTCCCACTAAATACCCTTCTTCATCCTTACTACCGTGTTGCTTAAGAATTCGTTGACCCACCTCATCTTCCGTATTTTTGTGTAAACTTTTGAATTTCTTTCTAAGTTTCTCACTGCTGGCGTTCCAAAGTGACACAGTGCGTTCTCCATACTTGATAAGCCCGGCAAAAAACATTAGGATAAAGAGAAACGACAGATAAGAGCCTGTCCAAGCCATGGAGAGAACATAAATAACGACTCCTGTTTGGACAATTAGTCCAAGGAAGTGCCTGAGCCAAAGCTCATTGTCTTCAAGGGCATAAGAAGTGATGGTGTCGGGGCCACCCAAATGGAGAAGAAGAAATGGTGCCCAGAATGCTGTTAATTCAATGTTAGCATTAAGAATGTATCCAGCATTGTCTTCAAATAAATCGGCAAGGTTATTTGAGATGACACCAAGGGAGACAGTTGCTATGGAGTCTGCAGATAAGTAGGCACACCATAAAACAAATTTGATCCAAAACCTGTGATTATACTTTCTGCGGTTACCCAGAAAGATGAGTACAATTTGGAGGATGAGGCTAAGCATAACAGTAACTCGTAGGTCCCATTTTTTCCAAGTTCTCTTCAAATCTGGAGAAAGTGTCATCATTTCTGTCTTCGTTGAATACATCAAACTGCTAATAACAGTAACAGTTAGAAATAATGGGAATGAAGATTACGCAACAAAATTTAGAATAAGAAATAAAAAGTCATGTGAGTGCTAGCTGTTGATTAATTAAAGAACTACCATTTATTTTTTATTTTTAGTATCAACTGTACATATATAATTAAGAAAGCGGAAATATAAACTAAAGATCTAATTTTCCCACTAAACTAGAATGCAATGAAGTAACTAAAGTCAAGATATCCAAGTTGTAAGTACTGCATATTGTTGTATTTAACAGGCAATTTTATTCCATTTAAAAACTTTTATACACATGGCACATTATGATTGGAAGGGTGAAAGTGAAAAAAAAAAAAAAACAAACAAAAAAAATCAACAACATTACAATGCCAATGCCTATTTCTTTTAAAAGAAAAAAAAAAAAATTACGTCAAGACACCTAAAGGGAGAAGTCTACTAAAAAGAAGAAATTCTGACTAAGGTTCTCAATTATTAATAGAAAGATTATAATTTTTATTAAATAACTTTAATGACTAGAGATGCCATGATCAGCAGTTATACATATTAAGTAAACTTAGAAAATGCTGGCACATCATCCAACCTGCTGATTTCGTTTAATTCCCTCAACTGCATGAAGAAAATAGCTCTGAACCAAGAACATATTATAACAAATAAACAAATTAATTAGCTTTAAACAAAGAAGTAATTACATACCTGGCAGTTGGCACTATCAGTGTATCAGTGCTGATATTGCTTCTGCGCTACTGCTATTTCTGCCCCTTATTACACAATTTAGCAGTTCGATGCCCTATTTATGAAAAAGAGTTAATGATTTTTTCCCACCCAAATAGTAGCTTAATCATTTTTTCCACCCAGAAACTTAAAATACCACTTTATAATCCAAATTTATATTTCAATGGCAAACAGAAAGCAAACTTAGTCCAGACTATTGGAGCTTTTGAATAGGAGAGACCGATGAGCCTTTTGGTGATAGAAAGTTTGATTTTGGTGGTTGGAATTGATCGGAATTTAACTTGTGATAGACAGTTGTGCAAACCCTAATCGCTTAATTGCCGATGATTGGTAGGGTCGACGGGAGTAAGGTTTGAGGGGTTTTGGTGAGTACTGATCGGAGAAGAGAATTGTGGTGGTGTAGGGTGGTAATAATGCCAAAATCGGAAATGAAACATAAATTTGAGTAGTAAAGTGATATTTTAAAATTCTATGAATGAAAAAGTGTTATTAAGCCATTATTTGGGTGAGAAAAAGTAGTTTACTCTTCTGAAAAGCAGATAAAGTGAAATATGATTTATGACTTTATTACGTCATTTATTCTGAATCATCACAGGGATGTTGAATTAGTGTGAAAAATACTATGGTAATTTACGTAAGTGTTAATTTTTATATGCGTTTGAGATATAAAATTAATATTATAGTACAATTCAATATATGAAGAGTATATAATAAAATATATTTTTAAGAGAAGTATTTTAGTAAAATAATTATTTGAATTCTTTAAAATAATATATTATATTTTTTATTTTACCTTTTTAGTATATTTAATATGTACAGCAATATAGGAGCTTTTATAGGACTAAACCTATCCCTAAGGTTTGTGAAATTTACAAGTTCATCCACAGGTTTTGGGCATATCAAAACTTCAATACTTGCTGCCAGTTTTTGTGATTAAATCCAACTTTTAACCAATTTAGACTTATGGAATAACCATACTACCTCTACAAACAAGCATCTACAAAACCAAGAAAAAAAGAACCTAGAAATTTCAATTTCTTTTATGCCAAGGCCATATTTTATAAAGATACCCTAAACCACATGAAATTTATAAATAAAAAATCCAGAAAAATATAATTTAAGAAAATTTTCAAACTTGGCGGTTATTGGTTTTTTTTTTTTTTTTCTAAAAATCATTTCAATATTTTGCTTTCAAAAATATTCTAAGAATTTAATATTATTTTTTGGTTTTCAAATTTTTTTTTTCTGTGTTTCCTTAAAAAAAAAAAAATAATAAGAATTTTATCCTTAGAGGTAATTTTATCATTTAATGGTCATAAAGTTAGTAAAAAAAAAAAAANTGTATATAATATTACTCAAAATGCCCTTAGGTATCAATAATGACGCAAAACCTTCTGTCGTGTATAAGATGTTAACAGCACTAACAATTTACACAACACTAGAGGTTAAATACTTTTTTTACTCTTGACCAAAACTATTTGTTTATGACAAAGAAATGAATAATGACTTTAAACCCCTCGAGGTTTGCCTAAACTTGAAAAGCCCGTCAGGCATGTGTTTGACTGTTTTACCCCACCTCTGCTGATTTTAACTTGATTTTGTTAACACTTGATAAACACCAGAGACTTTTGCATCATTATTAATACCTAAGGGGTTTAAAAATCCCTTGAAAGGCCAAAAAACATAACATTTCTCACCCTATTGTTTCTAAATAACAATTTGCTACTCCTAATTTGGGAAATTACCAACATGCCGTTATTCAACATTAGTCTTTTTCAAACATTCAATTTGAGCAACTTTCACCGATTGAAATATTAACCCTTATATATAAAACTAATTAATCTTCATCAAATAAAATTCACTTGGTACTGTCATTTGTGCCTCATTATTAAACAAATTGTCAATTAGAAGTCTATTATGAAACAGAGAAAGCGAAAACTGAACTGATTTATGACTTAATGATCCCTCCTATTTCTTCATGTGTTCAAGAAATATACTTTATTACGTCATTTATAAAAAAGAGTTTTCTTATTAAGAGTTCATATTAAATTTAATTATAAAGAGTAAATAATAATAATAATTTTTAAATAACTCTTTTTTAATATATTTGATATGTATAGCATTATAGGAGCTTTTATATGATAAAGTTTCACGAGGGAGGAAGAGAAAGTACAGTAGTATAATATTTTAATATATTCGATGTTTAGTTGATTTGAAACAAAAGACGAAGTACTGTAATTAATTTGGAATAAATCAATTAAAGAGATAGCTACTTTAATTGATTTTGAGTAAAGATTAGATGCTTAAATTATTTTGAAGGAAAAGAAGTAGATGCTTAGGCTAGTTGATTTTCAGGCAAGAAAACAAGTGTTAAGATGAGGAAAATAAGTTGAAGAGAGAAAGATGAGAGAAGAAGAAGATACGTGAAACATGCATCTNTGTCGACATCCATATACTTATATTTTATTACTTGCACGATTTCTTACACTTACAAAAATCACAATACCAATAAAATAAATTAAAGTTTTTCCATTAATATTAATATTCTTTTAGCAACTTCTTTCATCCAGTGTGATTAATAAAATAAATTGAACCAAGCAAAATATTATAGAAAACATTTGGAAGTACATATATCTATATAAGACCACGACAAGAACTCATTAGTTAATTGATCCCAGCATAACTCAAGGAGTCGCAGCTAGCTAGTTATTACATCGACCACACCCAAATTTATTTAGTGACAATACGCACAGCCTTAATAATTGGGTAACTTTTCCCATTAATATTAATACTCTGTTAAATTTGGGGAAAAAGAATTGAAGAGTGAAGGATGAGAGAAGAGGAAAACTCGTGAAGGTGAATTCTGGAAAATGAATATCAAATTCAACTTAACTTTTTTGCTCTGTTACAAAGCTATATATACATTCTGTTATAAACTAATTGCTTAACTAACTTTTATAAAACAACTAACAAACTAACTAAATATAACAAACTTTGCCACCTCATATTGCCAGCTTGATTCTCAACACTCTCCCTCAAGTTGGCGCCTTATGTATGTTCTTCAGACAGAGCCCAGACGTGAATTTTTCATGTTGCAATCTGCCTAAACCTTTGGTCATGATGTCTGCCAATTGTTCTCCAGTAGGTACGAATTTTGAGGTTATCATTCCACTCTGAATCTTCTCCCTTATGAAATGGCAATCAATGTCAATATGTTTCGTTCTCTCATGAAACATAGGATTTGTTGCAATCTGTAAAGCAGCCTTGTTATCACAGTGTAGTGATGCTGGAGTTATAGCTTTCACAGTTCTTTGAGCAACCCAATTAACCAAGTCAACTCTGCCACTACTGTAGCCATACTCTTGTATTCAGCTTCTGTAGAAGACCTGGCTATCGTGTTTTGCTTCTTGATCTTCCAAGACAAAAGAGAGTCTCCCAGTTTAACACAATACCCTAAGACTGGTTTTCTGTTGACAGCACAGGAGGCCCAATCTAAGTCACAAAATGCCACCAACTTCATTGAACTTTTTGAAGACATAAACAACCCAAGAGCCGGCTCCTTTTTTACATATCTGATCACTCTTAAAGCTGCTTCCAAATGTGACTCCTTAGGAGATTGCATATGTTGGCTTAGTGTCTGAACAACAAATGCAATATCTGGCCTGGTCATAGTTAAATATAGCAACCTGCCAATCATTCTTCTGAAAATGCTAGGGTCTTCTAATAACGCATCTTTAACTTCTGGATTAAATTTCTGATCAAACTCATATGATATGAGTTTTAAATTCTGCTTAAGGGGAGTATCTGCAGGCTTTGCACCAGACAACCTAGCCTCTGAAATGAGTTCAAGAGCATACTTTCTCTGATTTAATGCAATGCCTTCAGAAGATCTGGCCACTTCTATGCCAAGAAAATATCCGAGGTGACCAAGATCTTTTATTTTGAAATTGTTTTGAAGAATTTTCTTTAACTAATCTACCATTTCCAAGCTACTACCGGTGATCAAAATGTCATCTACATAGACAAGCAAGATAACAATGTTACTGCCTTCTCGTTTGGTGAATAAGGACTAGTCATGTTTACTCTGTGAATAACCACTTTTGATCAAGGCATCAGTGAGTTTGAGGTTCCATTGTCTGCTGGCCTGCTTTAATCCCTATAAGGATTTGAGCAATCGGCAGACCATGTGATTCTCCCCCTGATTGCCAAATCTTGGAGGCATAGACATGTACACTTCCTCATATAAATCACCCTGTAAAAAGGCATTAAACACATCCATTTGAAAGAGAGGCCAATCATGAATGGAGGCCAAAGGTAAAACTGATCTTACAGTGACCATTTTAGCAACTGGGGAAAAAGCCTCTGTGTAATCAATGTCGGCCTATTGGTTATAACCTTTAGCCACAAGCCTGGCTTTGTACCTCTCTAGACTGCCATCTGAGTTATACTTGACTTTGTAAACCCATTTGTAACCTATAGGGTGTTTGCCAAGTGGAAGGGATACTAGAGTCCAAGTTTGGTTGGCCTCCAAAGCTTCTATTTCTGTTTTCATAGCAACAACCCAATTGGGGTCTTGAGAAGCTTCATGAAAGGATGTGGGCTCAGGAATTTGAGACATGGAAGACAAGAAACATTGATATGGAGGTGAAAGATGGGAATAGCAAACATACTTGGAGATGGAATAATGTGCAGAAGGAGTGATATAATCTTGAAGCCAAATAGGAGGCTTATGATGCCTTTGAGATCTTCTGACATCAATAGAAACAGGAATTGAAAGAGGAGCAGGTGAGTTTGAAGGAGATGTATGGTTATTAGATGAAGGTGGATGTAAAGTGTCTGGTGATGCGAGAGTTGATGGAAAGGATTGAGGCAAAGTATCAAGGGAAGTAGTAATGAATGGATCAGTTGGAAAGACAGGAACATGTGAAGCATTCTTGTGTTGAAAAGGAAAAAAATCCTCAATGAACTGAACATCACGATTGACAAAGAAACTAAAAGTTTCCAGATTGAGTAACTTGTATCCCTTGTGAACAGAAGAGTACCCCATGAAAACTGCAGGCACAGCTTTGAATCCAAATTTATCTCTAGAAGCCACATTAGAAGCATAGGCAAGACAGACAAATACTTTGAGATGTCCAATAGGTGGAGGGGAACCATACAAGATCTCCTAAGGTGACCTGCCATGAAAAATATCGGTAGGAAATCTGTTGATCAGATAGCAAGCAGTAAGTATGCAATCCCCCCAATATTGAATGGGAATGGAGGCCTAAAATCTTAAAGCTCTGGCTACTATGAGAAGATGCCTGTGCTTCCTTTCCATACTCCATTCTGTTGTGGAGTGTGGACACAGGTTCTTTGATGTACAATGCCAAGAGAGGTGAATAAAGCTGCACACTAGGAGTTGAGGAACTTAAGGCCATTATCAGTTCGAATGTGCTTAATACAAGCTGAGAACTGATTTCTGATAAGAGTAAGAAAATTCTTAATATGTATAATGACCTCATGTTTGTGTTTCATGAGATAAACCCAAGTGATGCGAGAATGATCATCCACTATGGTAAGGAAGAATTTATGTTGATCATGTGTGCGGGTGTGATAAGGGCCCCAAACATCCATGTGTAAGAGATGAAAACAAGCAGATGATCTGCTAGTACTGAGAGGAAAGGGGTGTCTAACATGTTTTGCAAGTGGACAAATATCACGGTGCATATTATCACCAAAAACAACAGATTTTATTCCAGGAAAATATTTCAGTTTGACATGAGGTACATGTCCAAGGCGCTTATGCCAAAGATTTACAGAAAATGAACAAGAAGTACCCACTGATTTATTCAAAACAGAATGATGAGCTGCTGGAACATGACAAGGCATGAAGAAGTAAAGTCCTTCAGCTTCTCTACCAATCCCCAATACTTTGCCATTGGAGAGGTCTTGAAATATGCAGAAATCAGGATAAAATGAAACAAAACACTTTAAGTCTCTGGTCAGCTTTGCTATAAAGATTAGGTTGAATTCGAAATCAGGCACAAATAAGACATTATTTAGTCTTTGATTAGGACCAATCACATAAGAACCAATATGAGAAACCATTGAGTGATGTCCATTAGGTAGCCTGACTGAAGAAGGAGAGGTAGACACCATCAAATCTGTTAGCTTGTTCAGAGATGTTGTCATATGGTGACTAGCACCTGTATCAAGGATCCAATAATTTCCATGATGTAGTGATGAAAAGTAAGAGTCGATACCTGCCATATTGACATTGGCATCAGTTGATGGTGTCATGGAAGGTTCTTTATGAAGTAACTTCAGTATCTCAGCATACTGCTCTTTGGAGAAGACTGGAGCAATTTGATTTTCAATAGAAGAGGAAATAGGATCTGGTTGTGTAATAGAAGTGACATTGCTGGCAGAAGATTGATTAAAATTCTGTTTCTTTGTAAATTTAAAATCTGCAGGATAACCAATTAGTCTGTAGCAATTATCTTTCTTATGAGCTCTTACATTGCAATTTTCACAAATTATGTTCCAATTTTTCTTTGACTTTGATGACTGTTGACTGGAATTCGAAGATGAGTAAAGGACAATTGGCTCAAGTGAAGATGATTTCGTTGGGATAGCACTTATAAGGCTCCTTTGGCTTTCTTCAGTAACAAGCATGGAATAAGCTTGATTCACAGATGGCAGAGGATTCATCATCAGTATTTGACTTCTAGCATGTAAATAGGTTTCATTCAATCCCATTAAAAACTAAAGAAGTTTCTGATTCTGCATGTGGTCAACATATGTTTTTGACATGGAACATTCACATGTTGGAAGTTGAATTATGGACGAATACTCATCCCATAGCAGTTTCAGTTTAGAGAAATATGTGGAAGTCGAATAAGTCCCTTGCACTAGAGTGACTATCTCCCTATGTAATTGAAAAATTCTGGAGCCATTTACTTTATCAAATCTTTCTTGTAAATCCTTCCATACTAGATGTGCACTTGAAGCATAGACAATTCCATTTAAGAGTTCTTTTGTTACTGAATTCATGAGCCATGAGAGGACTATGGCATTACATCTATCCCATTGATTATGCAAACTAGCAGAAACTGTGTTTTTTGTGCAAGTGCCATCAATAAATCCAATCTTAGTCTTTGCTAACAAAGCAATTTTCATAGACCTACTCCATGAAGAATAATTGTCAATTCCACTCAATTGAAAAGAAACGAGTATTGCACCTGGTGTATCCGAAGGATGCAAGTGAGAGGATGGTTAAAATCAATAGTTAGAGAGGATTCAGGTTGCTGAGTTGTAGAATTTGCGTTGTTGCCAGCAGCTGCCATCTTCAAATTAAGCTAGGTACGAAATTCTGATTCTTCAATTGAATTTAAGAATGAGCAGAAAGCTGTCTCTTGAGAGATTAAAAGAGAAGAGCTGAGGAATAATCTTCAGAAATGATCGAAGAAGAAGTGCCGAAGGATGAGAGCACTGATTGATTCGAATTTTCCAGCTATTTTCTCAGAGAACTTCTAGCCCCAATTTTGCTCTGATACCATGTTAAATTTGGGGAAAAAGAATTGAAGAGTGAAGGATGAGAGAAGAGGAAAACTCGTGAAGGTGAATTCTGGAAAATGAATATCAAATTCAACTACTTTTCTGCTCTGTTACAAAGCTCTATATACATTCTGTTATAAACTAACTGCTTAACTAACTTTTATAAAACAACTAACTAACTAACTAACTAAATATAACAAACTTTGCGACCTCATATTGCCAGCTTGATTCTCAACATAATCTTTTAGCAAGCACGGGGACCAAACCCTATTCTTTTTCCAGCAACATCATAGTGCACCTCCATCCCTTGTTGCTGAATGTTCCCAATTAAAGCCCCATCATCTTCAGTAGGATTTGGACTAAAGGCTAAGCACACTTCTGTCAGGTCTTCTTTGAAGGGGATCACAATTCCTGTCACGTCCATCTTCAGTTCAACACCACCTTTAAAGAATATTGACATCTTTGGTATTGTAACGGTATCATACTTACTAAAATCGTAACATGTATCTAGAAAGCCACTCGGTTTCACCATCTTATATTTCGACATCTTCTTACGGAAAGCTAACTTTAGAGCAGCGTAAGCCGCGGGTGGCAGATGTGAAATGACTGTGCCCGAGTCAATAGTCCCTCCAGCTTTCTTGAAAACCTGACTGTCAATCGGTAGTATATGTCCGCCAAGACTCAGTCCCGTTATCTCAACATCATAAGTTTCAGAGTCTGTGGTTAATGGTGTGAAGTTAATCACCTTGTTTGTGAAACTATTGGTCTTGCCAAAAGTTATATATCCAGTACTGGAGCCGAAGAAAGCAGGCAGACAATATGAGAAGTAGTTTTTGAACAAAGAGGATGTTTGTGATATAACAGATAATCCATTTCGATCAAGACCCATTATCCCGACCACTCCTTCATCGTCGCCAGTGAAGTTGTGTGCACAAACCATAATAAAATTCGGCTTGGTAAATTGCAGTTGGTTGTCTGCTGAATCTACGACTAACTTTTCTGTTGCATAGGAGCCGGACAGTGAAGAACCGTCGACGTAACTATAACTTACGGGACAAGCTTTTTCGGAAGAGCAATTGCCTCCTGCAAGGACAATAACAAAATTTCGTTGATGGAAACTATAATAAAATAGCAAGTACTGTAGTAGTACTAACAAAATTTCAGTAAAATTACCATTAATTTGACTGCAAAGTGATGAGCTGCACGAAATACTCTTATATGATTTGGACTTGGATGGGTCAAATATGGGATCTACTTGCTTAGCGCAACCATTTTTTGGGCAGGGCTTGCACTGAGTCCAAGTGATGCCGCTACCAGTGTCAATTATGAGTGAAACACTCTGTGTCGGGGTACCTAAGCCCACTTTAATAAAGTAATTGCCGCCAGTTCCAACAGTATTACCCGATATCGAAGGGATGGTAAAGTCCTCTTGTGTCTTAATTGATTGGTTGCGCCGCCTGGAATGAATTAACTCAACTCGATATTGGTCTTGGAGTAGAATTTGGGAGAGAGAGGGAGTGCTTGATTTCCCTTGTGTGAGTTGAGAGCATGACCCATACTTGTTTACCACTTCTAGAGTAGTCGCTTTCCCGGAAACTGAATCACACAAACATGCGGGGTTTTAGTAAGTATCATAAGATCACATCTCAACTCAATGTAAAATAAAGAGAAATTTTTACATGTTCTCAAGTGCAAATAGTAACTAACAGAGAGATGAGATTTATCTATTGATAGAACATATTAGTAATAGTATTATGCATGACCTGGTGGCGAACGGTTGCAAACAGTAGATGGCAATAGAGATTGGACGGAAACAATGTGGCTATCAGAGTGGTGGCTTAATTCACTCGGCTGTTCAACATAAGTGTTGCTTGATGAACAAAGAAGGCTTAAACAAAGAAGTGAAACCAGGATGATATACCTGAGGTACATGGTGGATATGGAATTTGTTTCTTACAGTTAACTAAAACTCACATTCTCTGTTGTATCTTGGCAGTCCTTATATAAGCAACTGAAGATGAAGGCTTAATTATTGTATGAACTAGAGAGCATTTGGAATCAAAATTTCTGAATTGGATGATCCATGATTAAAATTATTATCCACAAAAATTCAATCCAACCCATCCTTAGATTTTAAGAATGGATTTGATTGCATCGGATCCTATCCAATCCACTATGTTTTACATGCCGAGTTTCATGTTGCAGCCGGGCCCGGAAATACTCGAATTAAATTATTACCTTTCCCATCAAACACACGGTTCCTTAGCCTCGTGTATTGCATTTCCACTTTTTTTTTTCGAGATAAATTATAACTCAAACTAATTGATCCGATTTTTCTCAAGCTGACAAGTGCTGAAAAAACAAAAATAGTTAAGTTCATCATGGAATGGCCGGCCATGTCAAAGTAATTCCCAATCACTTCATAATTTTTTTTTTTTTTTTTTTTTTTTGTTCAAGATTTTTGGGTCAATTTGCACACATATTGACTATTCTTCCAAAACCCTGAAGTTAATGGCCAAGTAAGTTTCCTATAGTTACTTCTTATTAGTAGTCGGAGAAATTCTAACTCACGACCTCTTAAGTAATACACTTAAAAGTCAAATAACTGGATTCCGACGTTGATTTTGGCCACAAAAGATGGTGAAATATTTCACTGCCTTTTACGACCAAAATAAGTGTTAGAATTCAATAATTCAACTAGATTCTGATAGATTAGAGAAGTCTGATCTAGATTAAGCTAGAGATTACACCTACTAATAATTAATATTATTACTATAAATTTTTAAATATTTATCAAATACTTATTAAAATACCAATTAGTATGAAGGAAAATTAAAATTTTGACAATTACTTAGGCTTAAAATACAAAAATTGATATGAAGACTTGAAAAATTAATTAAAAAAAAAAAAAAATTAAACATCCATATTAAAATTTATCAATTGGATAATCCATAATCCAAAGTATTATCCAATCAAATCCATCCTTAGATTGGATTGCATCGGATGCTATCCACTTTTGTTTTGAACAATAAAGAGAAAGCCTCGTGTGTTGCATTTCCATTTTTTGTTTAAAGCAAGTTAGACATGGCGTGCAGTGCGTCCAAGTGATGGGGCTACCAGTGTCAAAAAGAAGAACATCTTGATTTGGCGTGCCCAGGTATAGTTATATAGAACTGGCTGGATATCCCTTCAAATTGAATTGGCTGAGTACCGATTGTGATGGCCTGTGTTTGCCTTAAATGGTCATCATCAGTACCGGAGTTTCTTGGCTTAAAGATTCTGGATTGAATGTATTTGACTTGGGTTTGGTCTTTGCGCAGCATTTTCAAGTAATTTGGAGTTTTTACTTTGCCTTGATTTAGAGTAAAGCATGGACCATACTTGCTTAGAACCTCTAGAGAGATCTTTGTTTGGCACTGAAACAACTAAGGCATAAAAAAACAGAGAAGCACACCTCTAGATTGGATTGCATGGGATGCTATCCACTTTTGTTTTGAACAATAAAGAGAAAGCCTCGTTTGTTGCATTTCCACTTTTGTTTTCAGTGATAAATTACAACTCAAACTAATTGATCTAATATTTCTCGAGCTGTCAAGTGCTGAAGAAATAAAAATAGCAAAGTCGATGGAATTGCCGGCCATGTCAAAGTAATTCTCAATCACTTCATAATTCATATCAGTATTTCTGGTGGAGGGCCCTGAGTTAACTGAGTCCAGTATTTCTGCATTTTGTTCTTCAAAGCTTAATCTTTATTGGGTTGACAAGTTTTGAACCACATGAGAGAGATATTTGCAACATATGCTATGATGTGACATCTCAACTTCTGCAAGGAAGCACCCAGAGTGATATCTGCAACATATGGTGAAGCAATTCCCCCTTAAAACATTGATCATATCTCAAGCTTAATTCCAGCTAATAAAAACAGAGTATTGTCATTATCAAAAGCGGAATGCTACCTTATAGAATCAGACGAGAAATAAGTGATATGTCATGTCGAGTTTTTAGGTTTTCATATTGGCCATTCTTTTCTGAATTGATCTATATTTCTCCCTTGTTCATATTTATGTGAATCAAAAAAATTTGAGAATCTATATTTCCCATTAGCAACATCATTTATTACTCTTTGCTGAATATTCCCCAACAAAATAGACACATTTTCATCGCTAGTCCCACTAAAACTTAAACACACCGTCCATTATTTGAGCGAGCCACTGACTAGCACAATCAAAAGTTTCATTTCATGGTGGCAGGGGCCAGATATTATCCATTGTATTTGGTTTCATACACATTTGCAATCAGCTAGAGAGACCGAAATCGGTCCCAACAAAAAGAAGGAAAAGAATGGAGGATCAAAAGCTACGTGTGGGAATGGATTCCTCACTTTTTCAGAATAATCAAACCACTTCTCATGCCAACATGTTTAGTGGTAGAATTAGCCATTATTGGAAACCTTAGAATATACAAGAATGTGGCCCTTCCACTACTTTGAGTTTAGACCTGAAACATGAAAATGAGCAACACATGGTAAGAGAAACTCCATAAGCACATTCTTACTAAATATGTTGAATGAGCAACACTGCTTATATTGGTGCACAAAGATTCTTTGTTTGATGGTCTATTGTTAGCTTGAAGAAATAAGAAAATAACGAAAGACGAAAGTTTCATTTCATGGTGGCAGGGGCCAGATAATATCCACTGTATTTGGTTCATACACATTTTCAACTAGCAAGAGTGACCAAAATTGGTCCCAGCAAAAACGAAGGAAAAGAGTGGAGAATTAAAAGTGATGATCAAAAGCAACGTGTGGGAATGGATTCCTCAATTTTTCAGAATAATGAAACCACTTCTCACGCCAACATATTTTGGGGTAGAATGAGTCATAATTGGAAATCTTAGAATATGACCATACAAGTAAGAATGTGGCCTTTCCACTACTTCTTTGAGTTTATACCCCAAAGAGACATAAAAATGAGCAACACATAGGAAGAGCCTCCACTGCCAACAGTTTAATTGAGCAATTGATAACAGCTTGAAAATACATATTTACTTGGTGGTTTATGGAGATTATTTGTGGGAAATTAGGTTTAAATTGAGTAATTTGGTTTAATTATTTTACAATTGTCTTTTACGGAATCACGGGTATGTTTTTAGTATTGTCATGTCTTCAATGCTTAAAGATGAAATTTAGTTGACGAATAACGTTGGAGATGGAATAAGTGACGACCAGGAACAAACGGTTCGTTAATCGGACCTAAATTGAAGAAGTTATAATGTTTTAAAGTTGAAGAGAAAATCTTGGAATACGCTCCAATTTGAACATGCTTCGGTATTTCGACAATAACTAGAGTTGTAGAGCTCTAATTGAGACGATTCTTGGACCATTGGAAAGCTTATTTGAAGCTCTAAGTTTCTTATGTTTACCACTTGTCCATATTCGAACGTTGTCATGCTCAAAATCACCGTCTTTTCAGTGCTTCAGCATAATGCCGAGGCACAGTAGATTTTGGATAATTTAAGGGTTTTACAGCAGAACCATCAATGCCTCGACATAATGCCGCGACACAACCATGATTTCTGGAAAAATCTGCATCCGTTTTATGATAGGTATTTTGGAAATTAGGAGTTCTAAGCTAAATAGAAAAGGGGGAAACATAACCCTAATACCCTATGAGTATAAATATAAGTCTTTAGCTAATTTTAAGGGGAGAATGGGAGAGGATTAGAGAAGGCTAACAACAAGAGAAGATCAAAGAGACAGAATTTCTGGAGCTTTTGATTCAAAATATAGAGAAGCTCTTCTTATTTTTGTCTTAAACTTATGTTTGTTAATTTAATAAAGATGATTGTTTCTTTCATGTTGATTATGAACAAAATTTATTCTCCAGGGCTAAGTTGTAGCCCAGTCTCTATTATTATATGTTGATATATTTTTGTTAATCTTTATTAAACATTCTTTCTAAGTTTTATTATTGTGTTTAATGCTCTTAATTCTTAAGGGCCTGAGAATTGAATGAATTAATGGACTAGGTTGAGATAGAGAGATGATACTTAGTATAAGTAGAGTAAACGCTAGCGATAGGTTACCGCATTTTATGAGGTTTCGGTAAACTTTATAGAGGTTAATGATCTTCTAATACTTAAATCTAATTTAGAGATAATTCGAGTTAGTAATTAGGAGTTAATTTAATAATTGTTAGAGAGAAAGTTATTAGAATTTTAGGGAGTTTGACGTATAGAAAAGGCTTAATAAGGTTAGCATAAATTATCAACATGTATAAGTAGAGTTCGTGCAAAGTCCATGCCCTAGGTTTAATCGTCTTGCGTAAAATCAAAGTTTTTGTTTAGGTCTATATTTTCCAGGTTTTTAATTTGTTTTCATTGTTTAATTTAGTTTAGAATTTTTCCCAAGATTTTCTTTAATCAAATAGTAATAGAATGGTTAATTTTGATAATTGATAGTAATAATTCCCTAGAGTTCGACATCCGTATACTTATATTTTATTACTTGCACGATTTCGTACACTTGCAAAAATCACAACACTAATGAAATAAATTGAAGTTTTTCCATTAATATTAATATTCTTTTAACAACTTCTTTCATCCAATGTGATTAATATTAATACTCCTTTAGCAAGCACGAGGACCAAACCTATCCTTTTTCCAGCAACATCATAGTGCACCTCCATCCCTTGTTGATGAATGTTCCCAATTAAATCCCCCATCATCTTCAGTAGGATTTATACTAAAGGCTAAGCACACTTCTGTCAGGTCTTCTTTGAAGGGGATCACAATTCATGTCACGTCCACCTTCAGTTCAACACCACCTTTAAAGAACATTTCCTAATCTTATTCCCCAAATATTGTTCGGCACATTATTTGAGAAATATTACTATATTTTTTAATTGTTTAGACCCCTTAAGTTTATTAATTTCATTAAATACCCCCCAAAAAAAGTTTGAAAATTAACAAAAACACCCCCACCAACCCATACTCGCCAGATTCTGGGAACCATCTTCAGTGGTAGCTGGAATCTATAACAACGACCTACACCACGACCGAAACTTGCCAGTAATTCACCGATCTGGCTTTTTCCTGCCAAACCCACAGTGGATCTGACCAAAAAAAAGCCAGATCTGACTGTTGTTGACGGTCAACGACTGCCAAACCTTGGCCATCGTTGACCGACAACGACGACCAAACCTTGGCCATCGTTGACCGACAATGACGACCAAAGATGGACTTTTGCGGCCATCAACGGCCACATCTAACCGTAGATCTGGCCTTTTTTAGCCAGATCCGTGGTGGATCCGGCCGAAAAAGGCCATATTGACGCCATACCCACCAGATCCAACCGGTATGTGTCCTTACACAATTTTTCGGACAAATTCCAACAGTGGTGGTCGGAATCTAGCACTGCGGGTGGTGGGGGTGTTTTTGTCATTTTACAAAAATTTTATATATCGGGGTGTTTATTAAATTAGCAAACCTAGGGGTTTTTTATAAATTTTTAAATTTTACCTCGGAATTCCCCTATTTAATTACCCAATATTATTCCTAAAATCCTATCTAAAATAATAAAACAAACGGACGCAACATCTTTGGTATTGTAATGGTATCATACTTATTAAAATTGTAACATGTATCCAGAAAGGCACTCGGTTTCACCATCCTATATTTCGACATCTTCTTACGGAATGCTAACTTTAGAGCCGTGTAAGCCGTGGGTGGCAGACATGAAATGACTGTGCCGGAGTCAATAGTCCCTCCAGCTTTCTTGAAAAACCTGACTGTCAATCGGTAGTTTATGTCCGCCAAGACTCAGTCCAGTTATCTCAACATCGTAACTTTCAGAGTCTGTGGTCAATTGTGTGAGGTTAATCACCTATATATCCAGTACTGAAGCCGAAGAAAGTAGGCAGACAATATGAGAAGTAGTTTTTGAGCAAATAGGAAGTTTGTGATATAATAGATAATCCATTTCGATCGAGACCTATTATCCCGACCATTCGTTCGTCGTCGCCAGTGAAGTTGCGTGCACAAACCATAATAAAATTCTGCTTAGTAAATTGCGGTTGGTTGTCTGCTGAATCTATGACTAACTTTTCTGTTGCAAAGGAGCCGAACACTGAAGAACCGTCGACGTAATTAAAACTTACGGGACAAGCTTTTTCGGTAGAGCAATTGCCTCCTGCAAGGACAATAACAAAATTTCGTTGATGGAAAATACAATAAAATAGCAAGTACTGTAGTAGTACTAACAAAATTTCAATGGAATTACCATTAATTTGACTGCAAAATGATGAGCTACATGAAATACTCTTATACGATTTGGAGTTGGATGGGTCGAATATAGGATCCACTTGCTTAGCGCAACCATTTTTTGGGCAGGGCTTGCACTGAGTCCGGGTGATGCCGCAACCAGTGTCAATTACGAGTAAAACACTCTGTTTTGGGGTACCTAAGCTCACTTTAATAAAGTAATTGCCTCTAGTTCCAACAGTATTACCTGATATCGTAGGGATGGTAAACTCCTCTTGTGTCTTAATTGATTGGTTGGCCGCCTGGAATGAATTAACTCAACTCGATATTGGTCTTGGAGTAGAATTTGGGAGAGAGAGGGAGTGCTTGATTTCCCTTGTGTAAGTTGAGAGCATGACCCATACTTGTTTACTACTTCTAGAGTAGTCGCTTTCCTGGAAACTGAATTACACAAACATGCGGGGTTTTAGTAAGTATCATAAGATCACAACTCAAGTAAAAATAAAGAGAAATTTTTACATGTTCTCAAGTGCAAATTGTAACTTACAGAGAGATGAGATTTATCTATTGATAGAACATACTAGTTATAGTATTATGCATGACCTGGTGGCGAACGGTTGCAAACAGTAGATGCCAGTAGAGATTGGACCAAAACAATGTGGCTATCAGAGTGGTGGCTTAATTCACTCAGCTGTTCAGCATAAGTGTTGCTCGATGAACAAAGAAGGCTTAAACAAATAAGTGAAACCAGGATGATAAACCTGAGGTACATGGTGGATATGGAATTTGTTTCTTACAGCTCACTAAAACTCACACTCTCTGCTGTATCTTTGCAGTCCCTATATAAGCAACTGAAGATGAAGGCTTAATTATTGTACGAATTAGAGAGCTTTTGGAATCAAAGAAAACAAGCAATCACACAAATGACGAGCTAGTAAGAGAAATAACACATACGATTGATCCAGATTACATCCAACAAAGTTAATATTATTGTAATATTCACACACCGTTCTCGTTACAATGGATGCATTTGTTATGACTTGTTATCACACACTCATACAACAAAATAATGTATACTAAATTGAACCCGTGTGCATCTGCGTGGCTGACTATTGTCCATTGGTCACTAAATCCAATAATTATAGGTGCAACTGTTTTGGTGAAAGTATTCTTAAATCCACTGCATTAATATTTCTCAAAAATAATGTACACCCAAATGTTTTTAAGTAATAACATTTTCACTGCTAAAAAAGATCAGAGTTCTACGGAGAAAACCTGATAAATGACTCAAACAACATCCCCTAAAGTAATTCAAGTTGTTCTTTTATTAATTCTTTGGGTTGGATTTGGTCTGCGTACTGTATCTAATTTGTTTTAACCACAGTTATTTGAGACCATTATTGACTGTTCATCTGAAGATTAACTTTTGTCTCCATTCTCTACGATCTCACCAGGGCCATGTCTCAGGTACTTCATCAGGAATAATGATTTACGTAATTCTTCTTTCCTTATAAGATCTCTAGATCTAGAGTGTCTTCTTTATCAATTTTGAGTGAACAAGCACATAAATGCACTGACTTCACACAAGCTTTTCATAAAGCAGATTTTATTTGTATAAGTTCAATAAAGAAAGTTAAACCTAATAATTATTGAATAGTGTTAAGATTTTTAAAGCAGTGGTAAAGGGATTCAAACCTAGCATTCAAGCACCATCAAAATGTGAGTGGTAAAAGCTTGGGGTCAAAGCATTCAAGCACCATCAAAATGTGAGTGGTAAAAGCTTGGGGTCAAAGGGTTTGCTCTCTCTGTGGTCTCAAGTTCAAATTACAAGAACGGTTGCTAATATTGTTGACCATAAACTACAAGGTTTGCCCTATTTCATAAGTTTTGGTCAAGGTCAAGAGATTAGTCGAGATACACGTAAGCTAGCCGAAACATCCTCAATAAAAAAAATAAAAAAAAAAAAATGTGAGGTGTCCTAGAATTGTGAGCTACTGCAAATGCCAGTTATCACTGTAAAAGGTTCACGACACTGGAAGCAAACACATATTAGAGCAAAACCCACCAATTTGATCAAAGCCCAATTAGATTAAGAAAGTTAATTGGATTGGTCGGCCCTAAAGATTTAGTAGAAATGAAAAGTCATTTGTATTGGTCGTCCCCAAATATGTAGCAGAAAATAAGAAGTGTTTCAGTTCTAAGCATGGGTCACATACTTGGGCCACTTTAACCTTCATCTCCTTCATTGTAACTCTGTAAGGTTTTTTATTTCAAAACGTTGTTATGAAAATTCGCAACAACTAGCGAGGCTAAATCGACCTTGGCAGGATCGAGTTAGATAGGTATGTGGTCGTGATCAATTAGCGAATGGGGATGAACAGATCGTAAACAAGAAATAAGTGGGTTTAAAAATGATAAGGAACAAGGTAGAATTTTTAAAAAGGTTTGGCTAGTTAATCATCAAGGGTATGTCATCTGTTATTTTATTGTTTAGTGTTCTCTCTATACTCAAGACAATTACAAGGTATTAAGTGACAAATGCGTTCGCAGCGAGTTGAACTTTTAGGTTATTCTCTTTTTTCCCTCTCTAAGTTGACTTTTTCTTGTGTGAGTGTGTTTGGCGGAAGGATTCCCCTTGAAATGGAAATGGCTTCCCCTTTTTATACTTCCACAGTGGATTTGCATCAGGTGTGCCATACCTAAGACAGTACTCAACCACTGTACTTGGAGTAGCCGATCTTGATGGAGAAATTTCTGGTTAGGGTGATGCCACATGGAAGGATCCTGCCGTCTGATTTGAGAGTAATTGGTGGAGAGCTGGCACGCATGAAGCATCCCAAGGGCTAAGAGATTCACCGCACAACCCAACATTTAGGGGCGTTTGGTTGACGGTAATATCAGATTATTGTGATAATATCATCTATATTTAATTACCACATTTGGTTATCAAGTAATATAAGATTCCGGTAATCTTCAAATATCAATAGTAGTCACTATTGATAAATTGGAGGTAATGATTAATTTCATTTTCTTAGGTATCTGAGATTATAAGGTTATCTTTTTTGTTATAATTTTATCCTTTATATATAAAAATTTTAGACAATAATAACCTCATTTTAAAATAATTTATATTAATATTTTTCAATTTACCCTTATTTAACTAAATTTAACAATAATATCCTTGTATTTAAAACAATAGCCGATCTATGTTTATGACAAAATTTGGCTGGGTGAAAGTCGTTCGGCCTAAAAGTAAACAAAACCCGAGTGAAACTCGTGGAAATATTGGCCGCCACTACAATGCAAATGCCACTTACTTATTTCTGTAATGTGAAGGATTAAGTAATAATTAATTGGTCCGTATAACTCAAACGAAAACGAAAAGCTCACAGTTCCAATAGTGGATTGCAAAGTGTCGTCCATAGGAGGCAAGTCAACTGTGAGCTATGAGTGGACGACTATGGACTTATCCAAAATTTTAAGTGGACGACAGCATTTTTCCTTTATTAGTCGTGGATTAATGCTACAATCTTCAAGAACCCT
The DNA here is from genome assembly GCF_008641045.1 of Pistacia vera. Taxonomy (NCBI): domain Eukaryota; kingdom Viridiplantae; phylum Streptophyta; class Magnoliopsida; order Sapindales; family Anacardiaceae; genus Pistacia; species Pistacia vera. The sequence continues at coordinate 169,483 of NW_022196325.1, forward strand.
TTTTTTTTTTTTTTTTAAATGATAAGGGATGTTTCGGTCGAGTCAATTTATAAAAATATCATTTGGATACAAATTCAATAATCATTTATAAAAACTGAAAATAGACTTGAACTTCAAATTTTTGAATAGTACGTTTAAAAGTCTTTTGAATCATTCGACTATCTAAGAGTCTTTGTGAGTAGTATCTTCAAAAACTTTTTCTTTTCTATGTCATTATTATTCAATACAATGTATATATAGAATTACATATAGTAATATATTAAGGATTAAAATAAGTAAAAAGAACAAACATACATTACATAATGTGAATATATTAACCAATTAATATAAAATTGTCACTGATTGTGATATGTACAGACGTTGTACCCAAGACTAATGTTTCTTTCTTTCATCCTTTTTTTTTAGTTTTATTTATTTTCATATTGTTTCATGGTTTTGTAGCATCTTTTTCTAAATCATTGCTGGTTCTTTCTGTTTCGTAAAACAATGTTGGTTGAAGTTTGATTATTTTTACTTGATCACACTAATTGTTAGGAAGGAAGAAGAAGAAATAATAAAACAATCAAAGCTAAAAAATCAAGAAGAGAATTTAGTTTCATTGCAGGGCACGCAGAACTCTGACCAAATACATGACTTTGAAGTTCATTATTTATGAAGCTATACCACATAATCTTTTGTTATAGAAGCACTAATTTTTCATTATTTCACTGATAAAACCATTTAACAACACACCTCTGCGAACTTGAATAACATTCTCTTTTTGATCAATAACTCTGAATTACTAGCTGCAACCCTTTGGAGCAAACCCAACCCTTCCTCTAGCGCCGTCATACACACACTCTATTGTCTCTGCTGGGGTTTCCAAAGATTGCTACGTCGCTCGCATCATATGGTGCCATTGCCAGACCACTTGCGACACTATTCGCGTATAGAATTCCTGTAACGTCAATGCTAACCTCACGCCACCATTGAAAAAGAAGCTAATCTTGGCACTTTGATGGAAGTATAATACTAAAATCGTAGCCACGTGTCGAGGATCGACAGGCAGGAGCTGTTGGATATGCGGCCATCAATTTACGGAATGCTGTGCTCAAGGGGGAGTAGGCGGCTGGTGGAAGGCGAGTTATGACGGGTGCCTGAGTCAATAATAGTACCATTTGAAAAAACTGACTTGGAAATGGATAGTTTTTGACCACCGACGCTGAGTCCAACAATGTCAAGGCCGTAAAAGGATGTGTCCTTAGTGACAGCGGAGAGTGGAGTAAATTTTACTGATTTCGAGAGGCCACCAGAATTGCCAAAATGAGGTGGCCTGTTGAGCTGGATGACGAAGGCAAGCAGTAGGAGAAGAATTGTTTGTATTTTGTGGCAGTTTGAGACACCACAGAGACTGCATTTCGGCCAAGACCAAGCAAACCAGCTGTTTTACCAAATAGTCCACGGTTTTTGGCCGCACCCAAAGTAGAAGTTTTTGAAAACGTCTGCAGAGGGTATAGTAAGTGTGTCCGTGCCAAAAAATCCACTGGAGAATGAATTGTCTCCGTATCTTATTCATAAAGACATGTTGAAGATGCACATCCCAGAGAATTACCTGCATGCAGCAACAGAATTAAAATTGTGTTACTTAGTGTGAATATTAATTGAACTTTTAAGATGTAAATATTGACCTGTGGCTGACTCGAGCTCATGCACATATCTGATGAGCAAGAAACATTGGTATATGTTTTGGAGGCAGAGGGCATATATGTTGGTCATCTGTGGATAGCAATATCTGACGCAAGGCTTGCATTGTGTCCAAGTGACGTCGCTACCTGTGTCAAATATCAGTGACAGAGATTTCTTTGGAGTGCCGAGGCCCACGGTAACAATGTAATTGCTGATCCCATCGAGGAACCGTCCTTGGCCGGGAGTGTGGAGCCGCCGCGTCCTTTCTGTCAACTTGGCGAGACTTCTTGGAGAGTTTAGAATGAATTGAGTTAACTCGGGCTTGGTCTTGCAGGAGGATCTCTGCGTGAGATGGAGAGTTCGCTTCATCTCCATTTTGTTTAAAACTGGACCATGCCTGTGGACACTTTCAAAGATGACTTCCTTTCACTCGCTGAAACATGTAACATTGATTTAGGAGACAGATTGAAATAAATATACATATAATCGACAAAATATATTACTTAATTTCAACTGGTTCAGTGAATGAGTTGGTGGAACGGGAAAATGGTAAGGGTCAAATACCAATGACTAATAGAGTATACTTTCAGACTTCCGGATCATTAATAGAATATTTGATTGATAAATATACTTTTTAAGTTTTGATGACGATTGACGAACTTAAAAATATAATACAACATTTATATATGCAGATAACTTAATTCAGCAGACTGCAGACAAAGAGAATTCAAGTGAAAGCTAACCTTTGGTGGAAGGATCGCAAACAGGTGACTGTAAAGAGAGTTAGTTGAATGTAGTGAATTATGATGAAATAATGATTTTCATCGCTCTTGACTTCTTGCGTCTCTATATATTCTCTCTCTGCAAAAGCATAGCCATTCTTCAAGGAGCAAAGAAGGCATAATGAAAGAAGATAAGCAAGAGAAGAAGCCTAAGAAAAACAAAGGAACGGTAGTAGCCAGAACCTCAGTACACTAATCTTTCACAACCTACAAAAGGCACACTCTAATGCTGGTAGACAGCTAGCTTTATAAGCTTTTGGCGCTGGAAAATATATAAATATAAATTCCACCACTAGTTTCTCTATGGCCTTGGACCTAATATTTTCTTAGTGCTTGAATGCTTCCTTTCATTTCTTATTTTAACTCTCCATTTAATAATATCGCCCAACTTTTGACTAATAATTAATTCCATTACTCCTTATACTTTTTGGTGCTCTCTCCTCCCTTTGAATATAAAGGGTTTTTTTCTTTTTTCTTCATAGGAACCAAAAGTAACAATTTGATACAACAGGAAAATATAAAAGGCAAGAGAGGACTTATATTAATTAGTGGCCTTTTCTAATGTGTGTGTATATATATATATACACTTTTGTGCTTGTTAGAAATAGTGCCAAAATAGCTATCAAATTATGTGACTTTATTAAACAAAAATACAAACGATTTACTTGTTTCATCGAGTGTCAATTGCCCAAAATTGCTTAGATGCATCTGATCATGGCCAATAATATTAAAAATCACAGGTGCATGTAGATAGGAAGAAACTTGATCATGTTCATCAAGTAACGATCAACTCGAGAAGTTCCAAACAGCCAAACCCTTTCAAGAATTGGACGCTGTATAAGATGAAAGTAATATTTAACAATGGTAGGTCTCTCATGTTGCGCGCATATATACACGCAGCACCGGCACTACACATATATGCGTGACGCATATTGTAGTCGGATCCATCTTTATATATATGTGTGCTCCAAATTGCACAAAGATTATAAAACTACACAATAGTGGTGGTGTTCGGTGTTTGGTTGATAAAGGCCAAAGTGTCAGTTCTCTAAGTAGTGGGGGTTGCCGGGGTGGGTGAAAGAGATGAGGGCTTTTAGTAATGTTTAGAATAAAATCCTCCTTTCCATTTCAACGGATTTTCGTTAACAAAGTGGACGGAATGCGGGCTAGGGTCTTGTTTTATAACCAAAAAGCTTTCCATAATACTAAAACGCGTGGGGGTTTACTAAAAAATTTCCTTTGATGAATGAGAAGACTTTTCACACCATGGTTGTCAACTGGTTTGTCGTATTGTATATTGAAAATCTAACGCGTGGGAGTTCACTAAAAAATTTCCTTTGATGAATGAGAAGACTTTTCACACCATGGTTGTCAACTGGATTGTCGTGTTGTATAATGAAAATCTAATTTTTATAATCGAATATCGTGTTAAAATACATCTTTTTTTTTAAATAATGAAAAAAATAAAAAAATTCTAAAAATTAATATCATCCCTAAGATTAATTAACGAATTTTGTGATATTATTAGCTTTAAATTATGATTTTACATAATCAAAGTTAAGAATTTATATCATTTACTCTCAACTATTCATATCATTTACAAGATCAATGTTAATATATATATCTCTATTTATGTTATTATTATCATGCAAAATAAGTAACACATCTTCCTTTTACTTTTTCCATGCAAAATGGGTAAATTTGAGTGGGTTTTAGTGAATCGAGTTGGGTGACCCATATCCGACTCGAAAAAAAATTTTGGCCTTTGGCCCAAATCAATAAAGTCATATCGATTTATATCAATATTTTTAAGGATACAAACTAATATGTATCGTATCGTAGGATACATATCAACGTATCGAAAAGTTTATAATACACTCTTTGATACGTATCGTTAGAAACCCATATCAAATCGAATCGTAAGATACTAATAACCATGATCTATATCATTTCCTCTCAACTATTCATATCATTTAAAAGATCAATGTGAGTATATATATCTCCACTTGTATTATTGTTATAATGCAAAATGAGCAATACATGTTCCTTTTTACTTTTTCCATGCAAAATTGTTAAATTTGGGCAGGTTTTAGTGAACCAGGTTAGGTGACCCGGATCTAACCCAAAAAAAATTTGGGCCTTCGGCCTAAATTAATAAAGTCATATCGATATTTTTAAAGATGCAAACAGATACATATCGTATCGTATGATACATATCAACGTATCAAAAAGTTTAGGATACACCATAGTTGTCAAATTGTGTATCGTATCGTATATCGAAAACCTAATTTTTTAAATTGTATATCGTAGGGTACTCCTTTTTCAAAAAATTAATAATAATAATTTTCTAAAAATTAATAATAATAATTTTCTAAAAATTAATATTATTCCAAAGATATATTAAAGAATTTTATGATATTATTAGCTTTAAATTATGGTATTACGTTATCAAAATTAATCACAAAATTAAGAATCTTTATCATTTCCTCTCAATCATTCATATCATTTCCAAGATCAATGTCAATATCGATATCGATATCTCCACTTTTATTATTATTATCATGCAAAATGGGAAACACATGTTCATCTTCACTTTTTTCATGCAAATTGGGTAAATTTGGGCAAGTTTTAGTGAATCGGGGTGGGTGACCCGGATCCAACCAGAAATTTTTTTGGACCTTTGGCCCAAATTAATAAAGTCGTATCGATTTGTATCAATATTTTTAAGGATACAAATGGATACGTATCGTATCGTAGGATACATATTAACGTATCGAAAGGTTTAGGATACACTCTTTGATACGTATCGTTAGCGACCTGTATTGAATCGTATTGTAGGATACGTATCGTGTATCGTAGGATACTAATAACCACGGGATACACTCTCTAATACGTATCGTTTGCGACTCGTATCGAATTGTATCGGAAGATATGTGTCGTGTACCGTAGGATACTAAAAACCATGTTTCACACAGATAACTGATGAAAAAGACTAGCTAAAACCCGAAGTAGTCTTACATAATCAAGTAAAAAGAGCAAAGGAATCCAACATGGATTCCTCAGTTTGAGTCTCTCCAGGCACTACTAGGGATACTAATCATTGAGGGAATTTCTCCGACTATTAACTTCAGAGCCCTAAGAGATTAGTTGAGGTACGCACAAGCTGGTTCAGACACTCCTAGTTAACCAAAAAAAAAGAAACATAACCAAATCATAAATCCCTGAAATTCACCATAGATGGAGTTCGTTTATCCTTCACATGCAATTCATATACATGAACTTGGTAGCTTTGAAATCAATTGGATCTTTTGCATTTACACATCGCGGTCATAGCGCACTAAAAAAACTGAATAGCTTAGCAGCATAGGAGGATTGTGTATATGCATATAAAGAAATGGTGGGTCTAATATGACCGCTTGGTTGGATTGGCATCTTGTCTAGTGGTGGACCATCCTTTTAAATTGGTGGACGCGTATTTAATTATATTCTTAATGTAGATGACTTCTAACAAACCCCATTTGCATTTAGCCGACTAATACACATATTTCTCGACTACCAATTCAATATTACTTTCAATCTTATACAATTAATTAAAGTAATAATGATTGGTTTGAGTAGGATGCCAATAGTAGTGTCAACTGCAAATTATTTTGCTTCTAGCTTAGTGCAGCTATAGTTATATATTTACACTATGCATATACAAGTAGAATTAATCTCTCTACAGTCATAATGACCGGACAAAACTAATTTTATTACTATGAGAAGGTTATAACTTAATAGAGATATATTACAATAATTAATGTTTAAACTTAGTTATCTTAGTGTAAGTGATATTGATGTAAGTGATATAGAGATAAAGTATGCACTACATTAATAATTAATTAATGAAGTATGTCAAATCCAAGGTATAGACATTGATAAAAGAGATAGACATAGTTTCTTGCCAAGAAACTCTATACATGCTTGAGAACTTAAAAATATTTAGGCTTCAACAAGAAGATATTCATGTTAGCGAATCCATAGAGCGGCGACGGACATGCCCAGAGTCAAGGGTAGGTCAATCGTTCTCTTGGGGACCAGGTTATCTCCTGTGAATCCATAGAGCGGCAATGGACATGCCCTCAAGTCTCTCTCCGTGAACCTCATTTCTAGGAATGCTCCCAAGAATATGATGTCCGTTGCATTTCCATCATTGACCATCACCCTCAGTACCCTAGTATTGCCAATCCTAGTTGCGATTACAATCACGTCATGATTATGGCGAGGGGATTTTTCACATTCTTCTACTATGAATCCTACCACCTCACTTTCTTATCTGGGCTGCTTCGGTGGCTTCTACTCACAGCTCATTACTGGGGGGCCGAGTCAATTTTGGCCTCTCGAGCATATTGCTCGCGAGAGCGCCTTGAGCTCCCTACAATATTCGCACCCCCGTAGATCATGCCCACTAGGACTTCATTATTGGCGTTGGGTAGGGCTTGTTAGATCTGGTTATGTTGCTCGTTTGCACCTTTGTGAGCCGGTGCCTCCTTAACAAATTCTTTGAGGTGGCCCCTTCTTATCAGATCTTTTTTAAAGTCCGACACTCGTTAGTATTGTGCCCAATGTCTTGGTTGTATCAACAATATTTATGCTGATCACTTCTACCCGGAGTCCTCCTCATTCTTTCTAGAGCAGGCAGTCTCTTTAGCTCTTAGGAGACTTCATATATGTGAGTTATGTCTTGCGTAAGGGGGGTGTATTCTACATATTGCGAGAAATGCTGCTTGTCCCCACGGTTATCTGTTTTTTATCTCTTTTGGGACCTGTTTCGATCAATGTAATTGTGGTCTTAGCCCCTCTGCTTGTGTGTTGGGCGATCATGTCGCTTGTTTGGGGCTCTTCTTGGCGAGCTTCTGGCTAGGGTGGCTAGTGAGCTTTCCACTCATTGATGTTTGACACCCATTTGGTAAAACCTTATCAGGCTCATATGGTCTTCACTTTAGAGCTTTTTCCACAGCTTCATTTGCAGCCTGATACCTGCAATCAATAAAGTTCGAATCAACTCTTCAAGTGTATTCGCGACCTTTGCTTGCTTATTTTGGAACCTCGTTAAATACGAGGTTAGTGTTTCGTCTCTCTCCTGACGAATGTTGCTCAAGTAGCTGAGCAGCATTGCGAAGTGTCTCCTCGCTTGGAATTGTTGCAAGTACAGCGAGGAGAATTGTTGTCAAAAACTTATAGAGTTTGCCTTGAGTCTTTTGTAGCACCTCTTGGCATCTCCTACCAATGTGATCGCAAAGTAGCAACATTGAAAGTGTCAAGGTAGTCTTTGGGATCTCCTTTCTCATCAAACCTACTTTCCGGAGCCTTGAATCCCTAGGGGAGCGGGGCCTAGCGAACTTCCTCTGTAAAGAGAGAGCTTTTAATCTCTTCTGCCACATTGTTCTAGCAGGCTCTTAGATCGTCAAGCATTTTATGTACCCGATCTAAGTCTTCGTTGTGATTGCCCTGGCTACCTCTGTTCAGCCTTACCTCGAGCAAGTGAGTTCACAAATTTGTTGCTTGTGAGCTTCCTTCATAATGGGCATTGATGCACAAAGTTAAGTCATGATGGCTAGGCTAATAGGTGCTATCATGCTTGTTAATGCGTTGCTTGCAACATTGGTTATATCCAGAACATTGGTCATTGCCAGATTGACTCATATAACTCGTCTCACGAGCTTGCAAGGACTGAGCTTGTCTTGGGCGTGGGTTAAAACCAGCACGCTGATGTTAGGGATATCACTGAGCAGGTCAAGCGTCTCATGGTCGACCATTACCTTCACTTTTCCCCATTGGCTATTTCCCTAGTCATCTCCCGAGGTCAGTTTGCTCGCGTCGTGAGCGAAGTGTGCTCTGTGATGTCAGGGGTGCCAATTGCCCCTTGGTGCCAATGAGCTAGACTGGTTATTGGCTGAATTTTGACCTATCAGGGTGATATCGGTGAAGCGTGGTTGGTCAAGGTTCTATGTGATTGGTTATTGATTTCTCAAATCAGACACATTTTGTTGCACCGCCTGTGCAACCATTGTTCTGATAATTTCCACCAGTTGTCGTTCTTGGGGTTTGATGTCCTTACTCTGTGGTTATTCATAACCTATTAAATTGGTGGCATTGGTGGTTGACGTCCAGCAGCATCCTATTGCACCTCTTAGTGGGTGGTCTCCACATTGTCGTGGTTTCTGGTGGTGGTTTTCGATCTTATACACACCATTGTGGGCCTGAAGTGATTGAGTCACTAGGATTGCTTGCCATAATTTTTAGGATTTTGGCAGAGGTCACTCCTTCTAACTCCAAAATGTTGATGCAAAAATTATACCAACTAGAGTGATATGATTGATCTTGACGGGATCGGAGCTGATGTGTACGTGATTACGAGTAATTAGCAATGAATAAATAATGAAATGCAGTAAAGTAAATGACAAAGAGATTTATAAAGTGGTTCGGCGAGATGAATTCTTAAGCCTATATCCACTGTTCTTATAATTGCTGTAAAAGCTTACAATGACAATCCTAGAAATATTTGTCAACCCCTTTTTCATCGTTAAAGAGGGTTTATACACAGAGTTTGTACAAAGGAAAGAGTGAAAATAAAGGGATTACAACCAAGTTTGAAATGCAACTCCGATATTCTCGCGATTGGGCGTTGTGATTGCACAAAGATTGATGCCGATCTGATCCTTCTCGAGATATCCGGAATTTGGAGTTATCTATGAATTAGTTGAATAACTGTAAGGATTGATCGCGACTAGCTTGTGCTAGGTCGAGCTATAACTCGACGAGTTTATACTGAGTCGGACAATCAGTAGAATCGAGTTAATTCTGGATTGGGCTATAACCTCACAATCCTCCGAGCTTGATGGAAAAATCACACACAACAAAGACCTAGACAAATTATAACTTATTACAATGTGGATTTTATTCTTATTTATAACTAGTCAAAGTTGAAACCAAACTTTTTTATGACTACATGGAGGTTAAGTATCACTATAGGGAGGTTATATTGTATCTAGAAGTTTAATATTTCATTATTTCTTTCAATTATCTTGTAAAATAAATAACCATTCTCTTAAATACAATTTAGATAAATATGCAGCCTAATTACCAAGTTGATGCAGATGATAATCTTAGTTGGGAGGCCTAGTTGCAACCCCTTGGAGGAAAGCTGACCCTCTCTCCAGCGCCATCGTGCACCACCTCCAATGTCTTTTGCTGTACATTCCCAAAAATTGATACTTCACTCTCAGCATCAATGGAAGCTAATGGCAGACACACCTGCGACGCCCTAGTGGCGTATGTAATCCGGCACATCAAGCCTCACCTCTACATCACTAAAGAAGAAGTTTACATCAGGCACGGGAATACTAGTATAATCACTAAAATTATAGCAAATGTTAAGAAGCAATAGACGATCTGCGGTGGGATATCCGGCCATAACTTCACGAAATGCGGTCTGCGAAGACATGTATGCAAACTAGGGCAGGGATGTGATCACAGTTCCTGAGTCAATAATGGCACCTGGTTTTGTAAAAACTGATCGAGACATTCTTAGGTTTTTGCCGGCAGAACTAATTCCTTTAATTTCAAGGCCGTAAAAAGATGTTTTCTTAAAGGCAAGTGGGATTGGAGTAATTTTTGCTGATTTTGACAGGCCACTAGCATTGCCAAAAAAAAATGTGAGATGACCTGTTGTGCTGGCTGACGAAGGAATGCAATAAGAGAAGAAGCTATTGTATTTTGAGGCAATTTGAGAGGGGAATGAGATAGGGTTTCGGTCAAGACCCAGCAAACCAGCCATTGAACCGAACAAGCCATTGTTAGATTGGCCACAACAAAAGTAGAAGTCGGGGAAAACATAAGAAGAGGTTAAGGAAGGCGTTTGCCAGCCAAGGAACCCTAAGGAATATGAGTCGTCTCCGTACTGAATGCCATAGATGCATGGTGAGGATTTACAATCTGATAGCCGACAAGTGAATCTTTTTAGATATTAATATTTTCAAAACTCTCATTGTACTCTCTTTCCCAAATTCAAATCAATTACCTGCATTGGACAACTTGAGTGATTGGCACTCTCTTGATAAGCAAGAAAAATTGGTATATGTTATGGATACAGGGGAATCAAATTTTGATTCTTTTGTGGATAACCATATTCTCTGCAAGGTTCACATTGTGTCCAAGTAAGTTCGGTTCCTGCGTCAAAAATTAGTGAAACATATTTCACTGCGGTGCCAAGCCCCACTCTCACAATGTAATCGCCACTATTCATGAAGCGACCGTTCTTAGCCAGGAGCGTGGCTACGTAGCCTGAGTATATATTGAATCCATTTTAGACGAGATTGGTCTTGGAGGAGGATCTCCCAGTGAGATGGGGAATTTGCTTTGTCTCCGTTATGTTCAAAACATGGGCCATACTTGTGAACTACTTTCAAAGATGCCTTCCTTTCGCTGACTAAATTAAACATATAACCATGAATTAAGATACACGATTTATATACATATATAATAATTCTCTAGTTCAAACGTCCTGATATAAATTTACCATGACCATACATATACACCATTGGATCTGAATTATAAAATATCATTTTAGTCTAATGTAATAAATCCAACAATAAATATGTATAGTCCAAATCAAAATTATTTTAGAACATTGTTGTTGTGTGTGATTTTCCCATCAAACTCAGAGAGTTATAGGGTAATATAATAGTTCGATCCAAAACCAGCTCGACTCTACCGATTGTCCAACTCAACATAAGCTCGTCGAGTTATAGCTCGACCTAGCACAAGCTAGTCGCAACGAATTCTTACAATCGTTCAACCAATTCGCAGATAATCTCATATCTCGGATATCTTGAAAATGATCAGATCGACAATAATCTTTGCGCAATCACAGCGCTCAATCGCGAGAATATCGGAGTTGCATTTCAAACTTAATTGTAATCCATTTATTTTCGCTCTTTCCTTTGTACAAACTTTGTATATAAACCCCCTTGAACGATGAGAAAGGGGTTAGCAAACATTCCTAGGATCGTTATTGTAAGCTCTCAAAGCAAATATAAGAATAGTGAACGTAGGCTCAAGAGTTCATCACCAAACCACTTTAAAAATCTCTTTGCCATTTACTTTACTGCATTTATTATTTATTCACTATTGGTTATCTATAATCACGCACACACCAGTTCTGATCTCGTCAAGATCGATCGGATCACTCTAGTTGATGCAGATTTCTGTATCAACGGTCCTAATTAGAGAATGATTGTATATATATAAAATATTTTAATTACTTAATCTAGATAGCAGAGAAAATTTAGCTGCCCAGCCATCCCAAGTTTCCATTTAACAAAATGGCCATGAAAATCTTTTTGATTTTTTTTTTTTGGGTTAAAAAATATGACGTAGCACACTTAAGTGTAATTAAAGCAGCAAAAAGGATTAGGGTGAAAAGATTTAAACATTTGTGGGTTAAAGTATAATAAAGAGAAGTTGATTTAAAATTTGAAAGGCAAAACACATTTCTCTCAGCTTCTCTTTCTCATAACAAGATTCAAACACCTTTCTCTCTCTCGTTTTTTCTTCCAATTTTCTGCAATTTCTCAACTTCTTTGCTCTTTGCATTTTTGTCATTCCTTGACATTCCCGATTAAGTTATAATGGATGAGATCCTTAAAGAAACTGAAAAAAAAAAATCCATCTACTCCCCAAATTGTAGGCACCACTAGGTCTATCAAAAATGGAGAAGAAGAAGTTGTGATGGAGTAACTTCCGATGACTGAAGTTGCTCCACCAGGAGAAGAGACGACATCGACGGAAGACATTCTATTGGCGGAACAAGGGAGGGCAAGAGTTGAAATTGAAACTGAAGAGGAGGATGCCGACGCAAATATCAAGCGTCGGACATGATCGCAAGATCGCTTAAGTGACCAAGAGTAAAAGCAAAGGATCACTTAAGCGATCTGGTATATGACAGAAGATTGCTTAAGCGATCTGGTATAAGCCATTTTAGATCGCTTAAGCGATCGTGCATCTGGGCAGAAGTTGATTCTGCCTCGAACATGATCGCTTAAAGCGATCAATGTTGAAAGCAAAGGATCGCTTAAGCGATCATGCATTTGGGCACTTATTTATTGTCTTGTTCATGATCGCTTAAGTGATCGTAGATCGCTTAAGCGACCAACAGTAAAAGCGAAAAATCGCTTAAGCAATACTTAAGCGATCTTGCGTCTGGACACTTATTTATTGTCTTGTTCATGATTGTTTAGATCGCTTAAGCGACCAATAGTAAAAGTGAAGAAGCGCTTAAGCGATACACTTAATCGCTTAAGCGATTGTGCATCTAGGCAGAAGTTTATTCTGCCTCGGACATGATCGCTTAAGTGACCAAGGTTAAAAGCAAAGGATTGCTTAAGCGATAGAATAAATCGCTTAAGTGATCGTGCGTCTGGGCACTTATTGATTCTGCCTTGTTCATGATCGCTTAAGCGACCAAGTGTAAAAGCATAGAATCGCTTAAGCGATAACATAAATACAATCAGATCTCTTAAGCGACTAAGTCTAAATACACAAGATCGCTTAAGCGAGAAATGAAATCTCTTAAGCGATCAAGTGTATTTGGATTATTTTTATTGTATTTCACTAGATTGGTTAAGCGATTAACGCTATCTTAGACATATAAGGTGTACGATTCATTCAGTGGACCATGACCATTATTATATTTTAATTAAATTAGTTCTTTTACGGCTATATTAAACATATATGGTATAGAATATTTACATTTATATAAAACATATCAGGTGTACGATTCGTTCAGTGGACCATGACCATTATTATATTTTAATTAAATTAGTTCTTTTACGGCTATATTAAACATATATGGTGTAGAATGTTTACGTCTATATTAAACATATCAGGTGTACGATTCATTCAGTGGACCATGACCGTTATTATATTTTAATTAAATTAGTTCTTTTACATCTATATTAAACATATGTCCATAAACATGAAAAATAAATATTGAAGTAAATTACCCTTAATCACTTAAGCGATCCCGTCTATTTAGCCTTGGTCTATAGAGTGCAGAGCAGATGGTTGCAGAGTTCAATTTTATATCAATATTATATTTTTTTATATTACTTTCTTGCCAAGAACTAACAAAAATAATAGAATAACAATAGATTTTTCAGTTTTATGTACGGTGCTGATTGACAAAGACCGAAGTGTTCTTTTCACATTCTATTGAAATGAAAAAAATAATTAATAATTAATAAAAAAGGACTAAATATTAAATAAACATTATGGAATATAATTTCTCACCGAAGTATATCGCTTACTGCATCACTTAAGCGATCCAGTATATCACTTAAGCTATCTAAAGCGATCTAGTACAAATAAGCATGATCGCTTAAGCGCTCTGCTGCCATATACCAGACTTATACCAGATCGCTTAAGCGATCTTCTATAATATACCAGATTGCTTAATGTACCAGACTTATACCAGATCACTTAAGCGATCTTCTGTCATATACCAGATCGCTTAAGCGATCCATCAGATCCAAAACATATTTTTAGCCATCTCCACCTACAATCTGTGCTATCACCCCTAGCTACTCACAATGCAAGAAAATATTCAACAAATTTCACTCCTTTCAACTTGCATTACATCAAACACAACCCAACAACCTAAACAACTAAATCAAAATCATAACCCAAACCCCATCCATTATTAAATCTTTACAAATCTAAATATAAAATGTAAAGAAGAGATACACATACTTAGATGAAATTTCAGGAGGAGGAGGAGGGGGATCTTTGGTGGCGAAGATGTTAATGGTGGAGGAACAAGAAAGTGTTAATGGCAGAGGAATAAGAAGATATAAAGGAATGAGGAAGAAGAAGATGTAGACGAAGGAGGAAGAAGAAGATGTAGACGAAGCTAAGAAGAAACAGCAACCAAGGTAGAGATGCGTTAATGGCAGGAGGAAGAAGAAGGTGTTTGGGTTTGTTTGCAAGAATTTCGGGTTTTTTGGGAATATAGTACAATTTTTAAAAGATTACATAATACTTCATTAATCCTAATTAAGCACTAATCAAGTTTAATTACTCTTAATCAATAATAAGGTTATTTAGTTAACACTTTAAAACTTCATAGCCTTTTAATTAAATTTAAACTTGAGATGACCTTTTAATAAACTGTCCCGTTATAGCACCCAAAGACATTCAGAAAATTAAAGAATTAAAATGTGAAAGTTAACCTTCGGTGAAAGGATTGCAAACAGACGATGGTAAAAGAGAGCTGAGTTGAATAATATGCGAATGATTACGAAGTTCATGTTGGCTCTTGCGGATTCTGTTTCTTCAAAAGAATAGCCATTCTTCATAGAGCAGAGAAGGCATAATGAAAGAAGATAAGCAGAGAGAAGAAACCCAAGACAGGTGGAGGAAATGGTACTAGCCATGGACCTCAAAAAACTCTTATTAAATAAAAATCTAGCTCTTCTCACTTTTTAAATAAAGATTAATTAATCCTTTTTTTTTTTTAATTACTATTATTATTTTCATGTCTATATCAACCAAAAATAACTGTTTGATGCCACAACAAACTCTATAACAAATTAAACAATAATGTTCTACTAGCATAGCATTGCTCCAAATTAAAGGGACTTATATAATCCCTTTTCTAGGTAGACATTTAACCGTTGTATTAATTCATAAACTAGTTTGTTTGTAAGATGGGTTGCCGGCGAGCGGTTCTGTTTCATTTTCTTGCTTTAGGAGTACACAAACGGGTTCCGATGTGTGTTTTCAGTGTCTTGTCTTTTGGTATTCAAGTAAAATAAGATTACATTTAAAAGTAGAATAAGATTATAAATAATAAATATTCTATAAACTGATAATCTTAATGTTAAAAGAGACAACACCCTGTTTCTCACTCTGTTTTAACACTTTCTCATCCTATACAAAAGATAAAATAAATGATCATTCTCTTTATGTATAATTAATTTACAATAATATTACTCTTCATTTTGCAATGAAACGACATTTAATTTTATACAATCACATCACTTAACAAATAATTGAGATAAATTTACAGCGATATGACCAATTTGAAGAAGATATGATCTTTAATTAGTTGGCTTGGCCTAGCTGCAACCCCTAGGTGCAAAACCGACTCTCTCTCCGACGCCATCATAAACCACCTCCAGCGTCTTTTGCTGCGCATTTCCAAAAACTGTAACTTCATCTGCATTTTTAATGGGACTGAAAGCTAGACACACCTTCGACGCACTAACCACATAAAGAATCCCTGTGACATCAAGCTTCACCTCAACATCATCACCAAAGAAGAAGCTCATATCAGGCACAGGAATACTAGTATAACCACTAGAATCATAGCAGGTATCAAACCAAAAGTAGTAAGGCTGTGTCACAGGATATCCGGCCATAAATTCACGAAATGCAGTCCGCAAAGACGAGTATGCCTCCACTGGCAGGCGTGTGACCTCGACTCCTGAGTCAATAATGGCACCTGCTTTTGTAAAAACTGATCGTGGAATACTTAGGTTTTTGCCGGCAAAACTGATTCCTGTAATGTCAAGGCCGTAAAAAGATGCGTTCTTAAATGCAGGTGGGATTGGAGTGAATTTTGCTATTTTTGAGAGGCCACCAGCATTGCCAAAAGTGAGATGACCTGTTGTGCTGACCGATGAAGGAATGCAGTAAGAGAAGAACTTTTCGTATTTATATGCAGTTTGAGAGGGGAATGAGATTGGATTTCGGTTAAGACCGAGCAAACCACCCACTGAACCGAAGAGGCCCGGGTTGTTTTGGCCGCAACCAAAGTAGAAGTTTGCTGAAAACGTCAGAAGAGGTTAAGGTAATTGTTTCCTGGCTGACAAATCCCAAGGAATATGAAGTGTCTGCGTACCGGATGCCATAGGTGCATGTTGAGGTTGCACAATTTGATGGGCTTCTACAGCAAAAAAGTGTCAAAAAATTCCATCTAATATGTATTTTCACATTGACATTAACTCCAGCTAATTGTACTTTGCTTCCCAAATTTCAAATCATTTACCTGCACCAAACTTGAATGTTTCACACATTGGTGCTGAGCAAGAAACGTTTGTATATGTAATTGATTCACGAGTGTCAAATTTTGGTTCATTCTGTTGATAGCAATTTCCGGTGCTGCAAGGAGGCTCGCATTGTGTCCACAGAAGGTCGCTTCCTGTGTCCAATGTTAATAAAACATATTGCACTGGGGTGCCAAGCCCCACTCTCACAACGTAATTGAGAGTATTCAAGAACTCGCCGTTGCTGATGGGGATTGTGGCTGCGTTTGTGTTCTTTTTGTCAGAACGGCCAGAGTATTCGGAGAATCTAGATTGAATCCATTTAAAACGAGACTGATCTTGGAGGAGGATCTCTCTTTGAATGGAAAATTTGGTTTGTATCCTCCTTTATGTTGAAAACACGGGCCATATCTGTGGACTAATTCAAAGATGACTGCCTTTCGCCTGCTAAAACATGTAATGCTATTAAGGATACACGCAGATTCACATGTATAATATATTACTATCACCAAACACATACAAAATCAGAATTAAAATATGAAAGTTAACCTTGGGTGGTAGAAGGATTGCAAACAGTGGATGGTAAAAGAGAGCTGAGTTGAATAATATGCNAGTATTAAAGGTGGTTGAAGTGCAACCTGGGCTGAAAAGAGAGAGCCGAAAGAGCAAGTTTGTCAAATCGCCTTACACGGTAGTAATACATGGAAAGAAGAAGAAAATTAAGAAACAAATGGAGGAGGTTAAGCAGGTTGGTGGAGGAAGTGGGGCAATGATAATGGAGGAGGGTGAGGTGGGAGGCGAAGGAGGCAGGGATGTACAAATGGAGGAAGGGGGAGGAAGTGGGCAAGCAAAAATGGACTCAAAGGTCGATTCATATAGGCCAATAGAGGAGGAAAAGATAAAACTCTTCTACGCCTATTACAATGAATCAGGAAGTGATGCCCATGTAGACTGTAAGACAGGGGATTATTAGCGAGAATGGTTTGAATAGTTGTTGACAATGGGCAGGTGGCTTGAGGACTCGGTGAGTTATTTTTGCTTAATTTTCCTTATTTTTGTTTATGTTTTCCATACTTATCATGTTGTTTTTATTTGATGCAGCACATCGATGAGGTATTGGCACTGATAAGGCTACGATAGACCAGTAATGGTGATCTATTGTATCCTGACTATGCCATCACCGATGTGGCGTTTGGCTAAACGCTTGTTTCGACATATCGCAATTTAATTAAAAAGGACGTTGGTAGAGGTGCAGCAAAAGGAGTCAAGCCAAAAAGATTGGGCCTAGAAGACTTGGATTGCATCCCTGATGATTTTAAGTTTGATGACAGGATTATGCATTATGTACGGGGGGAAAGGCCCAAATATAGACATAGTTAGGCAAAGGTTAAAAGAGTCTACTGCATCATCAACATTAGAGATATGCACTAGATAGCAGTCGTCGCGCATCTAGAAGAGGGGTTGCTAAAGATCTTTGACTGCAACCCAACTATTTGTCAAGACAAGCAGTTGGAGGTCGAGTTGGAGCAACTGTCCATGTTGTTCCTACGGCTGTTGCATGATAGCAGAATGTTTGAGCACTTTGGTGATCAAGTACTGACCGAAAAGTGGCCACTACAGTGCTATCCTGTCCCAAGAAATGATTGTAGTGCTGATTGTGGGGCATATGCCCTGAAATTTATTTAGTTCAACATGACCAACACCCTGATAGACAGCTTGAATGACAAAACAATGAGCAACTATTGGGAGCGCTGGGCTGTTGAGTGCTTCCATGGGCATATAGATCTGTTTTGATTGACCAGAACCCAATCAAAAGGTATGGAAGTTGGACTTTGAATTTTGTAGTTTATGTGATGTTGATGTTAAAGTTGGACCAGAACCTATGGGCATAATTTTATAGGTTCCTGGCAAACAATGAGAGGAAACTTCTCAAAGGCTGGTTAGCAAGAGGAGGCATCTGTAATCAAGGCTGCTAGCAAGGCATGGTATCAAACAAGGATCTGAGACAGGTTCCTCACAAACAAAATTTGAAAACTTCTCAAAGGCTGGTTGGCAGGAGGAGGCATCTGCAATCAAGGCTGCTGGCAAGGCATGGTACCAAACAATGATCTCAGACACGTTCCTCATAAACAAAATTTGAAAACTTCTCAAAGGCTGGTTGGCAAGAGGAGGCATCTGCAATCAAGGCTACTGGCAAGGCATGGTACCAAACAATGATCTCAAACACGTTCCTCACAAACGGAATTTGAAAACTTCTCAAAGGCTGGTTGGCAGGAGGAGGCATCTGCAATCAAGGCTACTGGCAAGGCATGGTACCGAACAATGATCTCAGGCAGTGATCATACAGAATTTGAAAACTTCTCAAAGGTTGGTTGGCAGGAGAAAGCATTTGCAATCAAGGCTGCTGGCAAGGCATGATACCAAACAATGATCTCAGACAGTGATCATACAAAATTCGAAAACTTCTCAAAGGCTGGTTGGCAGGTCATCGGAGGAAATTTTATTACAATCAAAACTAGAGTTAAATGTCTTAGGAATTATTCTGTTTTGGCACTATTATGGATGATTTTAAGTTTAAACTTTCAATTACATTGATGTCTCTTATATTTTGATTTGTGATGAATTAGATTGATATAAATTACTTAATTGTGTGATACAAATTCTTTTCGGATTTGGGAGGGAAATGAGTGAGGTAGAAATGTATCCCAGTCACAGCAATTTTGAAATTAGCTCTATAAAGACAGATTATTTGCCTATTTTATTTGAAATTTGTTTTAAGTCGATTTCTCGGTTTATGTAATGGATCTTTATCAAAATTAGTTTAGTGGACCATGACCATTATTGTATTTTTATTAAACATATAGTTCTTTTTCGTCTATATGAAACATATAAGGTGTAGAATGTTTACGTCTATGTTAAACATATAAGGTGTACGATTCGTTCTCAGTGGAACATGACCAAGAGTTTTCCAGAAATGATCGCTTAAGCGATATAAAATCGCTTAAGCAACCAAGAGTAAAAGCGAAGAATTGCTTAAGTGATACATAAGATCGCTTAAGTGATCATAGATTTGGGTAGATGACACTGCCTTAGATAAGATCACTTAAGCGATCTAAAATCGCTTAAGCGACCAAGAGTAAAATAAAGGAATCGCTTAAGCGATCATAGATCTAGGCAGATGACACTGCCTCGAATAAGATCGCTTAAGCGATATAAAATCGCTTAAGCTACCAAGAGTAAAATCAAGGAATCGCTATAAGATTGCTTAAGCGATATAAAATCGCTTAAGCGACCAAGAGTAAAATCAAGGAATCGCTTAAGCGATCTAAAATCGCTTAAGCGACCAAGTGTAAAATCAATGAATCACTTAAGCGATACAAAGGGATCGCTTAAGCGATCATAGATCTGGGCAGAAGATTCTGCCTCAGACAAGATCGCTTAAGCGATCTGAAATTGATTAAGTGACCAAGAGTAAAATACAAGCAGATGATTCTACCTCGGACAAGATCTCTTAAGCGATCTTAAATCGCTTAAGCGATCAAGTGTAAAAGGTTAGGATCGGTTAAGCGATATCATAAATACCACTGGATCTCTTAAGCGACAAAGTCTAAATACACAGGATTGCTTAAGCAATAATATTAATCGTTTAAGTGATCCTATGTATTAGGATTTTATTATTGTATTTCAGAAGATCGGTTAAGTTATTAACGTTATCTTAAACATATAAGGTGTACGATTCGTTCTCAGTAGAACATGACCGTTATTATATTTTAATTAAACATATAGTTCTTTTACGTCTATATCAAACATATAAGGTGTAGAATGTTTACTCTATGTTAAACATATAGGGTTTACGATTCGTTCAATGGACCATGACCGTTGTTATATTTATATTGTTACAGATGTACATGACTTCCTAGATGATGGGGATCACATTAAAATCCTTGATTATAGGGATCACTTCTATCCTAATTTAGATTGATCACCTACCTAGTTTAGAACACTACAAGTGCATATAAATATGTATCCTTTTAAGCTAATAATGAGATATGTGAATATTCATTACGTTTATTTTACATGGTATAAGAGCCAAGAGAGATAATTAGGGTTTGGGTCTCAAATTTGGGAAATTAGGGTTTAGGTTTCAAAATTGGGAAATTAGGGTTTAGGTTTCAAAATTGGGAAATTAGGGTTTAGGTTTCAAATTGGGAAAACCTGTTTAGGTTGAGATTTGTTCAACACTGCCACCCAAGGGAGATTCAGAAGCCGCCGATCGGTAAAACCCTGAGTTCTGGCCATCAGAATCATCGCGTGTGAGCTCCACGTGCCACCCGAAACTCCAATGAACAGTAACAAGCGCTGGTGCATGAGAGCGCGTGTACAGTTGACTTCTCCACCGATTCTCTTCGTCTACTTCGTCGGTACTTTTACAACACATTTTCGTGCTAGATTGGGTAATCTCTTACTGGTTTATTGCTGTTCTTTGTTTGGAGATTTATGAGGACTTAGTTGTGATCTTTCAGCACTTTGTTTTCGTTTGGTTATTGGTTTTTTGCTTGTTGTGGCCTCTGGTTGGTGGTGACTGTTGATTGATTTGGTGTGTCACTGAAATTTAATTAGTTTGCTTTGTTTTAACCGTTTGGTGGTGTGCATTGGGATTAACATCTGTTTAAGACATGTNAATTTGGGAAATTAGGGTTTAGGTTTCAAAATTGGGAAATTAGGGTTTAGGTTTCAAATTGGGAAAACCTGTTTAGGTTGAGATTTGTTCAACACCGCCACCCAAGGGAGATTCAGAAGCCGCCGATCGGCAAAACCCTGAGTTCTGGCCATCAGAATCATCGCGCGTGAGCTCCACGTGCCACCCGAAACTCCAGTGAATAGTAACACGTGCCGGTGCATGAGAGCGCGTGTACAATTGACTTCTCCACCGATTCTCTTCGTCTACTTCGTCGGTACTTTTACAGCACATTTTCGTGCTAGATTGGGTAATCTCTTACTTGTTTATTACTGTTCTTTGTTTGAGATTTATGAGGACTTAGTTGTGATCTTTCAGCACTTTGTTTTCATTTGGTTATTGGTTTTTTGCTTGCTGTGGCCTCTGGTTGGTGGTGACTGTTGATTGATTTGGTGACTGTTGATTGATGTGGTGTGTCACTAAAATTTAATTAGTTTGCTTTGTTTTAACCGTTTGGTGGTGTGCATTGGGATTAACATCTGTTTAAGACATGTCTGATACAAAGCCAGTAATGGAAATGATACCGATGATGTCGAAAATTACAGAACATAAGCTCATTGGTATAACTAATTACCATGATTGGCGTAAAACTATTATACTGCATTTGCAGAGTATTGATAAAGATGATCATATGACTGATGATCCACCTGAGGATGATTCGAAAAAGACATGGCTCCAGGATGATGCTTGGTTGATTCTACAAATACAGAACTCTATTGACGGTGAGATACTTGACCTAATTAATCATTGTGAGTTTGTTAAAGAACTGATGGATTATTTGGAGTTTCTGTATTCTGGAAAAGGGAATGTTTCTCATATTTATGAATTGTGTAAGGCATTCTACCGTGCAGAGAAACAAGATAAGTCTCTTACAGCTTATTTTATGGAGTTTAAGAAGACTTATGAAGTGTTGAACATGTTGTTACCCTTCAGTGCTGATGTCAAAGTTCAACAAAAACAACGGGAGCAAATGGCAGTCATGAGTTTTCTTGCAGGTCTTCCTTCTGAATTTGAGACTGCTAAATCTCAGGTTCTAGCCAGTCCAGAGATCTCTTCATTGCAGGATGTCTTTAGTAGGGTTTTCGCACAGAAGGTACCCCACGGTTTAGTTTAGTAGTGCTCTCGTCAGTCAAAGAATGACTATGAATCTGGGTGATCACAATTGAAGTCATTGATATAGGCAGTTCGAAACCGCATCCACGGTTTGACTGATGGGAATGGTACACATATTACTGACAGTCAGGGTTTAGGGCGTTTGCGGGGGGTTTTTTAGGATCTTCTTACTGCCCCTAGTCAACCTCAGATGCAGAGGCTTCCAGGTATTTTTCTGGCCGCATTTCTCGATATGATTTCTCCATTGACTGCTCCTATCACTGATGATGAGATTAGATTGCTTTATTCTCTATCCGATGATAAATCCCCGGCCCGATGGATTCACATCTTTGTTTTTTAAGCGGCATGGGATTAGGTACAGATTTCAGGGATGCAGTGAGACATTTTTAGCTACTAATGAAATGCCAAGATGTGTAAAGCCACCAGGATTGCTTTGGTTCCTAAGGTGGAGAGCCGAGTCGTATGACAGACTTTAGGTCGATATCTTGTTGTAATGTACTTTACGTGCATTACTAAAGTGATTGTGAATCGGTTTAAAGTTGTGCTTCCGGATATTATTGGGGTTTCCCAGTCAGCTTTTGTCTCGGTCGAAGGATTTCTGATAATATCTGTTGACTCAGGAGCTTTGCGGAATTATCATCTTGGGGGTACTTCACCTCGATGTGCTTAAAGTGATATTCGGCAAGCTTTTGATACTGTGAGTGGGAGTTCATCCTTTTGGGATTACTTACTGTGGGTTTTCCGAGCTATGGTCAGGTGGATCATGAAAGTATCTCTACACGTATTTCTCTGTTGCCCTGAACGGAGAGCTTCACGGATTTTTTAGGTCCTCCCGGTGGTGGCGGCAGGGGGACCTCTTTCTCCTTACCTTTTTTGTTGGCTATGGAGGGGTTAGCTAGTATTTTTGGGAAACCTCTCACAGCCTGGTTTTCAGTATCATTGGAGATGTAGGCAGGCAGCTATTACTCATTTGTGTTTTGCAGATGATTGATGGTGTTTTGTAGAACAGATGCTTCCTGTTAGCTTGATCAAATCGGTCTTGGATTATTTTGCTAAGTTTCTGGATTAGTGACTAATGCGAGAAGAGCCAGTTGTTTCTTTCTAGAGTTACAGATGAGGAGCAGATTGGGTTACAGTCTATCATGGGTTTCCAGTTGGGCCAGTTACCGTAAGATATCTAGGGGTTCCTCTATCTCTACCCGCCTTCGAAATTCTGATTGTAGGCCTCTGTTGGAGCGAATTCTCTCTGGATAGGCTATGGACGTTGGCATCTTTGACCTATGCAGGCCGACTACAGTTGATAAAGTCGGTACTTTTCTTATACAGGTTTATGGTCTCCATGTTTTTTGCCGGAGCTACAGTTAGAAGGATTGAGAGTATTTGGCCTCATTTCTTTGGAAGGGTACTTCTTTGTCCTTCTGGTGCTAAGGTTGATGGTCTTCTGTTTGCTATCATTGACGGAGGGTGGCTTGGGGATTAAGAGGATCCAAGATTGGAATAGGGCGGCTATTCTCAAACACGTTTGGAGGCTACTTACTGATAGATTCTATATGGTCTTTTGGGCCCATTCGGTTTCCTCCGTGGTCGTCCTTTTGGCATATCCGAGTTACTTTGGGGCTTCATGGGCTTGGAGGGAGATTTTACTTAGCAGGGTTTGGTGCCGGGGTCTTATTGTGACTTGTATTGGAGATGTAGGGACACCATGTTATGGCGAGATCACTGGCTTGCAGGTCCTCTGTGTGACTTGCTCCCTTTTAGAACCTTGACTTCCATTGGTTGCTATGGGATGCTCGGGTTTCAGACATTATCGGATGGTTTGTGGGACTTTCCTTCAGGCAGTGCAGACCTTCAGCATATCTGGGACTCTATTACAGTGTAGCCTTCAGGAGAGCATCCTGACCATCTTGTGTGGAAGGGCCATCCATCTGGACGTTCTCTATTGATCACTGGAATGTGTGCGAGACAAACGAGATGTGAACTCGATCATCATCTTTTGTGGTTTCCCGGCATATTCCAGTACTCTTTCTTCTCTGGCTCGCTTCTCTGGTCGGCTTCACACCATGGATCGGTCAGCTCTCATGGTGTCATTACGTCCTCCCGATGTTTTTGTGCAGATCAGCTATAGAGACCCATGACCATTGTTTTTCAGCTGTGACTTTTCCAGTTATGTTTGGCAGGAGGTCTACCAGGATGCTTTCTACATGGCCTACTCTCTCCTGGTCCTCTGCTCTAGGGGCTAGCTTGCATCTTCGACGAAAAGGTGACTTCAGCCACCTTTTCCCGGTTAGTCTTTCAGCCACAGTTTATTTCCTATGGTTTGAAGGAATAATTGCGTGTTTCGTCAGCATATGTAGCTCTCGCAGAGATATTGTCTTAACTATTGTGATCTAGTTCGGGCCAAGATTTTGGGTCTAGCACAGTATGAGATCTCGCCTCAGCTCCGTGTGATATGGCATCTTCGACTAGCTTTGTAAGGAACCTGCATGCTTTTTGTGCCGGTTTGTGACTTTGTGTTTGTGGTGAGCTGCGTGCTCTTTTATGCCGGTTTGTGGCTTTGTGTTTGTGGTGAGCCTGCGTGTCTTTATGCCAGTTTGTGGCTATTATTTATGGCATCTTCTTGCTTTGGGGGGCCTGCGTGCTCTCTTTTTGCTGTTCATGACTTTGGGGTTTTCCCACGGGTTCTGACTACAGTTATCAGTCATCCTTGGGGTATGCCCCTGTATTTGTATATTTTATCTTTATACATACTTACTTATCCAAAAAAAATTGGAAGTGGCAACAAAGGAGGAGGGTCAAATGTAATATGGGAGGAATTGTGTGTCACTATTGCCATAAGCCAGGACACATGAAGCGTGATTGTAGAAAGCTTCAGAATAGAAATAGAAGAAATCCCTCTGCCCCTGTGCATCCACCAATGATACTTCGGACAGTCATTTATCTCTGCAAATGAATGTCCAAGTTTTCATTGTACCAGGAATCATTAAAGGCTTCACCTACTCTTGTCACGGCTAGGCTGACTCAGGTAAGCCAAATACATGTCTCCTTCCTCATCTCCAAATTGTCATTGACTCTGGTGCAACAGATCAATGTCAGGTATCCCAGTCTCTTTGCTACTTATCAATCAAAAACCTTCGAATGTGACTTTAGCAGATGGGTCACCATCCTACGTTCTTGGGTCTGGCACAGTTACCCCTACTCCACAGCTTCCCTTGGCAAATGTCTTACATTTACCAGATTTTCTTTCAATTTGATTTCTATTAGCCAACTTACTCGTGCTCTTAATTGTTGTGTTATTCTTTCCCGATTATTGCTTGTTTCAGGATCTTACGACGAAGAAGATTATTGGTAAAGGACATGAATCTGGAGGTTTATACAATCTTGACAGACCAAAATCTACACCTGTCGCTTGTTCTAGTGTTGTATCCCCGTTCAAGCACATTGTCGTTTGGGCCATCCATCTCTTCCTTCACTGAAGAGATTGTGTCCTCAGTTTAATAAAGTGTCTACATTAGAATGTGAGTCATGTCAGTTTGCTAAACATCATCGTGTCAGTTTTAGTCCTAGAGTCAATAAAAGAGCTAATTCTCCTTTGAGTTAGTTCACTTGATGTTTGGGGTCCTGTCTAGCTCTGTCTAAAATGGTTTTAGATATTTTGTTACATTTGTGGATGTATATCTGTATGACTTGGTTATTCTTAATGAAAAAATGTTCTGATTTGTTTTCTTATTTCTGTGCTTTTTGTACTAAGATAAAACTCAATTCAATGTTTCTGTTCATACATGCGCAGTGATAATGCAAAAGAATATCTGTCAGTTTCTTTTCAAAATTACATGACCCAGAATGGCATTTTCATCAAACTTCATGTGTTGATACTCCATCTCAAAACGGAATAGCAGAATAAAAACAGACATCTTCTGAAATGCCAGAGCCTTATTATTCCAAATGATGTTCCTAACCATTCTGGGTGATGCCGTTTCCACCGCCTGTTTTTGATTAACTGCATGCCGTCTTCGTCCTTATGGTGAGACCCGTATAGTATTCTTTTTCCTCACAAAGCATTATTTCTCTTGAACTAGGGTATTTGGTAGCACTTGCTTTGTTCGGGATGTTCGCACATCAGTCACTAAATTAGATCAAGTCATTAAAATGTGTCTTTCTTGGTTATTCTCGACTTCAGAAAGGATATCAGTGTTATTGTCCAAGTCTAATAAGTATCTTGTTTCCATTGAGTTACCTTTCTAGAAGAAACACCATACTTTCCCTTCTCCTACAGATCGCTCGAAGGATGATGATAATGATGATTTGTTAGTTTATATCTTCACTTCCCCTGCACCAATATCTGAACGGCATCTATCTCTGACCTGTGTCACTATTCCTGTTCCTACATTGGCTCCTATCTCTAATCCTGCTCTTGCTCCCGTCAAAGTTTACTCTCGTCATCACCTCTCCTGTTTCTGTCTGGTCAACTTCTTCGTCATCCGATCCAGTTTCAAGTGATGATCTTCCTATTGCATTGCGAAAAGGTAAACACAGTGTACTATCCTGTTTCTCTGTGTTTCTTATGATCATTTGTCACATTCATCATGTTCCTTTATTGTTTCATTGATTCTATTACTATCCCTAAAAAGTTCATGAAGCCCTTTCTCATCCTGGTTGGCGTAATGCAATGATAGAGGAAATGAATGCCTTAGATGACAATGGTACTTGGAAATTGGTAGATTTACCTTCAGGGAAACAGGCAATTGGATGCAAATGGGTGTTTACAGTTAAAGTTAATCCATATGGGTCAGTTGCTCGACTAAAAGCCGTCTGGTTGCAAAGGATATGCTCAGACTTACGAGTTGATTATTCTGATACTTTTTCCCCTGTGGCTAAGTTTACCTCTATTCGGTTGTTTATCTCTATGGCAGCTACTTATGATTGGCCTTTGCATCAGCTAGACATCAAGATGCTTTTCTTCACGGCGATTTCAGGAAAGGTATATATGGAGCAACCTCAGGGTTTGTTGCTCAGGGGGAGTATGGGAAAGTTGTTATCTCGAAATCTCTGTATGGTTTAAAACAGAGTCCTCGTGCTTGGTTTGGAAAGTTTAGTCAGGCTGTTGAGAGATTTGGTATGCTGAAATGTAAAACTGACCATTCTGTTTTCTACAAACGGTCTGAAACTGGCATCATTTTCTAGTTGTAGTGGATGATATTGTTATACTGGGAGTGACAGTGTGGGCATCACATCTCTTAAGTCTTTTCTCATACCCAGTTTCACACAAAAGTTAGGGATATTGAAGTATTTCTTGGGGGTTGAAGTTACAAGGAGCAAACGAGGTATATACCCTCTCAGAGGAAATATGTGCTTGACTATTAACTGAGACAGGGAAATTGGGGCAAAGCCATGTAGTGTTCCGACGGTTCCAAGTGCAGCTTCGAAAGATGGTGAACTATTTGGATCCTGAGAAATATAGAAGATTGGTCGGGAAGTTGAACTCTTACGGTGACTCGTTCAGAATGCATATTCATAAGTGTTGTCATCAGTTTATGGCCTCCCCAACAGTTCATCATTGGGCGGCTTTGGAGCAGATCTTGTGTTATTTGAAAAGAACCCCTAGACGCGGTATATTATATTCCAATCATAGTCACTCTCATATTGAATGTTTCTCAGATGTAGATGGGCAAGTTCCAAGGTAGATAGAAGATCCACACAGGCTATTGTTCTTTCTCAGAGGAAATTTAATATCATGGAAGAGCAAGAAGCAGAATGTGTGTCAGATCAAGTGCAGAGTCAGAATATAGGGCTATGGCACAAGCTGTTTGTGAAATAATGTGGATATATTAGTTCCTGATGAAATAGGCCTTGAAACTTCAGTACCAGCGAAATTATGGTGTGATAACCAAGCGGCTCTTCATATTGCATCTAATCCAGTGTTCCATGAACGAACAAAACACATTGAGATCGATTGCCATTCGTCCGTGAGAAACTACAACAAGGTCTGATTTCCACTGGGTATGTGAAGACTAGAGAACAATGGGAGATATCTTCACAAAAGCTCTAACTGGATTGAGTTGATTATCTTTGTAACAAGCTGGGTATGATTGATATCTATACCCAGCTTGGGGGGAGTGTACAGATGTACATGACTTCCTAGATGATGGGGATCACTTAGAATCCTTGATTATAGGGATCACTTCTATCCTAATTTAGATGATCACCTACTAGTTAACACTACAAGTGTATATAAATATGTATCCTTTTAAGCTAATAATGAGGAGTGTGAATATTCATTACGTTTATTTTACACGAGAAACAAACACGAAGAGAAAGTTTTCGAATTGATAACTTCCTTAATGCAAAGCCTTCTGAATTGCATAATCCTTTTATCCATTTTTTGTAAACATTAACCTCGAATGAGAGTCCCAACACAGTACCAATTCTCTCTTATCTCAACAAACTATCAAAATCAAAAGCACAAAAATATGAGTTAATACATAAAACAATTACATCAAATATGAGTTAGTTTTTAACCTAAAACAAAAAGAACAGAAGAAGAAGGTTACCTATAGCGTAAACAGTCGAACCCTAAACCCTAAACAGCCTTCAATCGTCCATTGTCGTCGGTGTTTCTTCAGTCGTCGTCCTTCTATGTTAACCAATCGCCAGTCGCCGCTTAGAACCCTATTTTTTTCTCAATCTTTGTCGTAAACAATTGCAAGCTAATGCTTTCAACCCTATTTTTTTGCCACTCGCCAGTCGCCGGTCGAAGTTACCACTCGCCGCTCTGAATAAACCCAGAAGATAAATGACTTGCTTGTCCCTTATTTTCTAAGGACAACTTTGGTGGGTCACGTGGCAACCATTCTACCGCTACACTGATAGAGATTTCGAATTTTAAATATTGATTTTTGGGGCTACATGTAAATTGACTCTCCTACCCTTCTTCAGAGAGGATTTTTGACCATCATACCTTTCTTCATAATGGAATTTATTAACGGATCTGGCCAATGGGTGGAAAAGTGTCGTTTTGAAGTTTTTTGGTTGGAAAAGTGTCATTTGACAAAACTTGGGTAGGAACATGTCGTTTACTTGACCTTCCTTTTTCTTTTTTCCTTTTTTTTATTATGTACAAAAAATACACTTTACCAGGCACAAACTGTGCATTTTGTACAATCTCATCTCATAATTTCCTAAAATTAATATATTAATTTTTTTATCAAATAAAAAATAAATTTAACTCTAGTGGATTAATTACTAGAATTAAATTAATTTTGAGAGCAATTAAATAATATAAAATTATTTATAAAATGAACAAATCACAGTGTACAAAATCAAGATTATAATTAAATGCACGTGTACTTGACCATTCATACTTTGCTTTATAAACGAAATACCCCAACTCTTCACACATTTTTTTTTTTTTTGAAAACGTCCTAATTAATCTCAATCAATTAACAAGCTAATAGGACATTATATTTCTTAAAACCATGAAGATTTATAAAATGATAAAAAAAAATTATTTTTAGTTTATTAAAATTATGGAATTAGGATTTGTCATATCAAATCTAGTTTATTGGAATAATGGAATTGCAAAAAGTCCCTCAAAAAGGTTAAAATTACAAAAAAGAAAGCAAAAAGATCACAATAAAACAGAGAGCAGAGAGTTCAAAGAGGCAAACAAGAAAGCATTAATTGCAAACCATAAATAAATAGCGGCCAAAAAAAAAAAANCTCTTGAACCTAGGGTATTTGGTAGCACTTGCTTTGTTCGGGATGTTCGACCATCAGTCACTAAATTAGATCCCAAGTCATTAAAATGTGTCTTTCTTGGTTATTCTCGACTTCAGAAAGGATATCGGTGTTATTGTCCAAGTCTTAATAAGTATCTTGTTTCCATTGATGTTACCTTTCTAGAAGAAACACCATACTTTCCCTCTTCTCCTGCAGATCGCTCGAAGGATGATGATAATGATGATTTGTTAGTTTATATCTTCACTTCCCCTGCACCAATATCTGAACCGGCATCTATCTCTGACCCTGTCACTATTCCTACGCTTCCTACATTGGCTCCTATCTCTAATCCTGCTCTTGCTCCCGTCAAAGTTTACTCTCGTCATCCACCTCCTCCTGTTTCATGTCTGGTACCAACTTCTTCGTCATCCGATCCAGTTTCAAGTGATGATCTTCCTATTGCATTGCGAAAAGGTAAACAACAGTGTACTTATCCTGTTTCTTCTTGTGTTTCTTATGATCATTTGTCACATTCATCATTTTTTTTTATTGTTTCCATTGATTCTATTTCTATCCCTAAAACTGTTCATGAAGCCCTTTCTCATCCTGGTTGGCGTAATGCAATGATAGAGGAAATGAATGCCTTAGATGACAATGGTACTTGGAAATTGGTAGATTTCCTCATGAAACAGGCAATTGATGCAATTGGGTGTTTACAGTTAAAGTTAATCCATATGGGTCAGTTGCTCGACTAAAAGCTCGTCGGTGCTTAAAGGATATGCCAGACTTACGGAGTTGATTATTCTGATACTTTTTCCCCTGTGGCTAAGTTTACCTCTATTCGGCTGTTTATCCTCTGGCAGCTACTTATGATGTCCTTGCATCAGCTAGACATCAAAATGCTTTTCTTACGGCGATCTTCAGGAAAGGTATATTGGAGCAACCTCATGGGTTTGTTGCTCAGGGGAGTATGGGAATATGTTACTTCGAAATCTCTGTATGGTTTAAAACAGAGTCCTCGTGCTTGTTTTAAAGTTAGTCAGGCTGTTGAGAGATTTGGTATGCTGAAATGTAAACTGACCATTCGTTTTCTACAACGTTCTGAAACTGGCATCATTCTCTTAGTTGTGTATGTGTGATATGTTATTACTGGGATGACGTGTGGGCATCACATCTCTTAAGTCTTTTCCCATACCCAGTTTCACACAAAAGCTTAGGGATATTGAATTATTTCTTGGGGTTGAAGTTACAAGGAGCAAACGGGTATACCCTCTCTCAGAGGAAATATGTGCTTGACTATTAACTGAGACGGAATTAGGGGCAAACCATGTAGTGTCCGAGTTTCCTATGTCAGCTTACGAAAGATGGTGAACATTTGGAGATCCTGAGAAATATAGAAGATTGGTCGGGAAGTTGAACTATCTTACGGTGACTCGTTCAGATATTGCATATCAGTAAGTGTTGTCAGTCAGTTTATGGCCTCCCCAACAGTTCACCATTGGGCGCTTTGGAGCAATCTTGTGTTATTTGAAAAGAACCCCTAGACGCGGTATATTATTCCAATCATAGTCACTCTCATATGAATGTTTCTCAGATGTGATTGGCAAGTTCCAAGGTAGATAGAAGATCCACATCAGGCTATTGTGTCTTTCTCAAGAAATTTATCAGGGAGAGCAAGAAGCAGAATGTTGTGTCATGATCAGTGCAGAGTCAGAATATAGGGCTATGGCAAGCTGTTTGTGAAATAATGTGGATTATTAGTTCCTGACTGAAATAGGCCTTGAAACTTCAGTACCAGCGAATTATGGTGTGATAACCAAGCGGCTCTTCATATTGCATCTAATCCAGTGTTCCATGAACAAACAAAACACATTGAGATCGATTGCCATTTCGTCCTGAGAAACTACACAAGGTCTGATTTCCACTGGGTATGTGAAGACTGAGAACAATTGGAGTATTCTTACAAAAGCTCTAACTGGTTTGAGTTGATTCTTTGTAACGCTGGTATGATTGAACATACCCCAGCTTGAGGGGATTTACAGATGTAGCATGACTTCCTAGATGATGGGGATCACATTAGAATCTTGATTATAGGGATCACTCTATCCTAATTTAGATTGATCACCTACCTAGTTTAGAACACTACAAGTGTATATAATATGTATCCTTTTAAGCATAATGAGGAGTGTGAATATCATTACGTTTATTTACACCGAGACCAAACACGACGAGAAGGTTTTCGATTGATACTTCCTTAATGCAAAGCCTTCTTGATTGCTACCTTTTATATTTTAAACATTAACCTCGATGAGCCCCACCAGTACCATTTCTCTCTATCTCAACAACTATCAACAAAAGCACAAAAATATGTAATACTAAAACAATTACACAAATATGATGTATATATAACAGAACAAGAAGGGTATACCTACGTAAACAGTCGAACCCTAAACCCTAAACGCCTTCAATCGTCCATTGTCGTCGTGTTCCATTCGTCGTCCTTCTATGTTACCAATCGCCAGCGCCGCTTAGAACCCTATTTTTTTCTCAGTCTTTGTCGTAACACTTGCAAGCTAATGCTTTCAACCCTATTTTTGCCACTCGCCAGTTGCTGGTCGAAGTCACCACTCGCCGCTGAATAAACCCAGAAGATAAATGACCTTGTCCCTTATTTTCTAAGGACAACTTTGGTGGTCACGTGGCAACCATTCTACTACCGCTACACTGATAGATTCGAATTTTAAATATTGATTTTGGGCTACTGAAATTGACTCTCCTACCCTCTTCAGAGAGGATTTTTGCCCATCTACCTTTCTTCATAATGGAATTTATTAACGGATCGGGCAATGGGTGGAAAAGTGTCGTTTTGAAGTTTTTGGTTGGAAAAGGTGTCATTTGAAAACGGTGGGAAACAGTTACTTGACCTTCCTTTTCTTTCCTTTTAAACAAAAAACACACTTACCAGGCACAAACGTGCATACAATCTCCTCCAAATTTCCTAATAAAATTTTTATCAAATAAATAAATTTAACTCTAGTGGATATTACAGAATTAATAATTTTGAAGCAATTAAAATATAAATAATTTAAAAAGAACAAATCCAAGTGTACAAACAAGAATAATTAAATGCATGTGTACTGACCATTCATACTTTGCTTTAAAACGAAATACCCCAACTCTTCAC
The DNA here is from genome assembly GCF_008641045.1 of Pistacia vera. Taxonomy (NCBI): domain Eukaryota; kingdom Viridiplantae; phylum Streptophyta; class Magnoliopsida; order Sapindales; family Anacardiaceae; genus Pistacia; species Pistacia vera. Next base: position 202,768 of record NW_022196325.1, read on the forward strand.
ACATTTTTTTTTTTTGTGAAACGTCCTAATTAATCTCATCAATTACCAAGCAATAGGACATTATATTTCTTAAAACCATGAAGATTTATAATGATAAAAAAAATTATTTTAGTTTATAAAATTATGGAATAGGATTTGTCATATCAAACTAGTTTATTGGAATAATGGAATTGCAAAAAGTCCCTCAAAAAGGTAATTCAAAAAAGAAAGCAAAGATCACAAAACAGAGAGCAGAGAGTTCAAAGAGGCAAACAAGAGCATTAATTGCAACCATAAATAAATAGCGGCCAAAAAAAAAAAATAGCGGGATTGTACTAGAAAAAAAAATAGCGAGACTAAGTTTGTTTTGTTTTGTTGTGTTTCTTTCTTCTTCACAGAGAACGAACCTCTAGAATATTTACAAAGAAAGGAGAGACTCAAAAACAAAGAAAGAAGAAGAAGAAAAGGCGAGACCAAGGTTTTCTTGGACATAGTATTGGAGGAGAACTGAGGGTGAGAGTCTTGTGGAGCTCTAATTGATGTCATTCCGAATGGCTTAAACTATAGGGCTCTTTTACTGGTGAAATGGCATGTTGAAAATTAAACTTGACTTTATTGCAGCACATTAATTTTCGACCAGAATTTGAAGGGTCTACAGTTATCCAAATTCAATGTATATAATCAAATTAAATCCTTGTCTGTCTAGTTTCCAAAGCTTCAAACCACCATTATTTGAGTTTTATTGAGCAAGTTATGACCAATTTATATCGCTGTTTAGTGGAAACCGAGAAATAGGGAAACGGCAATGTATGGTGTTGTTGGTGTGTAATTCCATATCTTAGACTCTTGAGTTCTTGATTTTGTGTGATATATAGATCATGTACTCAAGCTAGTTCAACAAGTGAAATAAGAAGTTTGATTGCGAATTCCTTTTCTATTTCCTCTCCTTGTGAGATTTGTGCCCATCTCTTGCTCAACAAGTGGGATCAAAGACTGATTGAAGAGAATGTCTTCCAAACCAGCCACCTCTTTCGCTTCCCATGTCGATGAATTGGCCACGAGAGCCTTTTTGTCCAAGGAGATAGGTAGGGGGTGAGAAAGGTTAGAACCTCAAAATGAAGAGGGGTTGAATCAAGCCAAAAGGAGGCCGAAGAAAGAAAGGAAAAAGGATCATGGTCGCTTACCATTATTCACAAGGCATGAGGATGATATGTTCGAGAAGGGCCAACAAAACCAATTCCAAGCAAGCATGGGAACTCTTCGAAATTCCATCAGGGAGTTGAAATTACCTTTAAAATATGCGGTTGTGGTTTCGCTGATCCAACTATGGTGTGGTGTCTGTGTCTTGGGGCCATCTTGGTCTGTGTAGTAAGACGTTAATTTGTGTTAATCGTAATACTACACACTGATATGAGAGGAGTCTATGGATCACACATAGAAGATAATTTAGAATCAATTGTGTGAAAGGTATTTTCGTCTTTAGGACAAAATAATATTTTGGTAATCTCACAGTGCATAATTTGCTGAGGTTGTTGCTTGTATTTAATTTAATATTAAAATTAATAGGGAATTATATTTAATATATCTCTACATATATTTAATAGTTATTATATTAATTAAATGTAATATATTATTATATTATGATTGTATTTAAGTTTAATAATAATTAATTAATTAAATATCATAAGGGTGTTTGGTTGCAAGGGTGAATTAGTTGGAGCCTAGCTGCATTCCTAAGTGGATAGGGTTTTATTTGTTGCTATATAAGTGCAACTTAAAATTAAACATTAAGGGAATTCATCATTCATAAAATTAAAAACCCTAGCCGCCATTTTTACTCTCTCTCTCACGTTTCACTCTTGAGTGAAAGAGAAAAAAATTTCTTTTCTTCTTTTTTGAGTCTTAAAGAAGAGGGGCGGGCGGCTTTCGAGTTGGGTGTCTAGGGCGAAAATAGGCTGATTAAGTGTTCGTTTGTTATGTCTTCTGTGTATATTTCTGTGAGTGCGATCCTACTTTGGATCGATTAGCGAAGAATCACGTGAACAATGTCGATGAACAGTGTCAATGAACAGTGTTCAGTGAACAGTGTTGATGAACAGTGTTCGATGAACTGTGTTTGGTGAACAGTGTCAATGAATAGTATCCGGTAAACATTGCTGTGAACAGTGTTCGTGAGCATAATCAGAGATATTCGGAGGAGCCTCCAAACGTGTGTAAGCATTTTGAATCCTTGTATGGATTTTCTATATTGTTGTAATGCAAAAGGTTATAAACACTATAATCTGTACCCAGATTTGGGATTAAAGCATATGATTGGTTTTTATTTGTTTTAAAACTGTGTTTTTTCACTGCGTAAACCCGATCACATGCTGACACTGTAAACTCTCCCCCTGAAGAGAAGGAGTGGGAAAGAACGGATGAGACTAAAAAATGTTGACATCTCTAGAGACACATTTTCTTTCTCATAGGGCAAAAACACTTATACCTTTTCTGAGTAGGGGAGTATCCAACAAAGACACATTTAAGGGCTGTAGGATCTAGCTTTCCTTTGTTATGGGATTGAATGTGAACAAAGGCAGTGCAGCCAAACACCTTTAACGGAAGAGAGTTTGGGGTCCTATATGTAGGAAATATATGAAGAAAAGTTTCAAGAGATGTATAAAAATTCATAATCCTAGCGGGTAACCTGTTTATGAGATATGTGGCAGTTTGAACTGCCTGACAAGATTTAGGTACATTCATGGTAAACATTAAGGCCTGGGCATCCTCTAAGAGATGTCTATTCTTTCTTTTTTTTGGCTATTCCATTCTGCTGTGGGGTATTAACACAAGAGCTTTGATGTATAATCTCATGACTTAATAGAGAGTTCCCTAGGATATAATGAAAATATTCCCTACCATTATTTGCCTGTAGGACCTGAATTTGTTCTTTAAACTGAGTTTTAACCATGGAATGAAATGTTTGAAAAATTTGACATGCTTCAGATTTGTTCTTCATTAGATACATCCAACATAGTCTAGCGTGGTCATCAATGAAAGTGATAAACCACTTGGACCCTAAAATGTTTGTAACCCTAGATGGTCCCCAAATGTCACTATGAATTATTGAAAAAGGCTTAGAACTCTTATATTGATTTGTTAGGTAAATTGACCTACTGTGTTTTGCAAGTTGACAGATTTCACATTCAAATGAAGATAAGCTTTTATTTATGAATAATACTAGAAACAACTTTTGCAAATAAGAGAAACTAGGATGGCCTAATCTACGATGCCATAGCATTATTTCAAAATCAGCAAAAGTAGAGGTAGAATTACACCTAGATACTACAATTTTACTGTGTCTAAGGCAAGGTTTCTGGATAGTTTTACTGTGTCTTTACTAGATACATTTACAATGGAACCATCAGCAGTTTTTACCCTTAGATTGCCATAGCATGGGCTGTATGATACAAATAAACTTGAATTACCTAACATATGGTCCGAAACCCCAGAATCTACAACCCATGGTTTGTTTGTCCCTAGGCTGGTATGTAGGGTTGTACGGGAATTTCCAATCTCAGCAAATGAGCATGACTGTCTAGGTAAACTGGATTGGCCAAATAATTCATGCAAATGTTCCAACTGCTCTCTGCTAAATGGTATGAATGGCTGATCTTCAGATTTCTTACTATGTTATGTCTGAAAAATATAGGGCTGACGTAAGGTCCAGTCAACCTGCAAAAGTCAGAGCATGGGTACACCCGCAGCCTACTTATGTCAGAATAGTGGGCGTGCGCCAGGCCAACCAGGAGCTGTGATGATCCCACGTATCCAATCCCTGCTCCAAATCGCGCAAATATCTCTAGAAGGTGGGCAATGTGACATAAAGAGGGATCTGCACGGATAATCCCACCAACTCACAGATCCAGTAATCATTTCCTCAATGTATCCCACTATAAATTGAGAGCTCCTCTCTCATTCAAGGGATTCGGGCATTTTTACTCTTAATTAACAATTCTATCTCTACAATTTATAAGCATTCACTCGTTTGTACAATCATTTTGTAAGTCAGTCAGCTAATGCGACCTAACCCCTATCATTAATAAAACATCAGTGGACGTAGGACTTGCTACCTTAGCATCCGAACCACTTTAAAAGTTGTTTCCACTGTATTTATTCTCATCTTCCTTTATATTCACGTGTGTCTTCTGGGCCAACTCAGCATTTCACACGTGCGTTTCGTTGGTGTAAAAATCACGCATCAACAGTTTGGCGCTAGAAGGAGGGCCTCATTTAGTGTTCATCATTCATCAGGAGAATCTCTAACTTACCGGTCCTACAACAGCAAATGGCTCGCCAACATGAACCTGAGCAAACCAATCAGGGTGCTGAGGGGATTCCCCAAGTCCAGGGGGACACCTCTTCCAAAATACCTTCTGTCCCGTAAAATGCTGCAAGGGATATCCCTTTAAGTTCACAACTGGACCCTGTCATTAGAAGCTACCCGGAGAGGTTGAACAATACTCTCCAGACGGTCAACCGAAGGTTAGACCGTTTGGACCAAAGCGTGCCATCCAAATCAGCTAGGGCGGTGCAACCGCAAAAATGCCTGCAGGTCATTCAAAAGCGCGGCAATGGGAAATAACCCGTGCCGCGAGCATTGCAGCGCGTCGACAAAAGGGGAAGCAAGTGGCAAAAAAGGGCCTACGGGCTCCAAAGGGCCAGCAAACACCGACCGCGTCCCAAGCAGAATACCGGTCTCGTTAAGACTCGGTGAAAGGACGCAGCTTGAGCTGTCCCATGCCACGTCGCAAGTACACCCCCATAAAAGTGATGGGCGGGGCGATTCTTATCACCGCCAGCAAAATGATCTAGATCGTCATCGTGCGAGAGGTTCCCATACTTCGCGGGGTGGGTCTTACCACCGTGAAGGTCGTGAAAATACCCCGCACCGTTCATTGCAATCACACGCCTCTAGCCAGCGTGTGTCGAGAGTGCCGAAACTGCCAGTCGAGGCGAAGAGGAACCCGACCTCCGGACTTTCCTCAACCATAATCACAAAGTTCGAACTCGCATGGGTGAAAGCAATTCCCAAGTGGATTCATTGCCACAAATTGAGGAGCTGCAACGAGCTTTAGACAGACTAAGAGCTCATCAAAATGAGCAAGGGCAGGTCGCATCTGCGTCCCCCTTCTCCCCCGAAGTGCTAGCCGCTCCACTCCCACCAGGATTCAGGATGCCCGACATGCGGGCGTTTGATGGAAATTCTGATCTGCAGGATCATTTATATGAATTCAACGACTTGATGGAGCTTCAACAGGTCTCAGATTTGGCAAAATACCATTGTTTGGCAGTGACTTTAACCTCTCATGCCAAACGGTGGTTCAGGTCGCTCCCAGCAAGATCGATCAGTTCGTGGCCTCAGATAAGCGCAACGTTCCTAAGGCATTTTCAAGCGAACCGAAAGTTCTCGATGCCTTTGAGCTAACTTAGCAATATAAGGCAAGAAAGGGATGAATCCCTCCAGTCCTACATCGATCGCTTCCAGAGGGAACTCAACAAAGTGGCTCATACTCCCGAAGAGTTTGTTCGGACTCTCATCATAGCAGGAGTTCGTCCACAAACCGACATGTGGAAAGAACTACAGGCTAAGGACGATTTTCCCTCACAGAATTCTATAACCTTGCGGAGAAGTACCTCCGGATAGAAAATTCATTAGCGGCGCTTCACCGTCGCGTCCCCGACGCTTCAGGCAGTACTTTTGGTCAGGGGCAAAGTAGAAGAGCTGATCACGGAAGGGCCGCTGACGATCAGCAAAAAGGAAAGAAACCTCGCTACGAGCCTAAAAAGTCATATGCTCCTGTCCCTCGTCACGATCACGACAGAGACCAATATACGCCTCTGAATGCATCTATATCGGCTATTCTTGACAAATCAGAAGAAGCCAGCCTGCTCATAGAGCACGAACCCATGAAAACTCCCGTGACAGCCAGAAATAATAAAAAGTACTGTCGCTTCCATCGGGATAACGGGCATCACACCAATGAGTGCCGAGCTCTCAAGCAGGTAGTCGAAGAGCTCATCAAGAAGAGGCATTTCAAGGAGTATATTGACGACTCCACTCTCGCACAAGAGAAAAGTCAAGGGGAGCAAAGAAAGAAGTGTCGTGATTGCACAGGATACTATAGTGTCAACCTGATTTTTGGGGGGCCGCACCTCATGGGGAACACTCGAGGTGCCCAGGAAAGATATGCTCACATGGCTCATCACAACCTAATCAGTGTGATGAGCACATCGCAGCGACCATAAAAGGTTCGCAAGGAGGAGCCAATTACCTTCTCCGAGAAGGATACATCCCATCTACATCATCCCCACAACGACACACTTGTGATCACGCCCCTCATAGGGCACCATAATGTCTGCAGGATGCTAGTGGACAACTGAAGCATTGTGAACATCCTGTTCCAGAGTGCTTTCAAAAGAATGAACTTGAATGAGGCTGACCTGAAGCCAGCCTCGATCCCTCTTTATGGCTTTTCAAGGGACCACCTGATCCCCAAAGGAACGATCCAACTTCCAGTCACGTTAGGTGACTATGATGAAGTGACTAAGGTTACTGATGGTCGTGGATTGCCCATCTACCTTCAATGGAATCCTAGGGCGACCTCTACTAAGAAGCTTCAAGGCAGTCACTTCAATATACCATCTCAAGATGAAGTTCCCCACCCCGACGGGGATAGGGGAAGTTAGTGGATCACAGAGCGCATCTCGCAACTACTACATAAAAGCGGTGCAAATGGCATGTAAAGGGAAGGGTATCTCACGTGGCATTCCCCAACAGGCTATGGCGATCAATCGGATCGACTCACAGCCAGGTCCCACTGAGGATAATATGGATCCTCGAATTCAGGAGAGCCCTTCCAGTGGGCCAGTTGAGGATCTGTCTGAAGTATCAGTCGACCAGAAGGAACCGAGCCGAGTATTAAAGATTGGGAGCAATCTCAACCCCCAGCTCGCCTCTGAGCTGATCGGCTTCCTAAAAGAAAACATCGATGTGTTCGCTTGGTCGCACGCAGATATGGTCGGGATTAGCCCAGATATCATCTGCCATGCGTTGAACATCGATAGCGAAGCTAAGCTAGTTCGCCAGAAAAGAAGAGCGATGGATCCGGAGTGGTATACCGCGTTAAAGCTAGAGGTGGATAACCTTCTCCTAAACGGATCCATCCGAGAAGCACTCTTCTCGACCTGGGTTGCCAACCCGATTTTGGTAAAGAAGCCCAATGGGAAGTGACGAACCTGTGTCGAGTTCAGCGACTTTAACAAAGCGTGCCTAAAAGACAGCTTCCCTCTGCCCAGAATAGACCAGCTCGTAGATGCCATCTCGAGGCATGAGTTGCTAAGTTTTATGGACGCGTACTCGGGATATAATCAAATTCTGATGTACGCGTCAGACGAAGAGCATATATCCTTTATTACAGATCGAGGACTGTACTGCTATAGAGTTATGCCTTTCGGCCTCAAGAACGCTGGCGCAACCTACCAGCGATTGGTTAACCGAATGTTCTCCGAACAGATTGGCAAGTCAGTGGAGGTCTACGTAGACGACATGCTGGTCAAGTCCCATGTCACTTCGGATCACATAGCGCATCTCGCTGAGATGTTTGATATCCTCCAACTATACCGAATGAAGCTGAATCCTCTCAAGTGTTCGTGCGGAGTATCCTTAGGAAAATTCCTAGGATACATGGTTAACCAACGGGGAATAGAGATCAACCCCGAGAAAATCCAAGCTCCCCTCGATATGGAAAGCCCGGCCAGCAAAAAACAGGTCATAAGCCTAAATGGGTGAATAACAGCGCTTAGTCGCTTCAAAACGAGGCTCAAAGATCGTTGCTTGCCATTCTTCAATGTTCTGAAGGCCAATAAGAAGTTCGAGTGGACTCCCGAGTGTGAACAGGCGTTCCAAAGTATAAAGGAACACCTCAGAAAGCCACATCTCATGTCCAACCTCTCCCGCAAGAGATCCTCATCCTCTACCTATCTGTCTCTTAGTTTGCAATTAGTGCAACCTTAGTTCGGAAAGAGGAAAAAGTCCAATGGCCAGTGTATTACGCGAGCAAGCACCTGTTGGATGCCAAGATGCGATATCCAGAAATGGAACAATTAGCCTATACCCTGCTGGTTACTTCCAGAAAACTGCGACCTTACTTCCACGCCCATACAATCCATGTAATGACTAATTACCCGCTTAGGCAGGTCCTCCAAAAGCCAGAGGCATCGGGTAAACTACTTAAATGGGCCATGAAATTAAGTCAGTTCGATCTGAAGTACAAGCCAAGATTGGCTATCAAAGGGCAGGCTGTTGCTGACTTCATCTCAAAATTTTCCTATCTTCCAAATGAGTCGGAACAACAGCCCAGCAAAGCCATCCAGGAAACTGTCTAGAATCTATCGACCTGGAGTCTCTACGTCGATGGATCATCGAACAGAAAGAAGGCTGGTGCAGGTCTTCTCCTTTTGAGTCCCGAAGGGGCTCGCATTCACGGCATTCTCCGGTTCGGATTTAAGGCAACCAACAATGAGGCCGAGTATAAAGCTCTGCTCGCTGGGTTGTGGTTAGCTAGAGAAATGGGCGCAACCGCGATCAGCATCCACAGCGACTCCATGCTGGTCGTTAACCAGATCTTAGGAGCGTACCAAGCCAAGGAAGAAAACATGATCCGCTATTTGAAAGAAGCTAAGGCTGCACTCGAGCCGTTCAAGCACTTCGCGATCACCTAAATTCCTAGAGATAGCAACTCTGTGGCAGACGCCTTGGCGAGGATAGCCTCATTGTTGGACTCAGAAGCACCTGATAGCATTCCTGTTCGATTCATTGAAACTCCCAATATCAGCCCGATCGAACAGGCCGTGAATGTAATAAAATCAGATTTCTGGATGACCTCCATTATTCAGTACCTCAAGGACGAGACCTTGCCTAACAACAAGGTCAAGGCAAGGATTCTGAGAACAAGATCTGCTCATTTCACCCTCATCAAGGACCAGCTATACAGGCGAGGGTTTAGCGCCCCTCTCCTCTGATGTGTAACCAACGACGAAGCAGATTACATCATGAGGGAAATACATGAAAGGATCTGTGGTAATCACACTGCCGCACGATCTCTTGCGAACAAGGTTGTTCGTCAAGGGTACTATTGGCCCCGAATCCAAGATGACACCTACAACTTTGTCAAGAGGTGTGACAAGTGCCAGCGGCTCGCGACATACGGCGAGCTCCTTCTCACGAGCTGATAACAATGACTAGCCCCTGGCCATTTTCCATGTGGAGAATCAATCTTATCGGTCCCATGCTAGTCGGTAAATGGGGAGTCAAATATGTCGTGGTCGTGGTAGATTATTTCACCAAATGGGTGGAAGCTGAACCGCTAGCTGCAATCACGACCAAGAAACTCAAGGACTTCGTCTTCAAGAACATTGTGTGCCGTTACGAAATTCCTCATACCCTTATCTCAGATAATGGTAAACAGTTCGACAACGAGGAGTTCAAGCAGTTTTGCAATGAGCTGGACATCCATAAAAAATTTGCCTCAGTCGCAAGATCACAAGCAAACGGTCAAGTTGAAGCTGTCAACAAAACCATCAAGCACACTTGGTAGCGTGCCGAATGCACCAAATTAATTAACCTTACTAACCTAACTACTGAATTGTATAAAGGGCAAGCAAGGGTCGATCCCACAGGGAATGACTCGATTAATTTCTATATTCTAAAACAATAAAAATAACAGAAATGCAAATTAAACTCTAAACAGTAAACCTGACAACAGTAATGAAAGGGGGTTTGTAATCAAGGCAAACTAAAGTAAAACAGAGAAATAAAATATCAGGTTAAACAATCAGTTCTCGGTTCAATATCCACCTAAACATGCATTGGACATAAAGTAACCGTAACACTGTTCTATCTCGTCATTATGGAACTACTGACCCTAGGAAACAACAAGCTCTGTTACCCGAATTCTCCCTTAGTTTGTCACTACTGAAACAAGCTCTTCGAGTAGATACTAACCCTTGAACAACCTAGAACAAGCTCTCTAAATTTAATTCAATGGCAGCCTTAAGAATTAGGAGAATAGATCAATCTAAGCAACAATCACGCAAGCTCGGATTATTTAACTTAGGTTATGTTATTCAAGACAATAGACCGAAAACTTGTCCATAATCAGCTATCATCATGTGTCACTCGTTGAATAGAAAAAGGACAATTACGGATCACAATTCCTAATTCTAACAGGTAAATTCTGATTAAACAATTTAGCAGGCCAAAACTAAATCACTCAAACAAGAATCACAAACAATTAAAACAGAATAACATAAACAATTCCAATAAAAACGAGATTAAGAACAATGTTACTAAAGTTAGGTTACACCAATGACATGAAATTAGGCTTCAAAATCCCCTTGAACTGAAGAAGGAAATTAGCCGCACATCTTGATCTAGAACGCAAAAACTCTCCAAAATTAAAACTCTACTGTCCTCCCCCCATTTAACCTAAAAACTTCTAATTAAATAACATGTGTTTTCCTTAATTCTTCCCCAAGAATCACGGAATTTCTTTCCTAGACGTTTCCTAGAAGATAGACTTCCAGATTTGATAAAATCTGATCAGATATGGATTCCAGAATTCGTCTCCAGCTTGCACCAGGATTCTCACAATGTAAAAGATCTTTTCTGGGCTCCATCACTTCATAAAAATTGTAGTCCAGGATGTGTATATGAATCTGGGCTTTTGAATCACCCGTTTTCGATATCTGACGCTCCAGTTAGGCCCGTTCGAAGATTCAATACTCAGCTAAGGAATCCTTCCGCGACTAGGATTCCAGGTCCGGTTTTGCAACAACTACTGAGAACCCAAACGAACTCGGATTCTTGCCCATAATACCTTCCTGAAAAGCTTGATTCGTCTACTTTAATTTCTCTGAAGAACACTTTTGCAATTGAGGAATCTAGCTCCCTGAAAAACCTGAAAAACGTAGCACTGGTCAGAATAACGAAAAATCTGGAAAATCTGGAATTTCCTAATCTTTTCTCAATTATTTCCTAAAGTCTATCCAAATATGCCAAACTTACAAAATAAACTCTAATCAACTCAATTAGGCATAAAACATAACAAAAACATAATATGATAGGAATAAAAAATATGTAAATTACACTCTTATCAAACTCCCCCACACTTAGCTTTTGCGCGTCCTCGGGCAAACTAATTCAAACACTAAAGAAAAGCTACACTCAAGTCATATCCAGAACACCATCATGATGCATAAGCAACACTATTTAATCCATGCATATTCATACCTAGCTTAGGAAGCAACAAAGATAAAATAAAGTAGAGCTAATGACATTCGTATCTCTTTATCATTTTCCACAATTACTCTGAAAGCCAAACTTGGCGCAGCCAAGGGGAATTGGGCCGACGACCTCCCCAAAGTCTTATGGGCATACAAGACAACTCCGAGAACCTCCACCTCAGAAACCCCTTTTTCGCTAGCATACAGTTGCGAAGTGATGATTCCTGTGGAGGTAGGAACTGGTTCGCTTCGGAGGGACTTGTACGGTGAGGCCGACAACGAGGCTCTAATGAGAGCAAGTCTAGACCTTGTTGAAGAACGTCGTAGCAGGGCATCGCTAAGAATAGTAGCCTATCAGCAACGCGCAAAGAGGTTCTTCGATTCTAAGGTTAGACGAAGAGACTTCCAGGTCGGCGACCTTGTAATAAAGGAAGTTCTTCTCGGTACTAGGGAACCAAGTACAGGAGTGTTGGGACCAAACTGGGAAGGTCCATACCGCATCGACAAAGTGATAAGACCGGGGACTTATCATCTCAAAAGGCTGAATGGTTCCAAAGTACCCCGAGCTTGGAATGCTAAGCATCTCCGACCTTACTATCAGTAATTCCGAACTCAGTTTTCCTTGTAAATTAATTTTTTATCTTTGTAAATTATTTCCTTGTAAAGTATTGTTCTGTTCGCTTCTAACAGTCTTCGCATGTAATCTTGCTCATATAAATGTGTAATCTTGTTCGCATATACTTGTTCCAATACTGTAAGCAATCAAAATGTACTCATGTATAATAAAGCGAATAGAAATTGTAAAAGCAAAATGTATTTTATTAATGTGAAGAGTACAGTAGGCAAAATGATAAGACTATTAGCCCTAATCTGACTCCTCGAGGACCGACCTCATCATCCTAAGGCTGGTCGACTGTGGGCTTATTCGAGGCATGTCCCGAGCCCTCTGTCCAATCAGATTTTCGGGCGGGCGCCACTGCATCATCCTCCCGCACCATGGACCTGAGAGTTTCCTGCCAATCCTCCGGGAGGTCAGACATATCAATATGCGGGTTCTTCAGCTGCAAGGCATAGATAGACTCGATTGCCCACTCGGCAGCCTTCTCCTCGACCTCCTCTGCCTGCCTCTGCATCTCTTCGGTCAGGGAAGCGACCTTTCCCTGACTTATCTGAAGTTCGACCTCGAGAGCTTGCCATTATTTCTCGAAGGCATCCCTTTCTTGTTCTACTCGCCATGCTCGCAGAGAGGTCGCTTTGAGCTCCTGATCCTTCTTTCCGACCTCCTTGGAGAGTCTAGCTATGGTCTTTTGAAGCTCCTTTATTTCCTCCCCATGTCTCTCGAGCTCCGCCTTTTGGAAGTCCACCATGCGAAGAGTCGCGTCCCTTTCATTCAGGTACCGGTTTGCCAACTCAAAGGACAGGTTTCTTTCTATTTCGACGGCTTCTAGGCTTCGCTTGAGTGATGCGTTCTCTTCCTTCAGTGCGACCTCTCCCTTTGCAGCTCCCAGCCGAACCTTCTCCAGGGAAAGCTGCATGGTAAGCAGGGCTTGCGAACAAGGAAAAATAGCAAGTTTATATAAGAAACTAAGGGAAGTCCTCGCCAAGGGCAGTTCATTTACCTTGCTTAAGTGCTGGACAGATGTGGACATTAGGTCCACCTCGCTAGAGCCTACAGACTGCTCAAATACCTCCGAGAGTCCGCACTTTAACAAAGTGTAGACTATCGACTACAGGTACTCCAGCAGGTTTGCCAGTGAGTCTAGCACTGGAGTATCCTCCTTCGCGCTTTTCGTAGGGGTCATTTTACCCGTCGGTTCCTTACCCGACCTCCTCCCGACATCTGGCTGCGACCTCTCGAGTTGATCTCCCTCAGATTCGGTCTCAGACTCTTCAACCTGAATTTGCTTTCTCTTCTTTGGTCGCTGAGCCGTTGTCTTTAGCCTCGGGCGAACAGCGATGGCTAAGAGGCCTTCGTGGATCGGATCGGTGCATCCTNAAACATTAAGGGGGGTAAATATGACATTTTGCATTCCCATCAGTGGTCCAAAAAGTCCTCCACATGCATAGGTATGACAGAAGGTTAGAATAGGGGTAAATTCATGTTCAGGTATGCACCTTCTTATCACTTGGTCAGCACAATGCTTCCACAAATATGGATCGTCCCAGGCATAATACTTAGCATCACTCTTGATCTTGTCCTTTTGAGCTCTAGTCAAATCATTTGGCAACACGTTAGTAACTAAAAAATTTACAATATCTGCATACCATGGTGACGCCATTTCAATGGAAAACAATTGCTCATCCGGAAATGTTTCTTGCAAAGGAAGTTTATTGCTGCCACGAACCAAACAGCTAAGGTGATCTACTACAACATTCTCTGCTCCCTTTTTATCTTTAATCTCCAAATCAAATTCCTGGAGGAGAAGAATCCACCTAATTAGCCTTGGTTTTGCCTCCTTCTTTGTGCGTAGGTACCTAAGAGCTGCATGGTCAAAAAAAACAATGACTTTAACACCCAACAAATATGACCGAAATTTCTCTAAAGCAAAAACAACAGATAAAAGTTCTTTTTCAGTGGTAGAATAATTTAGCTGGGCGCCATTCAAGGTCCTGGATGTATAATAAATGGCGGGACACGCTCTGCCACCTTGTTGACCCAAAACAGCACCTAATGCAAAATTGCTCGCATCACACATAATTTCAAAAGGTAGCTCCCAATTAGGTGGTTGAATCACTGGTGCTGTCATCAACAATGTTTTCAGCTTGTCAAATGCCTTCTTGCACTGCTCATCAAACTGAAAATCCACATCTTTTTGTAACAATCTACATAGGGGCAATGCAACTTTGGAAAAATCCTTGTTAAATCTCCGATAGAAACTTGCATGGCCAAGAAAAGATCGAACTTCTCGCACAGTGGCAGGGTAAGGCAAAGCTATAACCAAATCTATCTTAGACTTATCAACCTCTATTCCCTTAGATGAAATAATATGCCCCAAAACTATACCTTGCTCTACCATAAAATGACATTTTTCCCAGTTAAGTACAAGGTTAGTTTCCATGCATCTGTCTAAAATCAGTGTAAGGTTATGCAAGCACTTATCAAATGAATCACTATAGACACTAAAATAATCCATAAAAACCTCTATGATTGATTCGACATATTCTGAAAAGATACTTACCACACATTGCTGAAAAGTGGCTGGAGCATTGCAAAGACCAAACGGCATTTGACGGTAGGTGAAAGTACCAAATGGACATGTGAATGTCGTCTTCTCTTGATCTTTCAGGGCTATGACAATCTGGTTATACCCTAAAAATCCATCAAGAAAACAGTAATAAATATGACCAACTAACCTCTCAAGCATTTGATCAATAAAGGGAAGTGGAAAGTGATCTTTTCGAGTTGTTGAGTTCAACTTCCTGTAATTAATGCATACGCGCCAACCTGTCTGAATACGTGTAGGGACCAACTCATTGTCTTGATTTTTCACCACTGTAACACTAGATTTCTTAGGGATAACTTGCACTAGACTTACCCACTTACTGTCGGAAATTGGATAAATTACCCTAGCATCTAAAAGCTTTAGGACTTCTTTTTTCACCACATCCATCATTGGGGTATTTAATCTTCGTTGCGCTTCTCGTGTCGATTTGGCTCATTCTTCTAACAGAATCCGATGCATGCATATGGAAGGACTAATCCCCTTAATGTTAGCTATGGTCTAGCCAATCGCTTCCTTATGCTCCCGCAACATTCGAACTAGTTTCTCTTCTTGATTGGGTGTTAACTTCTTCAACACAATTACCGGCAGTGTTTCATTATCTCCCAAGTACACATACTTCAAATGGCTCGGTAATGGCTTCAACTCTAGTATAGGGGCTTGCAAAACAGAAGGCAACAATTTCTGGTGAGAATCATGGAGCTTTATAAAAGAAACTCCATACCTTTCTGGAATCGGTTTTAAAGAATGTAAAGCTACTACTGTCTCCTTCAATTCTTCACTGAGCTCCATCTCTCCTTTCTCCTCTGATTCCACATGTTTGAGAAGGGCAACTTCTAACTCATCTACATTATTCAACTCAAAGATCTCTTGCACTATGGAATCAACGGGATCAACAACATCAATAGCAAAAATAGATTGAACATCAGTTGGATATTTCATGGCATCAAAAATATTAAAACGAATTACTTCACCATCAAATTCCATCGTGAGGGTACCATCATGAATATCTATTTTTGTCTGAGCTGTATTTAGGAATGGTCTTCCTAGTAAGATAGGTGTAGGGTCAGGAGAAGAGGAATCATCCATATCCAGAATGTAGAAATCAACTGGAAACACTAGCTCATTGACCTGCACAAGAACATCCTCAACTACCCCTTTAGGGTATGCATTAGTGCGATCAGCCAATTGGATAATAACACCAATATCTTTGACAGGACCTAGATTTAATGAAGCATAAATAGATCATGGCATAACACTAATTGAAGCTCCTAAATCTAACATAGCTTTCTCAATCTCGGTGTTACCTATCTTACACGGAATTGTAAACATACCTGGATCCTTGCATTTGGGAGGAAGTTTTCTTTGGAAAACTGCTGACACATTTTCTCCCATTATTATCTTCTCATCATCGTTCAACTTCCGCTTATTGGTGGATAGCTCCTTAAGAAATTTTGCATACCTTGGTACTTGCTTAATTGTATCCAACAGAGGTATATTCACTTCCACCTTGCGAAACATCTCCAAAATTTCTTTATCCTTCTCTTCTTTCTTTGACTTCGCGAATCTACCAGGAAAAGGTAAAATATTAGATTGAAGTTGAATTGAAGGGTTATGAATTACCTTTGATTCAGTTGTAGCCTCTTCTTTCTCAATTTCGTCTTCAATCTCTGCTTCCTTTGCTACACTTTGATTGTCTAGTTTTGGTTCTTCCATTTTCTTGCCACTTCTTAGCGTCACTGCATTCACATTCTCCTTTGGATTCACCACTGTTTGAGAAGGCAACTTCCCTCCAAATTTAGCCTCTAAACAACTTATAACAGTTGCCATTTGACCCATCTGATTCTCCAAACTTTGAATACTAGATCTTGTATCTTGTTGAAACTGTTTGGTATTCAAAGCAAGGGACTTAACTGTATCTTCCAGGGATGAGTTTGAACTCTGTGAGGCAGGTTGCTTTGGTTGAAAACTTTGTTGCTGTCTATTCTGGAAGAAATTTTGTCCACCTCCTACTTGTCTATTTCCTCCATAACTGAAATTTGGATGATCTCTCCAACCTAGATTGTATGTGTTGGAGTAAGGATCATGTTGCCTCGGTGGTCCAGGAAAGTTTCCTGCTACATTGACTTGTTCAGTCCCTTCCTCTTGAAGTGTTGGGCACATGTCCGTTTGGTGTCCCATTGTCGAACATATCCCACAAGCTTTTACTTGTTGCGCATTCCCTACAGCCAATTGTCTAACAAGAGAGGTAAGATTAGATAATTGTTGTTCAATGGAAGATGTACTTACCTTATTCACCCTTTTGGGTGGCGCATCATGTCTTGTACCAAACTGTTGGGAATTGGCGGCCATGTTTGAGATTAACTGTTTGGCAGCTTCAGGAGTCTTATCCACCAACGCACCTCCACTTGCTGCATCTATCATATTTCTTTCCATAGGCAACAATCCTTTATAGAGATACTGAATTAGCAATTGATCACTTATCTGGTGGTGAGGACAGCTTGCACATAGCTTCTTGAATCGCTCCCAATATTCATACAACGTCTCTCCATTATATTGCCTTATCCCAATATCTCTTTCCTAATGGTGGCAGCTCTAGATGCTGGGAAATATCTTTCTAGATACATCTTTTTCATCTCGTTCCATGTTGTGACTGTCCCCAATGGTAAATAATAGAGCCAATCCTTTGCATCATCCCTTAACAAAAAAGGAAAAGATCGCAACTTAATCTGCTCCTCTGTCACTCCAGTCGGTTTCATGCTTGAGTAGACAATGTGAAACTCCTTTAGATGTTTATTTGGATCTTCACCTGCACGACCACGAAATGTAGGCAACAAGTGAATTAGACCAGACTTCAATTCAAAAGCAACATCTAAAGTAGGGTACTGAATACACAAAGGCTACTGATTAAAATCAAGGGTAGCCAACTCATTTAATGTTCTACCAGTGGCCATCTCTTCTTCTATCTTTGAATCTGGATCACTGGATGAACTGTGGGATGTTGAACCAAGGGCTATATTTAGATCAGGAGATGAAGAACTTGCTTGACGTGACTCTTTTCGCAACTTCCGTAAACTGCGTTTGATTTTTGGATCAAATTCCAACTCTCTTGTAGAATTGGATCGAGTCATAAACCACTAAAATCACAAAATTAAGCCTAAATAAATAAATTAAAAATAATAATACAAAAATTAAAAATAAAAAAAATAAAATTTTTTCTTGACAGCAACGAAAATTGGCTAAAAACCCTATTAAATGATCGAATTTGATAACAAGAGGGTGGGGCTAGAAGTTTTCTAGTCTTGCTCAGAATGTCGTTTTCTTTGAAACGGGTACTCGCAGCACTTCTAGTTCAACCAAAATTTCTCTTAGGAATAGTACTGAATAGTACTACTTTTCATGTTGAATAGTGCTACTGTTAAAAAAAAATATTCTTTCTTTCTTTTTTTTTTTCTTCAAAAACCTAAAAATCACAATTAAACAAAATAAAAAAAAATAAAAAAAACACAACTAAGCACTGATTAAATAAAATCACAAAAAAAACGTAGAATATAAAAAAAAATCGACAAATACCACTCCCCGCCAACGGCGCCAAAATTTGGTAGCATGCCGATGCTCCAAATTAAAAACCTTCCTAACCTAACTACTGAATTGTATATAGGGTAAGCAAGGGTCGATCCCACAGGGAATGGTTCGATTAGTTTCTATGCTCTAAAACAATAAAAACAACAGAAACGCAAATTAAACTCTAAACAGTAAACCTGACAATAGTAATGAAAGGGGGGGTGTACTCAAAGCAATCTAAAGTAAAACAAATCAATCGCTAATGGTAGAAAATATTCAATTAAAAACAACCAGTTCTCGATTCAATATCCACCTAAACATGCATTAGACATAAAGTAACCGTAACACTATTCTATCTCGTCATTATGAAACTACTGACCCTAGGAAACAACAAGCCTGTTACCCAAATTCTCCCTTAGTTTGTCACTACTGAAACAAGCTCTTCGAGTAGATACTAACCCTTGAACAACCTAGAACAAGCTCTCTAAATTTAATTCAATGGCAGCCTTAAGAATTAGGAGAATAGATCAATCTAAGCAACAATCACGCAAGCTCGGATTATTTAACTTAGGTTATGTTATTCACAAGTTGGTAATGTGCCGAATGCACCAATTAATTACCTTACTGACCTAACTATTAAATTGTATAAGGGCAAGCAAGGGTCGATCCCACAGGGAATGACTCGATTAATTTCTATATTCTAAAACAATAAAAACAACTAAACGCAAATTAAACTCTAAACAGAAAACACCTGACATAGTAATGAAAGGGGGTTTGAATCAAGGCAAACAAAAGTAAAACGAGAATAAAATATACAGGTTTAAACAATCAGCGCTTGTTCAAAATCCACCTAACACTGCATTGGACATAAAGTACCGTAACACTGTTCTACTCTCATTATTATGAAACTACTGACCTAGGAAACAACAAGCTCGTTACCCGAATTCTCCCTTAGTTTGTCACTACCGAAACAAGCTCATCGAGTAGATACTAAACCTTGAACAACCTGAATAAAAGCTCTCATAAATTTAATTCAATGGCAGCCTTAAGAATTGGAGAATAGATCAATCTAAGCAACAATCACGCAAGCTCGGATTATTTAACTTAGGTTATGTTATTCAAGACAATAGACTGAAAACTTATCCATAATCAGTCTATCACATGTGTCACTCGTTTATAGAAAAGGACAATTACAGATCACAATTCCTAATTCTAACAGGTAAATTCTAATTAAAACAATTAGCAGGGCAAAAACTAAATCACTCAAACAAGAATCACAAACATTAAAATGATAACATAACAATTCCAATAAAAACGAGATTAAGAACAATGTTACTAGAGTCAGGTTACACCAATGACATGAAATTAGGCTTCAAAATCCCCTTGAACTGAAGAGAGGAAATTAGCCGCCATCTTGATGTAGAAAGCAAAAAAAAACTAAAAGAAATATTCTCTGCTGCTCCTCCGTTTAACCTAAAAAACTTCTAATAAATAACATGTGTTTTCCTTAATTCTTCCCAGAATCACGGAATTTCTTCCTAGACGTTTCCGAGAAGAGTAGACTTCCAGATTTGACAAAATCTGATCAGATATGGATTCCAAATTCGTCTCTAGCTTGCACCAGGATTCTCGCAATGTAAGATCTTTCTGGGCTCCGTCACTTCAATAAAATTGTATCTAGGATGTGTAGATGATATGGGATTTTGAATCACCCGCTTCGATATCTGACACTCCAGTTAGGCCCGTTCGAGAGATTCAATGCTCAGCTAAGGAATCCTTCTGCGACTAGGATTCCAGGTCCGGTTTTGCAACAACAACTGAGAACCCAAACGAACTCGGATTCTCACTAATAATACCTTCCGAAAAGCTTGATTGTCTACTTTATTTTTTGAAGACCACTTTGCAATTGAGGAATCTAGCTCCATGAAAACGCTGGAAAACTGCAGCACTGGTCAGAATAACGAAAAATCTGAAAATCTGGAATTTCCTAATCTTTTATCACTTACTTCCTAAAGTCTATCCAACTATGCCAAACTCACAAAATAAACTCTAATCAATTCAAATAGGCATAAAACATAACAAAAACATAATATGGAAGGAATAAAAAATATCTACACTCTTATCAAATTCCCCCACACTTAGCTTTGCACAGTCCTCGGGCAAACTAATTCAAACACTCAAGTCATATCCAGAACACCATCATGATGCATAAGCACATTATTAATACCATGCATATTCATACCTAACTTAGGAAGCAACAAAGATAAAGAAAGTAGAGTTAATGACATTCTATCTCTTTATCATTTTCCACAATACTCTCAATCAGTCATGCAAACAAGGAAACTAATCACACCAATTCATGTACAACTCACCTCTTAATTTTTCTCTCAATGTTTCTCTTTACTACTACAACTGGGTAGCAAACTAGAAATTTTTTTTCTTTTTTTTTTTTTTTTTTTTTTTTTTTTTTTTTTTTGACAATTGAGTGCATTTTATGCTCCATCTCATTTCATGTTGTGTTTATGAGTGAGTGCGTTTACGCTCCATCTCGACTCATCACATACCTTCCTTTCTTTTTATTTGCTTAAACCCAAATTTAGGACTAGCTTAAGAGAAACAATTTTTTTTTTTTTTTTAAGGGTTGTTATACACTCCCAGTCATGCTTCGTCACCAAGTTCACACAACTTATCAAGACATATTATTTCAAAACTACAAAGATTCAAATATGATTACTCTATTTTATGAAATATTGCTACATCCTAAGTCAAGGAATATTCAATAACAAAGTCAAGTTTATTCAGCATCACTAGACGTTCAAAGACATGACTTAAGCATAGACCTCCCTAAAAACAAAACTCTTTTTTTTTTTTTTTTTTTTTTTTTGAATAACAGAGACATACCTCCTAAAAAAACAAAAAAAAATTAAAAAAGAATATAAAACCAGAAAATAAAACAGAATATAAAACCATCCAAGCCTAACTTCTCCCCCACCTTAAAACTTACATTGTCCCATGTAATACCCCAAATTAGAGACAAGCAAATCTAAACAATAAAACAAAAATAAAAATAAAAATGGCAAAACTAAAAAAACTAAAGTCAAGGAAAAAAAATCAAATCTTAATTCTTGGGTGTTGGTTAACGTCGTTGGCTCGACTCTCCGCATGGTCATCACTACTCATGTATGACTCCTCCAATCCCACTCTCCTCGATAGTTAAACTTGGAACCCTTCATAGTAAGGCTTAAGCCTAGGCATTGACCTTAAACCCCTTGTTTGTTTTCAAACTCTATATTTCTACTGCACCATGGAGGAAAAACATTAGTCACAATAAAAGGTCCCACCCAAACGAGAACGTAACTTACCGGAAACACTTCAGCCTTGAATGAAAAAGAAAGACTTTCTGTCCAACTGAAAAGTTCCTTAGATCATTTGTCATGAAAGGCTTTAGTCTTTGCTTTGTATAGATTGTGAACTCGCGTAGGCATCATTCCTCAACTCCTCAAGTTCTTGCAATTGCAACTTCCTATTAATGCCAGCTTCCTTCTCTCCATATTGCAATGCTTGATCGCCCATAAGCCTTGTGCTCTAATTCCACTGGAAGATGACACACTTACCAAACACTAATCTGTATGGGGACATGCCAATAGTGGTCTTATAATGCCGGTTCTATATGCCATAATGCATCGTCTAATCTCAAGACCAATCCTTCCTGTCTGGGTTCACTGTCTTTTCCAAAATGACTTGATCTCTCTATTTGACACCTCCGCTTGGCCATGGTTTTGGGTGCTACGATGTGGAGACCTTGTGTGTGACATGATGTATTTCTTAAGCAATGCCTATTGTCCTTTGCAAAAATGAGTGCCCTTATCACTGATTATGGCCCTTGGTATCCCAAAACCTGACAAAAATGTGAGTTTTAACGAAATCGCAACACCTTTGAATTGTCAGTTCTGGTGGCTTTCGCCTCACCCATTTGAAACATAATCAACAGCTAAACCGAACATAAACATTACCAAAGGAAACAGGAAATGGGCCCATAAAATCAATGCCCCAAACATCAAAAATTTCAACAATAAATATGGGAATTGTGCATTTGATCTCTACGAGAAATGTTTCCTATTCTTTGGCAATTATCACATGACTTACAGAACATGTAGGCGTCTTTGAACAATGATGGCCAATAAAAGCCGCATTCCATACCTTAGAGCTGTCCTCTGTGGTCCAAAATGTCCTCCACATGCATAGGTATGACAGAAGGTTAGAATAGGTAGTAATTCATGTCAGGTACGCACCTTCTTATCACTTGGTCAGCCAATGCTTCCACAAATTGGATCGTCCCAAGCATAATACTTAGCATCACTCTTGATCTTGTCCTTTTGAGCTCTAGTCAAATCATTTGCAACACGTTAGTAACTAAAAAATTGACAATATCTGCATACCATGGTGACGCCATTTCAATGGAAAACAATTGCTCATCCGGAAATGTTTCTCGCAAAGGAAGTTCATCGCTGCCACGAACCAAACGACTAAGGTGATCTCTACAACATTCTCTGCTCCCTTTTATCTTTAATCTCCAAATCAAATTCTGGAGGAGAAGAATCCACCTAATTAGCCTTGGTTTTGCCTCCTTCTTTGTGAGAGTACCTCAGAGCTGCATGATCAAAAACAATGACTTTAGCACCCACATAAATATGACCGAAATTTCTCTAAAGCAAAAACAAAGATAAAAGTTCTTTTTCAGTCGTAGAATAATTTAGCTGGCGCCATTCAGGTCCTGGATGATAATAAATGGCGTGACAGCTCTTGCCAACTGTTGACCCAAAACAGCACCTAATGCAAGATTGCTCGCATCACACATAATTTCGAAAGGTAGCTCCCACTTAGGTGTTGTATCACTGGTGTTGTCCAACAATGTTTTCACGGTTGTCAAATGCCTCTTGCACTGCTCATCAAACTGAAAATCCACATTTTTGTAACAATCTGCATAGGGGTAATGCAATTTGGAAAAACCTTGATAAATCTCCGATAGAAACTGCATGGCCAGAAAGATCGAACTTCCGCCGCACGTGGCAGGGTAAGGCAAAGCTATAACCAAATCTATCTAGATTTATCAACCTCTATTTCCTTAGATGAAATATGCCCCAAAACTATACCTTGCTTCTACCATAAAATGACATTTTTCCCAGTTAAGTACAAGGTTAGTTTCCATGCATCTGTCTAAATCAGTGTAAGGTTATGCAAGCACTTATCAAATGAATACCATAGACACTAAAATCATCCATAAAAACCTCTATGATTGACTCACATATTCTGAAAGATACTTACCATACATCGCTGAAAAGTGGCTGAGCGTTGCAGAGACCAAACGGCATTCGAGGAGGCAAAAGTACCAAATGGACATGTGAATGTCGTCTTCTCTTGATCTTCGGCTATGACAATCTGGTTATACCCTGAAAATCCATCAAGAAAACAGTAATAAATATGACAGCTAACCTCTCAAGCATTGATCAATAAGGGAAGTGGAAAGTGATCTTTTCGAGTTGTTAGTTCAACTTCCTGTAATCATGCACACACGCGCCCTGTCTGAATACGTGTAGGGACCAATCATTGTCTTGATTTTTCACCACTAACACCAGATTTCTTGGGGACACTTGCACTAGATTCCCACTTACTGTCGGAAATTGGATAAATTACCCAGCATCTAAAAGCTTTAGGACTTCTTTTTCACCACCTCCATCATTGGGGTATTTAATCTACGTTGCGCTTCCTGTGTCGGTTTGGAATCTTCTTCCAGCAAAATCCGATGCATGCATATGGACGGACTAATCCCTTATGTCAGCTATGGTCTAGCCAATCGCTTCCTATGTTCCGAACATTCGAACAGTTTCTTCTTGATTGGGGTGTAACTTATCGACACAATTACCGGCAGTGTCTCTTCTCTCTCCCAGGTACACATATTCAAATGGCTCGGTAATGGCTTCAGCTCTAGTATAGGGGCCTGCAAAACAGAAGGTAACAATTTTTGGTGAGAATCATGGAGCTTATAAAAGAAACTCCATACCTTTCTGGAATGGTTTTAAGAATGTAAAGCGTCCACTGTCTCCTTCAATTCTTCACTGAGCTCCATCTCTCTTTCTCCTCTATTCCACATGTTTGAGAAGGGAACCTCTCTCATCTGCATTATTCAACTCAAAGATCTCTTGCACTATGGAATCAACAGGATCAACAACATCATAGCAAAAATAGATTGAACATCAGTTGGATATTTCATGGCACAAAAATATTAAAACGAATAACTTCACCATCAAATTCCATCGTGAGGGTACCATCATGAACGTCTATTTTTGTCAGGCTGTATTTGGAATGGTCTTCCTAGTAAGATAGGTGCAGGTCAGGAGAAGAGAATCATCCATATCCAGAATGTAGAAATCAGCCGGGAACACTAGCTCATTGACCTGCACAAAACATCCTCAACTACCCCTTCAGGGTATGCATTAGTGCGATCAGCCAATTGATAATAACACCAATCTTTCACAGGACCTAGATTTAATGAAGCATAAATAGATCGTGCATAACATTATCGAAGCTCCTAAATCTAACATAGCTCTCTCAATCTTGTGTTACCTATCTTACACGGAATTGTAAACATACCTGGATCCTTGCATTTGGGAGGAAGTTTCTTTGGAAAACTGACTGACACATTTTCTCCCATTATTTCTTCTCATCACGTTAACTTCCGCTTATTGGTGCTAACTCCTTAAGAAATTTCATACCTTGGACTTGCTTAATTGCATCCAACAGAGGTATATTCACTTCCACCTTGCGAAACATCTCCAAAATTTCCTTATCCTTCTCTTCTTCTTTGACTTGCAAATCTCAGGAAAAGGTAAAGTATTAGATTGAAGTTGAATTAAGGGTTAGGATTACCTTTGATTCAGTTGTAGCCTCTTCTTTCTCATTTCTCTTCAATCTCTACTTCCTTGCTATACTGACTGTCCAGTTTTGGTTCTTCCACTTTCTACTTGGTAATATGAAGGGTCCAGACCATCTAGAACTTAAATTTTCCAAGAAAAAGCCTAAGTCTAGAATTGTACAACAACACTTTCTAACCCACTTCAAAGTTTTTCTTTGCTATGTGCTTGTCGTGCCACATCTTGGTTTTTTCCTTGTATATTTGGGAAATTTCATACGCATCATGACGAAACTCATCTAGTTCATTCAATTGAAACATCCTTTCTTCCCCAGCAGCTTGTAAATCCATTTTTAGCATTTTGATGGCCTAATATGCTCGATGCTCTAGCTCCACCGGCAAGTAACATGCTTTGCAATACACAAGACGAAACAGGGACATGCCAATTGGAGTCTTAAATGCAGTCTGGTATGCCATAATGCATCGTCTAACTTTCATGACCAATCCTTCCTAGATGCATTAACCATTTTTTTTAGAATTTTTTTCAGTTCCTTATTTGAAAGTTTCACTTGCCCTCTGGTATGAGGATGGTATGGTGTAGCAACCCTGTGTGTTACTCCATATTTTCCCAAGAGAGCTTCAAACTGCCTATTGTAAAAATGGGTTCTTGCATCACTAATGATTGCCCGTGGTACTTCAAATCTCGAGAAAAGGTTTTTCCTCATGAAGTTCACCACCACCTTGGCATTGTTGGAGGGTAATGCAACTGCTTCAACCCATTTCAAAACACAGTCAAAAGCGACCAAGATATACAAATTCCCACATGAATTTGGGAAATGACCCATGAAGTCAATCCCCCATACATCAAAAAGTTCCATAACTGAGTTATTATTCAAGAGCATTTCATTCCTCCTTGATATATTTCCACTCCGTTGACATTTGTCACATTCGTAAACAAACCAAAAAGCATCTTTGAACAGAGTTGGCCAATAAAACCCGGATTGAAGGACTTTAGTTGCTGTTTTAGTTCCTCCAAAGTGACCACTGACTTCCTTCTCATGGCAATGCCTTAAGATACTCTCCATTTCTTCTTCTAGGAGACACCTCCGTAATATCTAATTTGCACAATGTTTATACAAAAACAGCTCTTCCCAAAAGTAGAATTTCAAGTCAGAGAAAAAATTCTTCTTTTGCTGGAAAGTCATGCCATTGGGAAGCACTCTCAATGACAAGTAATTTGCAATATCCGCATACCAAGGTGTTTCTTCAACTCTCATCAATTTCTCATTTGAGAATGTCTCCTTGATTTGAGTTTCCTTTTCACTTCCCCATACCGGTTGCTCAATTCTTGATAAATGATCTACTACCACATTTTTTGACCCTTTCTTGTTTTGAATTTCCAAATCAAACTCTTAGAGGAGTAGGATCCATCTGATTAGCCTTGATTTTGCTTCTTGTTTTGCCAACAGATGCTTGAGCGATGAATGGTCCATGTAAACAATCACCTTAGTACCTAGCAAATAAGAACAAAATTTGTCAAATGCATAAACAACAGCTAAAAGCTCTTTTTTAGTAGTGGTGTAATTCAACTGTGTATCGGTTAGTGTCTTACTAGCATACTGAATTACATGCAAAACCTTGTTCTTTCTTTGTCCTAAAACTACTCCGATCGAAAAATCACTAGCATCGCACATCAATTCAAATGGGAGTTCCCAATTAGGAACTGCAATAATGGGTGCAAACACTAATAATTTCTTAAGAGCTTGAAAAGCATGCATGCATTCATCATCAAAATCAAAAGATGCATCCTTAACTAACAAATTGCAAAGGGGTTTAGAGATTTTAGAGAAATCCTTTTTGAATCTTCTATAGAACCTCGCATGCCCTAGGAAACTTTAAACAGGCTTGACATTTGTGGGTGGTGGCATCTTCTCAATAACTTCCGTTTTGGATTGATTCACTTTAATGCCCATCCTTGAGATCCGGTGACCGAGCACTATGCCTTCTTGAACTATGAAGTGACACTTCTCCTAATTGAGTACTAGATTTGTATCTTGACATCGTTGCAGAACAAGCGAAAGGTTAGAAAGACAATTATCAAAAGAAGAACCGAAAACAAAGAAGTCATCCATGAAGACTTCTATGAATCGCTCCACCATATCACTGAATATCGACATCATGCATCACTAAAATGTGGCCGATGCATTACACAACCCAAAAGGCATCCATCTATAAGCAAAGGTACCATAAGGACATGTGAATTTCGTCTTCTCTTGATCTTCAGAAGCAATAGGGATCTGATTATATCTTGAATACCCATCCAAGAAACAATAATATGTATGCCCTACTAGCCTTTCCAACCTTTGATCAATGAATGGAAGCAAAAAATGATCCTTCCTTGTTGCTTCATTCAGCTTCCTATAGTCAATGCACACCCTCCAACCCGTGACTATCCTGGTAGGTATCAATTCAGTGCTTTCACTCTTCATTACTGTGATATCTCCTTTCTTTGGAACCATTTGCACCGAACTCACCTAAGGGCTATCTAAAATAGGGTTGATGATTCCTTCATCTAAGAGTTTTACCACTTCTTTTCTCACCACTTCCTTCATAGAAGGATTTAATCTCCATTGTGGTTGCACTCTAGGCTTGACATCATCTTCCATAAGTATCTTGTGTATACATAGAGCTGGAAAAATGCCTTTAATGTAAGAAATAGTCCATCTAATGGCCGATTTATGCTCTTTTAACACCCGAATCAATTTTTCTTCCTTCACTTTACTCAACTTCACATTAATGATTACTGGAAAAGATTATAATTCATTAAGATACACATATTTAAGGTGAGATGGTAAAGGCTACAATTCAAGCTTTGGAGGTTCTTCCATTCTTGCCCTTTCCTACTCTTTTTCTATGTCGAAATCTTCAAATTCTGGATCTTGGCTTGTGTTTATAGATGGGAGTGCTTCCAAATACCTAGCACACTCATTCTTCTTCAGCTCATCTACCTCGATTATTTTAGATTGGGCATTGCAAGCTTCTAGAGGTAGTTAAGGAGTGATCTCTTCTATGGTATTGGCTACAAGTTTATCCACCAAATCCACACTAAAACATGAATCAATCTCTAATGGAAATTTCATAGCCTCGAGGACATTAAAAGTCACTATTCCATCTTGGACCCTTAGGATTAACTTTCATTATTGAACATCAATCAAAGTCCTCCCATTGGCAAGGAATGGTCTTCCCAAAATGAGCGGTATTTCCTTGTCTTCTTCCATATCCAACACAACAAAGTCCGTAGGGAAAATAAACTTATCCACCTTAACTAGTACATCTTCAATAATGCCCCATGGATGCTTGATGGATCAATCTGTGAGCTACCAGGATATGGTTGTGGGCTTCACCTCACCAATTCCTAGTTTCCAGAAAATAGAAAAAGGCAGGTTAATGCTAACACCCAAATCACATAAAACTCTATCAAATGTAATTTCTCCTATAACACAATGGATAGTGAAACTCACTGGATCTTTGAGTTTTGGTGGTAGCTTCTTCCGCAAAATGGCGATACACTCTTCTATAACCATCACTATTTCTTCCTCTTCTAGGTTCCTTTTATTTGAAAGGATCTATTTCAGGAACTTAGCACGACATCTGCTACAAGGCATCTACAAAAGGTATGCTAATCTGTAGTTTTTTAAATCCATGAAGGAATTTCATAAACTGCTTATCCTAATTTTTCTTTCTGACCCTCTAAGGAAAAGGAGTTGGAGGAGTGTGATGTGCCAACTCTGGTGATATTTCAAGAAATGGCAATTTTTCTTTCCTAGGCTTCGACATCTTTTCCTTCTTTGGTTCTTCTTTTCTGGGACTTTTTGGCTTCTCCTCAACAATGATTTCTTCATTGAATTCTTCCTCAAATTCTTCCTTCTTCTCTGGTGGGTTCTCATCCTTCCTTTTTGGTTCAACTTCTTCTAACACTGTCCCACTTCTTAAAGTTATGGCATTTACTTGTTCACATGGATTTGTCACCATGTTACTAGGTAAGGAACCTTGAGGTCGCTCATTCAACTTTTTAGCTATTTGACCCATTGGCACCTCCAAGTTTCAAATAGACGTTCCATGGTTTCTGAAATTTACCCTCGTCTCATTTATAAAATTTGTGGTCTCTTGCATGAATTCCCCAAACATATCCTCCAATTTCAACATTCTTTGCTCACATGGTTTATGGTTCACCCCTGATTGATGGTTTGGCACTGTCCTTTGATTCAATTAATTGTTTTGATTGCCCCAAAATAAGTTTGGGTGATTTCTCCAACCAGAGTGTAGGTGTTGGAGAAAGCATTGTTCTGTTGTCTCTAATTCCCAGCCAAATAGTTGACTTATTCTATTGTCTCTCCCAACCAAATAGTTGACTTGTTCTGTTGTCTCTGATTCCCCACTTGGCAGTCATTGCTTACATGGTTACTTGCACAAAAATCACATGTTACTTGAGGTGTTTAAATGGAATTAACATGCATACCTCCTTTTTGTTTTTGAAGCATGGCAAGTTAGGCTGAAATGGTTGTGTAAGCATCAACTTCACGAATACCCATGGACTTCTTCGGCACTATTCTATCTTTTGGTCTTTGGTAGTTGTTACTTGCTAAAACTTCAAGTAACTCTTGAGCTTCCACTGGTGTCTTGTTCTGTAAAGCTCCTCCCTTTGCTACGTCTACCATTGTTCAAACATTTGGTAGCAAACCCGAATAGAATTTTTGGACTTGTATCCAAATAGGCAAACAATGGTGTGGACACTTCCTTAACATTTCCTGAATCTCTCCCATGTTTTATATAATGATTTATGGTCGCCTTGTACAAATGAGGTAATGTCATTTCTCTTTTTTTTTTTTTAAAGAGTTGGTGGATAATACTTGTACAAGAAATTTTGTGCTAGATCATTCCATGTTATGATGGTTCCAACGGGCAATGACATTAGCATTCTTTTGCCTTATCTCTCAATGAGAATGGAAATAGACACAATCTAATAGCATCATCTATCACCCCGTTGTGCATGAATGTGTCACATATTTCCAAGAAGTTGGCTATGTGCATATTTGGATTTCTTTTGGATCACCCCCGAATTGTACTGATTGTTGAATCATCCGGATCATAGTTAGCTTTATCTCAAAGTTATTCACCTCAACAGGCGGTCTCATAATGCTCGGACTACACCCATCAACTTGTGGAAGTGAAAATTCCTCAAAGTTCTGTTTTCAGCCATCTCAATGACTCTCGCCTCTCATTCTCTTCTCTCTTTGATGAGTCTGGTTCTTTCAATCTTTGGATCAATAGGAACTACTGGATGATTTCTTGCTTTTCGCATAGACTACACAAGAAATTAAAAAAGTGTGAGATCACAAGCAAACAAAAAGGAAAATCAAACTAAAAACAATTAAAATTAAACTCCAATTTAGCGAAAACTAGAAACTTCAATATTAACACAAAATCAATCCCCAGCAACAGTGCTAAAAACTTGATGCGTGCTTTCAAAACATGCATATTTAGCAAGTGCACTAGTCGTAAAAAGTAATAAAGTGATGAATCGAGTATCGTTCCCACGAGGATTAAGTACTAAGCATCGATTTTCCGAGTTCTATAACTAATTGAAGAACACAAAAATGTTTGAATTTGTAGGAGAAAGTAAAGCTAAATTTTAAAGCACAATATTAAACAACTGAAATTAAAAGTAAAATAATCATCACAAATTGAATTCAAGGCAAGAGAGGTTAGGGTTTCGACTTCACTAGGATACCCTAATTTAATCTAAAATTTCTATTACTTTCAAGTTCACATGCAAAGATTATAAATCGGACTCCCTAAGTTGTAGAATATACCTTCTCAGGCTATATCCTTCTACTTATCCCTATTAAGCTTCAGCACCCAACAAAATGAAGATTAATAATTCAAAGTCCATTAAGATAAGTGGACTCCTATAAAGATTTCATAGATTACTAAACCTATGTCTAGCATTTGCTTAATCTATGGTGTTTACTCTAAGAAGCTAACACATGAATCACTTCTCAGTTTCATCACGCTCAATATTCAATTGAATCAAAAACCCAACATCCAATTGCATTAAGTACAAGAATAAACACATAATCCACGCAATATAACTAAAAAACAACACAACTTTATGGGCTAAACCATTGTAATCCAAGTTGCATCAAAACCCTAACGCAAAAGTGAGTTAGTTCATGCTCAAAATAAAGAAAAACATCACATAAACTGTAAATGTAGAGTTCAACTTGTTAGAAATTGAAAGAGAAACAAAATCTTCCCTAATTTGGAGACCCAAATTCTTAAATCTCTTTCTCTTCTTTCCTTTGCCTAAAATGTTGGTTCCCCCATTAAAATGAGCTAACTTGCTCTTAAATAGTCGGTCAAAACACTAGGAACAAATACAATAATTGGAAAAATGCAGCGTTTTACAAAAACTCAGAAATGTAGTTTTTCCCTAGCAAAGAAAAAATCTCGCCGCAGTATCGACTTGAATTTCGTTGAACCATGAGTCTAAAGGCTAGCTTGCTGCGGCGAACTCTTGATCTTCTTTGTTGAATTTATGGAACTACCCTTTGCTTGCTTTTTCGCTTGAATCTTCAATCTTCGTGATCCCCATTAGGAAAAAACTCCAAGGGTGCTTCTAATCAGCATCAGAATTCTTTCGATCTTCTGAATTTTACTTGATTCTAGGTCTAGAAACTCATTTTTGCTTGGTTCTGCTCCAATTGCACATTTTAGCCTGAAACATAAAATATGCAAAATTAAGTAATAATTCAGGCACAAAACTCGTAAGAAGTATCCGAAATCCTACAAAAATCATAAAGAAAACAATATAATCCTAGATTATCATTCACATTCATCATCTAAAAACATATATTACATTGCATCTTCATGCCATTTCATAACATTAATCCTTCACTCACATCCATGACTATGTATATTTTTCAAAGATCACCTAATTAATGGGTAAACATTAGTACATGGCTTAGTTACAACAATATATTAATAATCAATTCATAACCATAAGAATTAATCATGTTAAATCTTAAACTTTAATAATCAAAAGTTTATTCTTCAGGCCATTTTCCATCCATTTTCTAAACGGATTGGCTCTCGGCCTAAACATAAAGGTCATAGGGCTATGTCTTAACTTCCTAATGCTTCAAGAATCATCTCATTTCAATTTTTATAACTCAAGTTATGGCCGAAATACTAAAGCATGTTTAACCCTAAAGTTAAGGTTTCATTAAAATTTACAAACCCTAGCATAAATCCTAAAGTCATGGGAGGTTCTTTCTTACCTTTTTGAAGAAATTTCCC
This sequence comes from Pistacia vera, assembly GCF_008641045.1. NCBI lineage: Eukaryota > Viridiplantae > Streptophyta > Magnoliopsida > Sapindales > Anacardiaceae > Pistacia > Pistacia vera. Next base: position 235,126 of record NW_022196325.1, read on the forward strand.
CACAGTTCTTGCTCCCTTGAAGAAAATTAGGCCAATCTTCTTTGATCTCTAGAGAGAGAAAACTTGGATTAGAGAAGTTATGGTGGAGTTTGGGAGAAAATGGTGAAAGATTGATGAAAAGTGAGTTATTCTCCTCCCTTGGTCGAATTTTTAGCTAAAATTTCCTTGAATTTTCATTTTCATCTCCTTTAAAACTTGTAATCACCTTATTGGCCCAATTATTTTCATTAATTAACTCATAAATCCTTAATTTCTCATACAAGGGTAATTTAGTCATTTGACACTAGACATAATTATTACTTAATTAGTGTCATTAAATGCAATTAAGCCTACTCATCCTTGACTTTTTGCAATGATTATCTGTGACAAAATGACTATTTTGCCCCTAATACCTCTTTATGGATAATTGACTCATACCGTTCCAAATGAACAGACTATTTTGCTCTTAATTAGTTGTTATGCTTGTAAACATAAAATTAACATCTAAGTTACTATTTTGAATTGGGAACATACCTTTGACATCTTGGGTATTACAGACTGGGCATATGAGCTCCCGGAAGTATTGTGTGTTAGGAATTGATCTACCCAACGCAATAGAAAATTAAAAATCAAAAGGATGAATCGATTCCTTTTATGCCAAGATCCGCGTATAGATTATATAGTTGACATATTATATCAAAATTCTGCATAAAAATAATATCAATCCATTCAAGGATCAGAGATCTTACGCATGTTTGGAGGCTCCTTCAAATGTCTTTGAATTTGCTTCGCTACCGATTCATTGTAGAACCACATGAACGGTGATCTACACGAAGACAATTTGAAGATGTGAGAGAGTGAGAGTAAAGGGGTGGCTGCCTTTTCTATTCAATAATAATGATCGAATGAATAATTCTTTAACACAACTTGCACTTATATAGTGCATGTGCTAAAACCCTACTTCTATATGGAATAGACATGGGCTCCAACCTTAATCCACCCTTGTATCTAAACACCCTTTTATGGTATTTTATATTTAATTAATTATTATTATAATTAAAATCAATTGATATATATATAAAGTACATTAACATTTAGTTAATAATAATAATTCATTTAAATATATGCATACATATTTTTAAATATAATCTATTAATTTAATTTTAATATTAAATTAAATACAAGCAACAACATCAACAAATTTAATTGCACTGTGAGATTACCAAAATACATTTTCGTCCTAAAAGATGAAAATATCCCTTGTACAAACTGATTCTTAAATTATCTTCTAAGTGTGTGACCCGTAGGCTCCTCATCATATCGGCAGTGAGTAGTATCTCGATTAACACCAATTAATCGTCTCACTACGCACAGACCAAGTTGGCCCCTAACAAGGCATCATGACCACTGGATAGATTTAGATTCAGCGAAATAGCTACCTATCAATGATATGATTATCGTGCAATCAAATCTTTTCATCATTTGTTATCTCATCGAGAATGAGGTACATAAATAGTGTCAAACTCAATTACTCTCAATATCTTCGTATTCAATTACTGGACCAATAATCGGATAAATAAATTAGATTGAGCAACAACTCAATCCCACTGTGGCCACAGATTTAGTGTTATTGTCATTTACTAAATTGAGCAATGAGATAACTTCTCCTGTACCCAAGAGTGATGAATCCTTTGTCAATCCACCATAGTCTTGAAACTCTCCTCGATGTAGCCAATCACTATCATATTGATAGCTCTGAATAGAACTACGTTGCACTAGTGTCAAACTACACCAATCGGTGCACAAGACGTTCTAGTGATCTCAAGTCTAAGGATCACATGCATTACCATTCATTAGAGGATTTATTCCATAGACATTGAGGTTACCATCTATATGGAATCCTCTTGTGGGTCAGTCCAGTGAACTTGCCTACAACAAGCACCCATGTGTTACACTCGGCTGTCGACAACCAACCTTAACAAGTGAGATCAGTCACTGCCTTTCAATAGGGTTGTTCAACACTATGATAGTCTTATCGTATTATATGTGTCCTTGGTCAGAATAATACTGGGGCTATGGCCATTTCTAGAATGGTCACCATATGTGATTATAGGGTTTTCACTATCAAGATTTGAAGCACTTGATACCCTCGTCACGGTTCTACCATTCTTAAGACATATATCAATACATATAGATATGACTTATATGATATAGAATAAAATGTCTTTTATTGATAAATGAACATTATTAGAAAGAGTCAATTCTACAATAATTGATTGGCTCTAGGGAACCTACTCTAACAATCTCCCACTTGCACTATAGCCAATCATTCATGTATTTAATACCAAATGACCTCAAGTGTTGTTCATGCTTCTGCTACGACAAAGGCTTTGTCAGTGGATCTATGATATTGTCATCAGTATGAACTTTACTAATCTGAACATCTTTCCTCTCAACCATTTCATTGTTGTCTAAGTATGTGTGTGGACTTCTGGTGAGACTATGGTTCCTTTGCTTGAGTTATTGCTCCATTGTTGTCACAATAGACATCTATTAGATCAACAATTGTGGAAACCATACCAAGTTCGGTGATGAACTTCTTAATCCAGATTGCCTTTTTGGCCGTATCAAATAATGCAATATACTCAGCCTCTATTGTAGAGTTTGCTACAGTGCTTTGCTTAGAGCTCTTCCAGCTCATTGCACCCCTATTGAGACAAAATACAAACCTGGATTGTGAACGATAATCATCTTTGTCCATTTGGAAACTAGCATCACTGTATCATTTTACAGTGTGCTCATCATCTTCCCCTGCATAAACTAAGAACATATCCTTAGTCCTCTTCAAGTACTTAAGAGTGTTCTTGACAACCATCTAGTGATGCTCACCTAGATCCGATTGATATCTACTACAAGTGCTTAACGCACATGAGATATCAATCTAAGTACACCACAACATGGCATATATGATGGATCCAATTGTTGATGCATATGGGATCCTCTTCATCCTATCTCTCTCATCTTCTGTTTTAGGATACATATCCTTAGAGAGATAGATGTCATGTGACATCGGAAGAAATCCCTTCTGATATTCTTCCATATTGAATCTCTTTAGTACTTGTCAATATATGTCCTTTACTATAGGCCAAGCAACCTACGCAATCTATTATAGTAGATCTTGATTCTGAGGATGTAGGCTACTTTTCCTAAGTCCTTCATGGAGAAGCACTTGGATAACCAAGTCTTTACTGATTGCAAGTTTGCTATATCATTCCTGATCAGAAGTATGTCATCAACATACAACACTAGGAATGTCACTGTGCTCCCACTCACTTTCTTGTGAACACAAGGCTCATTTCATTCTTGATCAAACCGAATTCTTTTGCGGCTTCATCGAAACGAATGTTCCAACTCCTTGAAGCTTGCTTGAGTCTATAAATGGACCTCTATAACTTGTATACCTTATCAGCTTGTCCATCAAGAACAAAACCATCGGGTTGTGTCATATACATGATGCGTGCAAATGCAACACCTAATTTTACCTTACTAAATTCTAATGCAAAGTCGTGTAGTAGCAAATATCTAGTAAGGGTCTTTCCCATAGAAGATTTGTGAACTTAATTAATTATCTACTTCCAACAAGGTTTGTCACGAATTATAAAAACTCAATGAAAACTAGCAAACTAAAGTTAAATAAAGTAAAACAAGCAAACAATCACAAAAGAGATGAATGAGAGAAGCAAGATTGAAGGTTTATTCGCCACCACTAGACACGAATTACATATAATAAAAGCACTCTTTAACTTTCTACCCTCTTGATCACATCAGCTCAAAAAATACCAAATGTTGATAAGTCCCATCTCTCCTTACTGAGTCGTTGGACTAGACATGGTCATAACCCAATTCCATAATTATTATACGATCTCTAGATTCAAAGTAATAAAAACATTAAGTTGCAAGAGACCTACTGAATCAAGGCTAAATTCATATGGTCGGTTTAGTTATCTTGAGTGATTACCCCCCATGTATGCAGGCATACACTTTACCACTAGCTAGGTTAATAAAGTGATTCCGTGCTAAACAACCTAAATTGGCATTAATAGATTAATCCTAAAAATTTAATTACGCACTTAAACAATTAAGACAATCTATCTAAACCCTATTCACAGAGAAATAATCACATAACCAAGAGGGATCAAAAGATAAATACACGCAGATTTTATTAATTTGAAGACATGTCTAGGCTTTGAAGTCACCCTCAATCACAAAAGAATTAGTTACTCATGGAGTAGAATAAAAACATAACCATATTAGTGAATAACAAAATAACAACAAGAGATAAGAAAAACTTAGGAAATCTTGGGTAGAACAATGGAGTTGATGATGATCTTCCCCAACTATTATGTCCAAGCCTCTTTCGATCTCTCTAAATCTCTACATTATTGAGTATTTTTGTTCTCTACAAAGATCCACCCAAAAAAAGGCTAAAGACTTGTATTTATATCTATAAAGAGTTAGGGTTTTGTTGTCCTTAATTCTATTCTATTTAGGACTCTTAAGCCCTATTTTCCTAGTCAAAAACAAAAGAAAATTTTCCAACTGTCATGACTGTGCCCCAGCATAGTGTTGTAGCATGGTTGGTTCTAGTCTTGTTGTGCTACGGCATAGTGTCTAATTCCTCTTCTGACCTTGCATCATTCTTTAGCACTCTAGAGATGGTGATTTTTGAGCATGATAAAGATGAAATCTAGAAAAGTGTTAAACATATGAAATTTAGCCCTTTAAATCAGCTTTGCAATGGTTTAAGAATCATCTTGATAAAATATATACAGCTCAAGTTATTGTTGAAACACCGAGGCATGCTCAAACTAGAGCGTAATCTGGAATCTCCTTTTTACTTCAAAGCTCCATAACTTCTTTAATTCAACTCCGATTCTCGATCCGTTTGTTTTCAATAATGAAAAATTCTCTCACCAACATCAACTCTCATCCGAATATTATTTTTAAGCTTCATTCCCTGAAAATACAACAAAAATACCTAAGATCTTGAAAAAGTGCATTTATGAAACAATTATGTTAATTCATGCATATTAATCCTAATTTTCCACAAACGATACCTATAAACGACTAAGTATAAGTGTACTTTCAAGCACTTATCAATACACATCCTCTTAGAGGTTTCCGCTCAGGAAAGCTATTTTGACATCCATTTGCTAAATTTCATAGTCGTGAAATGCAGCAATCACAAGCATAATCCGGATGAATTTAATCATGGCAACCGACGAAAAGGTTTCTTCATAGTCAATACCATGAATTTGTCTAAAACCTTTGGCAAACAGTCATGCCTTATATGTATGCACCTTGCCATACATGTCAGTCTTCTTCTTGAAGACCCATTTACACCCTATGGGTTTTACCCCTTCAGGTGGATCCACCAGTGACCATACTTGGTTTTGGTGCATGAAGTCCATCTTAGATTTCATAGCTTCAAGCCATTTAACAGAATCTAGATCTGATATAGCATCTTTGTAGGTTTTGGGTCATTGTCTTCGTAGACCAATACGTCACCATGTTGAGTCACGAGATAACCATATCTTTCGGGTTCATGACGTACTCTCCCAAACCTACGTAGCTCTTGTGCTACCTGAGGTGGTTCACTTTAATCCACAAATTATGGAGTAATCTCTTCACGATGTTCAACCACTTCTTGTGGCATATCTTCTCGTCCTTTATCTAATCTAGCTTGTGGTTCTAGAACTTCATCGAGTATAATTTTCTCCCACTAGTACTTTGTAACAGCTGCTTTCTACTCATATACTCAGAAAATACATATAATAAAATATATGTAGTATAACATAAATAGATGGGCCCAAATTTTTCTTTTATTAAATATACATATACTTTACACAAATATAAAGTATTATATATACAAAAGCTCTCAAAAACAGGGTGGACAGTGTAACTATTTCTCTTCGCTTGCTGACGCCCATACGACTGCATCCTCACCTAGAACCTGCAACCACAAAGGAAAATGACGGGGTGAGCACAAAAAGGCTCAGTAAGTAAATCCTCTACTAATCTATCCCCGTAACTCTTTCTCTTAATTCTTTTCCTTACAATACTCTCTCGTTCTCTCTGTTTCTCTTCCACATAGCTCTTTTTCTATCAACTATTTCTTAAATGTCACGACCCATCTTACTGAAGGCACGGTTGGAACTCACTCCACTCTTCGTGACTTATACTTTTCTCTTTCTGTTCTTTCTCATTTGAATGTCACGACCTCATCTCACCGGAGGCACAGCCAAGAACTCAAGCCCGCTCTGTGTGACTTTTACTCACTCATATGTCACGGCCCCGTCTTACCGGAGGCACGGCCGGAAGATCACAAAGCTCCCACTACTCGTGACCTTTTCTAATTTCTGTTTTCTTTATGTTTCTGTTTCTGTTTCTGTTTCTGTTTCTGTTTCTGTTTCTGATACTCTTCTCTATAAGTTCTTTGATGTATGTCACGGCCTCTTCTGACTGGAGGCATGGCTAGGGAATCACAAAGCACCCACTCTTCGTGACTTACTCGTTTTCTCTACCGATCGGATTTAGTCATGCATGGATTCGGAACCTTTGGCCATGTGAGTGTACATGCTTTCTCTCTATCTCTCAAATGTCACGACCTCTTCTTATCGGAGGCACGGCTAGAACCTCATGTTCCACTCTGCGTGACGGTCACGGCCTTATCTGACTGGAGGCACGGCTGGGGATCACAAAGCACCCACTCTTCATGACTTACTCGTCACTCACAGGTTCCCCATCGCACAACTTACTCTATTCTCTTCTTTAACTCTTGTGCACAAGATCTCTACCCTTTCTCTAGCTACTCATCATAATGTAGCTTAACTTTGAGCGTATTCTCTACTCTTTCTCAACCTTTTCTCAAGTTCTTCCTCAATGCACACTTAATGCATATGGATGGTTCATGCTCATTAATGCACTTAGGAAATGCCAATATGCAATGTTGCAAGAATTAAGGTTCATAACTCATTCTCATGCTTCTCTTAGGCATTTCATCAAACAACTCAAGTGCATATATAAACTCTACTATAACAATAGCTCTATTTCTTTCTCTAACCATCCAAAATGGGAGAAAACTCCCTCACAAAGCTACAATTCCTATCAAGGAAAAACGCTTCTAAAAAGGTTCACTCAAAACCTTCCAAACTCCATCTCAAACTACATCCTCTCATCACATTTTAACACTTCTCTTAAATGAAGTGTAATCAATCACAACATGGATAAATACTCATAACTTCTCAACTCAATTTCTCAACAAGCTTAATACATACAAACATAAAGAAATCTCTACTCAAATGATTTCTTAAACTTTAGCTTGAGTTGGATTTTACTTACTTGTGATGGAGTACTTCCACTAGCACTTCTCTTTACCTTTGATAACTTGTCTATTCTCTACAATTTTAACCAACCATGCTATAAGACTTCACCTCATATAAAGGTAAAATTAACATCTAAAGCAAGAATCCTTACCTTAGGATGTTTTAGATTAACTTCCCACTTCAAACTACTCAAAAAGCCCTCTTGAATCCTTGAAAGATTGAAGGAAAACTTGAGAGGAATGGAGAATGAAAGAGGCGGTGGAAGAAGAATGAATGAAAGGTTCACTAAGCTTCAACCATTTTTAGCTCAAAATATCCTCATTCATTCCCATAATGCCTTTGCTCTTTCTTAGAAATTTCACCTATATCCTTTGATTCATTACAATCACACCCCCACACTAACATATTCTCCATGAAATTTCCTTACATTTTACTCCCCACTTTTCCTACTAATTAGGGGTAGAATGGTCAAATTGCCCTTGGGGAAAAATATCTAAAACTTAACAAATTTTTCAGCCGGCCCGTTGCCGCGGTGAAGAAGCTTCCGTCGCCGCGGCGAAATACTTCAGCTGCTACTCTGTGGGCAATAGCACCTCCTCGCCGCGGCGAAGCTTCTTCTTCGCCCCGGCGAATCCTGTAACCCCAAAATTCACCAATTCTTCATAATTTTCAGGGTAAACACTCAACCAAAGCAACTCATCAATCCAACTAAGGGCAAACCAACAGAAAATGACAACATGCAAGCTCCAATGAGGACAAATCAATAAACATTCAAGCCAATCATCAAATCTTAACTATGTACCTCAAGTGGGGCGTTACATACTTCTTCAAAATAATTCTTTTCCTAAGAAGACACTAGTATGAGCGACAAAAATTATATGCTCTTCTGGGTAGAAGAAATAGTATCCTTTGGTCTCTTTAAGATACCCCACAAATATACATTTGCAGGATTTCGAGCCCCCCTTGTTCGAAGTCAATTTTTTAACATAAGCTTCACAACACCAAATCCTTAGATAAGACAAGTTGGGCTTTTGCCCACTCCATAGTTCATATGGAGTCTTATCTCCAGACTTTGATGACACTTGGTTGAATACATGAATCGCAGTCTATAGGGCATAACCCCAGAATGATGCAGGTAGATCACTAAAACTCATCATGGACCTAACCATATCTAGTAAGATCCTACTCCTCCTCTCAGACACTCCATTGTGTTGGGGTGTGTACAGAGGGGTAAATTGTGATACTATCCCACGTTCCTTCAAGTTTTTAGAAAATCTTGAGCTTAAGTATTCACCTTCTTGATCCAACTAAAGAGCTTTAATACTTTTGCCCAACATTTTTTGTACTTCATCCCTGAGTTTTTTGAATTTATCAAAGGCCTCAGATTTTTGTCTCATAAGATAGACATAACCATATCTACTAAAATCATCAGTAAATGTGATAAAGTATGATATCCACCTCTGGCTTCAACTGTTAGTGGAACACATACATCACTATGGATGATGCCTAATAGTTCAGCAGCCCTTTCACTTTGTCCTGTGAAAGGCGACTTGGACATCTTGCCTAATAGGCATGACTCGCATACCTCAAATGACTGGAAGTCAAAAGGGTCCAAAACTCCATCCCTTTGAATTTTTGCAATGTGAGTCTGATTAACATGATCCGATCTATAATGCCAGAGTTATGTGTTAGAGTAGGTGCCCTAGAGCTAATCAATTATTGTAAAATTGACTCTTTGTAATAATGTTTATGTATCAATAAAAAGCAATTTATTCTATATCGTGTAAATCACATTGATATGTATTGATATATATCCTTATGATGGTAGAACCATGACAAGGGTATTAAGTGTTTCAAATCTTGATAATGAGAACCCTATAAGCACATATGGTGGTCATTCTAGAAATATTCGTAGCCCCAGTATTATTTTGACCAAGGGCACAAATAATACGATAAAACTATCATAGTGTTGAACGACCCTGTCAAAAGACAGTGATTGATCTCACTTGTTAAGGTTGTTTGCCGACAACTGATAATCCTATTTTTCCCTATGATTTTGCATTGAATTTTGATAGGATTTAGGATACTTCTCATACAATTTGGGCCATAATTGCTACCTAATTCTATTAATTTGTCTTTGCAGGCCTAAATGATGATTTTGAGCGTAAATTGCATAACTTGAGCTTGAAAACTCAGAATGGCCTAATTTTAGAAGCTTTTGAAAGCTAAGAAGTAGAACTACATTTTTCATGTTTTGGGTTTTTTCTAATTCTGACTGGACAAGGGTGAAAATTTGGCTTGAAATCGTGAACAGTATGTTGGAAACTGAAGAAAAATGTCTTTGGACGTGCTTCAGTATTTCTGCCATAACGTGAGCTGTAGACCTCGGATTGTGCTGATTCTTGAACGAGTAGAAATATAATTTAAAGGGATACAATTAATATGTTTAACACGTTTTCATATTCAGACTCTTTAATGCTAAAATTTGGCCCGAAAGATACTCGCTGCGGCAAGGAAAAAGCTTTGACGCGGCGAAACTGCGTCAGATGTGAAAAATAAAACGATGCGTTTTGGCTTGCTAGGGCTTGGTCCTTAAGTGAAATAGGTATAAATTAGCACGAAAATGAAAGAAAAAGGGTCTTGGCTTGTCATTTGGAAGGCAGCTCTTGGAAGGAGAAGATTATTGAAGATTTGGGCTTCAAATTAGAGAAGATTTCTCCATCTTTTGCTTTTTTTCAATGATGAATCTTGATTCAGTTCGTTTTTGTTATTTTATTTCGTTTTTGTGTATTAACTGAGTTTTTTACCTAGGGTTTGATGTAACCTTGATACAATGATTCAAATTTATATGAATTGATTTACTTTGAGTTTTAATTTCATGATTGAGTGTTTATCTCTTTGCTTAATGACTTTTGGATGCTTGATCACCATTCCAATGTGTGTTGTTCACAATGAGACTGAGAAGTGAATTGTGATTGTGCCTCCTGGGATAAATACCGTAGATTAAGCAAACGCTAGAGATAGGTTTAGTGATCTATGAAAGCTTAAAAGACTTTGAACTATTAATCTTCATTTCGTTGGATGCAGAAGCTTAATAGGGATAAGTAGAGAAATATAGCCTGAGAAGGTATGTTTTACAACTTAGGGAATTCAATTTTCAATCAATGAATTAGAACTTGGGTAATAGATTCTATGATTTGGGTTAGCATATCTAGGTGAAATCAACACCCTAGCATTTTTTAGCATTGTTTAATTAGTTAAGTTGTTTGGTTTTGCTTTAATTTCATCATCATTCATTTATATTTTGTTAATTTGTATTTAGTTTGTTAATTGTACATCAATCCAATTTATTGTTTCTTCAATTAGGACTTAAACTAGAGAAATCGGTATTTAGTAACACTATCCTCGTGGGAACGATACTCTACTTATCACTTTATTACTTTTTGCGACTAGTACACTTGCTACATTTGCATGTTTATGAAATCATGCATCAACAACCTGGTGCAACACATGGGTGCTTGCTGTAGGCAAGTGCATTGGATTGACCCACCAGAGGATTCCATATAGATGGTAACCCAATTGTCTATAGAACAAATCCTCTAACGAATTGTGGTGCATGTGATCCTTAGACTTGAGATAACTAGAGCCCTTGTGCACCGATTGGTGTAGTTTGACACTAGCCCAACGTAGTTCTATTTAGAGCTATCAATACGATAGTGATTGGCTACATCGAGGAATGTATTTTGACTGTGGTGGATCGATAGAGGATTCATCACTCCCAGGTATGGAAGAAGTTATCTCACGGCGCAATTTAGTATATGGCAATGACACTAAAGCTGTGGCCATAATGAGATTGAGTTGTTGCCCAATCTAATTGATTATTTCGGTCATTGATCTGGTGACTGAATACAAACACATTGAGAGTAACTGAGGTTGACACTATTTTTGTACCTCAGTCTCGATGAGATAACAGATGATGAAAGAATTTGATTGCACGGTAACCGTATCAATGATAGGTAGTTGTTTCGTTGAATCTGAATCTATCAGGTGGCCATGATGCCTTGCTAGTGGTCAATCTTGGTATATGTGTAAGGAGACGATTAATTGGTGTTAGTCGCTATATCACTCATAACCGGTATGATAAGAAGCCTACTAGTCACACACATAGAAGATAATTTAAGAATCAATTTGTGCAAGGGGCATTTTCGTCTTTTAGGATGAAAGGGTATTTTAGTAATCTCACAGTGCAATTAACTTTTCTGAGGTTGTTGCTTATGTTTAATTTAATGTTAAAATTAAAAAGCTGAGATTATATTTAAATATATGTACGCATATATTTAAATGAATTGTTATTGTTGATTAAATGTTAATATATTCCATAAATATATTAATTGACTTTAATTATAATAATAATTTATTTAAAATAAAAATACCATAAGCGGGGTGTTTGGATACAAGGGTTGGAGCTCATGCCTATTCCTCATTGGAATAGGGTTTTGACAAATGCACTCTATAAGTGCATGTGTGCTAAAGAATGAATTAATTTTTCATTCAATAAAGAAAAGAGTAATGCTAGCCTTACCCACTCCCCCTACTCACTTCTCTTACTCACCTTTGTTAAAATGTTAGGTTTATCCACTTTTTCACTTTTTTAACAAAGGTGAGTAAGAGAAGTGAGTAGGAGGAGTGAGTAAGGCTAGCATTATTCTAAAGAAAATGAGAGAAAAGAGGCAGCCCATTTGCTCTACTCCTTTCACGTTTTTGCCTTCTAATCAAAGTTTTCTTTGATTTAAAGTTGATTCTTGAAGCCAAAGAGGATCTAGCAAATTCCTCTTTGGTTCTTCGGATTGTCTTCATGTGAATCACCATTCGTTCGGTCTTATTCTTGGATCGGTAGCAAAGTAGATTCAAAGACATTGAAGGAGTCTCCAAACATGCGTAAGATCTCTAATCCTTGTTTGGATTAATGTTACATTTGTTCTTTTCAATATAAGATGTAAAATATATACAAATCAGACCCCGATATTGGGTTAATCAGAGTAATCGATGGGAAATATTTTTGTTTTCCGTTGCGTTTACCCATCAATTTACTTATAGTATGTTTGGTTTCGATCGCTATGTTTAGCTCTCTTGGTTTCAACATTGAGAATATCTTTATTGTTTAAATCAAGAACATATAACCTGTTATATAACCTTTCAATTCCAAATGGAATACCATTCAAACTAAAGGACAACAATCCATTAGAAATCCCAAAATGATATCCTATGTTATCCAAAGCGATACTGAAATAATATTTCTGGAAATAGAAGGTACGTAATAATAGTCATGAAGTTCCAAAGATAAGCCCTTAGGCAAAGATAAACAATAAGTTCCTACAGCCAATGCAGCCACATGTGCTCCATTTCTAACTCGTAGGTCTATTTCTCCCTTGGCAAGCGATCTACTCTGCCTTAGTCCCTGCACATTAGTGCAAATGTTAGTATCACATCCTGTGTCAATAACCTAAGATGTTGAAAGAGAGAAGTTAATCTCAATCATGTACATACCTAAAGTCGAAGCGTCTGACTTTTTCTTATTGCGAGGAAAGCCTTGTAGTGTTTCCTCCAGTGGCTAGGCTTGCCACAATAGAAGCAGACTACCTTCCCACCTTTCCCAACGCCACCCTTAGGCTTAAAAGCATCCTGTTTTTTGGGCTTGGGCTTGGGATTGGCCTTGGCCTTTCTCTTACATTTACCCTTTCCTTTACTGGCAACCAACATTAAAACAAGCTTAGACCTTTTCATGTCCTGCTTTTCAGTCCTCAACATGTTCAGAAGCTCTGATAGGGATTTCACCATTGTATTCATATTGAAGTTCATTTTGAATAGTGAAAAAGAATCAGGTAAAGACTACATAATTAAATCCACTTGTAAGTCTGTAGAGTTAAATCCACTTGTAAGTCTGCAATCAACCCAAACCCTGAAGTCTCAAACCTCTTCACGTACTCAATCATTTTGAGCACATGAGGACTAACTTGGTCTCCCTCAGTCATGCGACTCCTAAATAGTGCACTCGACACCTTATACCTCTCATGTTGAGCATTTCCTTCGAAAAGCTCCTTGAGGTATAGAATTATGATAGCAGCGCCTATATTCTCATGTTGCTTTTGCAGCTCAAGTGTCATCGATGCTAACATAAGGCACTAAACAGCATCAGCATCATCAAGGAACTTTTGGTAAGTATCCTTTACTTTCTCAGTGGCATCAAGATCATGCTCAATCATATAAGACTTGTCAAGGATATACAATTTCTTTTCGAACTTTAGTATAATTCAAAGATTTCGATACCAATCCAAGAAATTGGATCCATCCAGCCTGTTCTTTTTCTCAATTATTGCTCACAGGTTCATATTGTTCATTTTGGAAAATCTAAAAGTGTAGAAAAGTAAAAGTCATTATAATGTTCATTATTATTTAATATGGTCTTTTATTAAAAGCACACCCACTATTTTCCTAGAGCCAACAGCCCTCACTATTAACTCGGGAAAGCCTGTTGGCTTTCCTAGTGGACTGAGATCCCATCTAGCCCATTTCAAACCTTTGCTTTGGCAAACAAACCAAAATGGGTTGATTAGGTAGGCCAACAAATTAATCCACACCAATTGATGGCTCTCACTATTAACCTCAAAGGTGAAGCAAGCCAATAAGCCAATCACACAATCCAATGGCCAAGCCATTGTCCTCAAGTGTGATTCTCAGTATTAGTAGAGTGGACACTACATGTCGCCACGTACACATAACAAGTGTACTGCTATACTGTGCCTATGACGTGTTTATCAACCTTCGCTTTGGTGAACAAGCAAAACACGTCATTTTAAGTCTGCCCATCACCATTAAGGAAAACTCCAATGAGCTTTTACCTCCCACTAGTAGAAGTGTACCCTTCACTTTGGCCAACAAGATTCCAATGAACAGTGGTTTGATTAAAGACATAGTGATGGAAGGCGTTTCAATGACTTAATATCCTTTATTTGAGGGTTTTTATGTTATGTCTCACCAATTTATTATCTTAGTTAGAATGACATCGTTTGGCATGTTATTTAAACATTCAACCTTAGCATGCATTCTAAGCAAAATATAAATGTACCGGTACATGGCCTAGCTAAAACCGATTTCCTCGAGCCTAGAGGAATCGGTGGGTCACCTAGGGATCCTGTAAAAACAATATCTTGAGTTTTCAAGTATGATCACTACGTCCTTGCTCCGTCTTCAAGTACATTACAAAATACATCAAACTAAATATACAATGAAATTAATACTAAACTAATTTTACATCAATAAATTTGGAAACCTCGAGTTACATTCGAGAGAAATCGGATGAGAAGAGAATTTACATCGAGAAGGGGGAGAAAGGCAGGGCACATAGGCCCTATTTAAAAAAAAAAATTACAATCATACATACCAAAAAATACTTTAAAACAATCACCATAGGTCTAAGGCTCATGTACTAGGCACCATGCAATATTCAAACAAGTACATTGCATACATTAAAAAATAAACATTTTGAATTGGGTGGGTGAAATTATTAATTGACCTCTGACAATTTGTAGATCTGCATTTTGGTTTGAAAGTATAGAAACTTTTCACTTAGGCCCCTGCACACTTGAAAGTACACTCCTCACAGCGATGGTTTATATTGTTGCGGCGTGTGCTGATTATCGTTCAGCATGAACGCACATCGAGCACATGCATAAGTGCGATCGCTAGGGCGATGGTTTATATCCCCACGACGAGTGTTGATTTTCAATCAACTTGCACGCAAGAGTATGATTGCTATGGCTATGTGTTGTATCGCCACAGCGTGCACTGATTTTCAATCAACGAGCACACTAAAAAGGGATCGTCATGACAAGCATAGACTAATCTATAGTAGATCAGTTCAATCAACAACAAAGAACACCAAAAGGATTTTGCAATCAATCTCAACATCTGATCTCAACAAAAATCCCTGTCATATTATACCAATTTTGCAGATCATCAACAAATTAAAAATTATCAAGTGTAGTGAGTCAATCGATTACTCAAAACTTACCATCAACACAGAATTTATATAGATTTAACAAAATAACACGTTGTCAATCAAATACATGTTATCAAACACAGATTAAACTATATAATCTGGTTCCCAAGGCTTTGATACCACTGTTGGGAATCGATTTGTCCAACGCAGTGGAAAAACAAAAATCAAAAGGATGAATCGATTCCTTTTATGCCAAGATTACAGTATAGATTATATAGTTTACATGTTATATCAAAATTCTGCACAAAAATAATACCAATCCATTCAAGGATCAAATATCTTACGCACGTTTGAAGGCTCCTTCAAATTTCTCTGAATTTTCTCCGCTATCTATTCAACATAGAACCTCACGTACGATGATCCATATGAAGACAATCTGAAGAACCAACCCTTGTTTTGCTAGAACAAAGGGGTGGCTTCAAGAATCAAGTTGAATCAAAGAAAAACTTTGATTCACACAAAGGGAAATGTGAGAGAGTGAGAGTAAAGGGGTGGTTGCATTTTCTATTCAATAATAATGATTGAATGAATAATTCTTTAACAAAACTTGCACTTATATAGTGCATGTGCCAAAACCCTATTCCTATATGGAATAGACATGGGCTCCAACCTAATCCACCTTT
This sequence comes from Pistacia vera, assembly GCF_008641045.1. Classification (NCBI taxonomy): domain Eukaryota; kingdom Viridiplantae; phylum Streptophyta; class Magnoliopsida; order Sapindales; family Anacardiaceae; genus Pistacia; species Pistacia vera. Next base: position 251,172 of record NW_022196325.1, read on the forward strand.
GTATCCAAACACCCTTGTTATGGTATTTTTATATTTAATTAATTATTATTATAATTAAAATCAATTAATATATTTATAAAGTATATTAACATTTAATTAATAATAATAATTCATTTAAATATATGCGTACATATATTTAAATATAATCTTAATAATTTAATTTTAATATTAAATTAAATACAACAACAACCTCATCAAATTTTATTGCACTGTGAGATTACCAAAATACCTTTTCATACTAAAAGACGAAAATACCTTTTGTACTAACTGATTTTTAAATTATCTTCTGTGTGTGACCTGTAGGCTCCTCATCATATCGATAGTGAGTAGTATTGTGATTAACACCAATTAATCATCTCACTACACACAGACCAAGATTGGCCTCTAGCAAGGCATCATGCCACCCGATAGATTCAGATTCAGCAAACATAGCTACCTACGAACGATCTGGTTACTGTGCAATTAAATTCTTTCATAATTTATTATCTCATCGAGACTAAGGTATAGAAATAGTGTCAACCTTAGTTACTTTCGATGTGTTTGTATTCAGTTACTGGACCAATGACTGGATAAATAAATTGGATTGAGCAACAACTCAATCCCATTATGGCCACAGATTTAGTGTCATTGCCATTTACTGAATTGCGTCGTGAGATAACTTCTCCTATACCCGGGAGTGATGAATCCTTTTTCAATCCACCATAGTCTTGACACACTCTGCGATGTAGCTAATCACTACTATATTGATAGCTTTAAATAGAACTACGTTGGGCTAGTGTCAAACTACACCAATCGGTGCAGAAGGCGGTCTAGTGATCTCAAGTCTAAGGATCACATTCACCATCATTCATTTGAGGATTTATTCCATAGACACTGAGGATACCATCTATATGGAATCCTCTTGTGGGTCAATCCAATGAACTTGCCTACAAAAAGCACCCATGTGTTACACTAGGTTGCCAGTAAACAACCTTGAAAAGTGAGATCAGTCGCTGCCTTTCGACGGGGTCATTCAACACTATGATAGCTTTACCATATTATCTATATCCTTGGTCAGAATAATACTAGGGTTACGAACATTTCTAGAATGACCACCATATGTGATCATAGGGTTCTCACTATCAAGATTTGAAACACTTGATACCCTCGTCATGGTTCTACCATCCTAAGGACATACATTAATATATACAGATACGATTTACACGATATAGAATAAAATATTTTTTATTGATCAATTAATATTATTACAAAGAGTCAATTCTATAATAATTGATTGGCTCTAGGGTTTATCGGACAACCGCGAGATCCGCCACAGGAGAAACCCCTTTCTCCTTCGCGTATGGTTGTGAAACCATGGCTCCAGTAGAGGTTGGAATTGACACAAAGTGAAGTGTTCAGCGAAGAAAACAATGACGCGCTCATGTGCCTAAGGTTAGACTTCATTGAAAAACATCATAGCAAGGCCCAGCTACATGTGGCTTCCTAATAGCAGCAAGTTAAGAAGTACTTTGACTCAAAAGTCAAGAATCAGAATTTCAAGGTAGGCAACCTCGTTCTATGGAAGGTCCTCCCAAATACTGAGGAGCAAAACGTCTGAGTGCTCAAACTAAATTGGGAAGGTCTCTCTCAATTATCAAAGAAACTCACCCTAGGAACCTTCCACTTGGAGCTACTCGATGGCTCAAGAATCCCTAAAGTCTGGAACAATGAGCACCTCTAAAAGTATTATCAGTAGCATGCTCGACCCCCATAAGAGTAAACCCGCTGAATAGCAACATGCTAGTTCACAGGTATATTTGTCCTAACTTGAGGTCTTTTGTTTAAGGCGATGATATGGTTGTAACGTAGGAGCTAAGACTCCCAAAAGGGCAACATCGCCAAAACTTAAGCTCAAAAGGGGGCTAACTCCCACAATTTGACTATGAATTACTCGAAAAAGTGCCATCCACTGGCATCAACCCAACGTCATGATGCTATGGCAGATCCCTTTATACCTCGACCAAAAGTAGACTAAACGCGAGGTGAATACCCAAATCTAAAAGTAGCCTTGATGTGGATCTGTGAAAACCATTTAACAATTACCCTTTTGAGAGACGTCTACCATCACAACTCACGAACCCGCTCACAAATGGTCATCATACCAACCTCGCTAACAACTTCGGGCTGAAACGACAAACCCAAGACCTTGAGAAACAAGTATCTACACTAGCCAGTATTGGGGTAAATGTGAACCTCGAACACACTCATGATAAGCCCACCACATAGTCACACAAGTAAGCAAAAGATCAACTCAGAGGTGAAAAAAGGTATTCTTATTTACAGAAAAGGTTGTTTACATAATTACAGCTGAGGCAAGAGCAACGAAAAACAGAAGAAAAAACCCCGCTATAATAGGGGAGAAGAAGCAAGAGTGTCCTCAAGGTTGGGGGAAACCTCAAAGACCTTCTTGGCAAGGCCACCACCCCTGAAAGCTATAACGCCCCATTTGAGGTACGCAGCTAAGGTTTCTTCTTTTGCTCTTATTTGAGTTGGTTTATTAGTATTATTGTTTGGTTGACCTTTGTTTGAGTGGTGTGTTGAATACTTGCCCTGAAATTGGTTGAAATAGAAGAAATTCAGTGTTCCATGCTTCGCTGGGGCGAAGAAGAATCTTCACCGCGGTGAAGAGGTGTTGAAGCCATGGGAAGCTGCTGGACAGTTTCGCCGCGGCGATAGAAGCTTCCTCGCCGCGGCGACGTGCCAGCCAAAATGTTTGTTAAGTTTTAGATATTTTCTTCCCTAATGGCAATTTGACCAATCTACCCCAAATTAGCAGGAAAAGTGGGGAGTAAAATGTAAGGAATTTTCATGGAGAATATGTTGTTATGGGGTTGTATTTGTAATGAATCAAAGGATATAAATAGAATTCTCAAAGAAGAGTAAGGGCAAAATAGGAATGCTTGTGTATAAATTTCATTAAAAGGAATTAAGTCATTGCAAACCCTTCATTCTTCTTCTCCATCGCCACTCTCCTCTCTTGCTTCCTCTCAATTTCTCTTTCTTTTGTTCAAGGAGTTTGAAAGGGCTTTTGGAGTGATTTGGGGTAGAAAAATCAATCTAAGGCATCCTAAGGTAAGGATTCTTGCTTTGGTTGTGAAGCTTTGTGAGTTTTTGAATATATTTGATTATTGAGGGTTTTTGTTCACTTGTTTAAGAGTAGAGAAAAAGTCAAGCAAACCAAGAGAAAGGAAGAGCTTGTGAAATCTCTCCATAACAAGGTAAGTAAATCCCAACCCGAGTTGAGATTTGAGAATTTTCTTGATTAGGGTTTTTGATAGCAATTATGTATGTATGTTACATACATGTTATATGCCATGTTATTGAGTCTTAAATGGAGATTACTAGTGCTTTGTGATTGGTTATACATTTCACATATAAGAAGTGAGATGTGGGTTGGAAAGGTAGTTTGAGATGGAATTGAAGGATATTGAGAAATCCTTTTTGGAAGTGTCTTTCTTTGGCAAGATTTATGGCTATGTGAGGGAGTTTCTCCCCATTTTGGATGGTTAGAGAAAGACTTAGAATTATTGTTATAGCAGAGTTTTATTATGCACTTGAGATGTTTGAGGAAATGTCTAATAGAGGTTTGAGTATGAGTAGTGAACCTTAATTCTTGCAACATTGCATGTTGGCATTTCATAAGTGCATTAGTGGAGATGAACCATCCATAGGCATTAATTGTGCATTGAGAAGTGACCTAAGAAAGAGTAGGAAACTTTGTGTATGCACTTGCTCTTTGAGTAGAGAACTTTGTGGATGCAACTACTCTAAGGGTAGAGAGAATGAGAAGTGCTAGAGTAGAGTGAATGAGAAGAGTAGTAGAAATGGGTTGATGCTTTGTGATCATCACCCGACAGTTATGAGAATCGGGTTGATGCTTTGTGATCATCACCCGACTAGCCATTAGAAATGGGTTGATGCTTTGTGATCATCACCCGATAGGTAGTAGAAACGGGTGGATGCTTTGTGATCATCACTCGGTTAGTTATTAGAAAGGGGTTGATGCTTTGTGATCATCACCCGACATTTATTAGAAGTGGATTGATGCTTTGTGATCATCACCCAACAGTGATTAGGAACGGGTTAGTGCTTTGTGATCGTCACCCGAAAGTCATGAGGAACGGGTAGGTGCTTTGTGGTCTCCACCCGATAGTTACAAAAACCAGGTAGGTGCTTCGTGATTCCCACTCGATAGTCACTAAGAACGGGTTGGTGCTGTGTGAACTCCACCCGACAGTCATGAAGAGTGAGATGGTGTTGTGTGAACACCATCCGGCCGTACCTCCGATAAGATAAGGCCATGGCGTCTAGTAAAAACAGAAAACAGAAGTAGTGTAAGGAAAGAATTAAGAGAATTACATACGAGGACAAACAGATAGAGGGTTTACTTACTGAGCATTATTTTGTGCTCACCCTATTATTTTCCTTTGTGGATGCAGGATCTAGGTGATGATGCAGTCAGAGGGGCGTCGGCAAGCGAGGAGCAATAGCTACACTGTTTTCCCTATTTTTGTCATTTAAAATGGCTTTCTGTAAATGATGCTCTTTGTGTATAAAAGACTTATTACTTATAATAAAAAGTAAAGTTTTGGGCCCATTTTCTATTGTTATTATGCATGCATTGTACTAGTTTACAGCAGTTGTTACAAAAGCTCTAGCCTTGAACTTTTCCAACTCCACCCGGTAATCATCTAAGAGAAAGAAGAAGTCAGCACTAGGGTTTTGCTCCTAGAAAGACGTCATAAGGAACATCACCGCCTCCCACGCAGCACTTTGCCTAAACTTCCTCTCCTTTTCCACGACCACGTTCAATCGAACGACTTCTCTCTCAAGCATAGAGACCCTGGCTGGTGGAGATTCCTTCTACTCAACCTGAAGGTTCGCAATCCTCTCCCTAAGATTGACCATCCAAGACTGGAACTTGCTCTTCTCCGCCTCAAACTCCTCCTAGAGACCTTTAAACTCTTTCTCCTTGACCACCACGGCCTTGGTTCTCTCAACTAGCTTGACCATAGAGACGTTAAGCTTCACCTTCATCTCATCAACCTGCATGCTTTCTTAACCCTCTCCAGCTAGACATAGATGTTATCAGCGTTGCTTAGCATAGCAAAACTCTCCTGGCAAAATAGTCCAAGGATGTTTGCACCCTACCCACTGCATACACCAAAAGACTTCAATAAATGGTAAAGGCAAAAGAGACAAGGCTAGAAATAAAGAAGGGAATTCACCTTGGAAAATGCTTAGGAGAGCGCGAATAGCGTACCAAGGAGTGATATCCTCCCATCCTCCTCAAACATCTCTAGCGTAACCAATTCCTACAACATGGCCTGCTCGGGAGAAACATACTCAAAAATTGTCAAAGCACTCGGTTCCCCATGCTCCCAAGCCAATGGGGAAGGGTTCTCCTCATCATCCACTTTAGTCCTCTTCCGAAAAGCCAATGTTGGGGCCAATTCCCTAGCAGCATGCGCACCCCCCTCTATAGCTAAGAAGGCATTTCTCTTTCTTGGCCTGGAGGACTCTACAGGGCCCAAGTTCAACATTCCTGGAGCAAGAGATTGATCCATTCTTCGAGAATGCATCCTTGCACAGGTAAAAGGAAATAGGTTAGCACACCTATTTTTGAATGATGAAACGTATGGTGGCTATTCTTGAATTGTCCGTAGCCCTAGTGTTATTCTAAATAAGGTCACAAATAACATGGTAAGGCTATCATAGCGTTGAATGACCCCGTCGAAAGGCAATGAATAATCTCACTTGTCAAGGTTGTTTGTTAACAACTTGATGTAACACATGGGTGCTTGCCATAGGCGAGTTCACGATACAAACCCACCAGAGGATTCCACATAGATGGTAACTCCAGTGTCTATGGAACAAATCCTTTAACAAATAATGGTGTATATGATCCTTAGACTTGAGATCACCGCAGCGCCTTGTGCACCAATTGGTGTAGTTTGACACTAGCCCAATGTAGTTCTATTCAAAACTATCGAAATGGTAGTGATTCGCTACATCGAGAAGTGTATCAAGACTATGGTGGATTAACAAATGATTCATCACTCCCAGGTATGGAAGAAATTATCTCACTGAGCAATTTGGTAAATGGCAATGACACTAAATATGTGGCTATAGTGGGATAGAGTTGTAGTTCAATCCAATCTATTTTAGATCGTTGGTCCAGTAACTGAATACCAAGATGTCAGGGATATCTGAGGTTGACACTACTTTTGTACCTCAACCTTGATGAGATAATGAATGATGAAAGGATTTGATTGCACGATAATCATATCATTGATAGGTAAGCTATTTCGTTGAATCCGAATCTATCGAGTGGCCATAATGAGACGATTGATTGAGTGTCAATCACAATACTACTCATTACCGATATGATGAGGAGCCTTCGGGTCATACACATAGAAGTCAAATTAAGGATAAATAAGTGAGAAGGGTATTTTCATCTTTTAAGATGAAAGGACATTTTGGTAATCTCACAATGCAATTACATTTGTTAAGGTCATTGCCTATATTTAATTTCATATGGAAATTAAAATAAGTGAGATTATGTATATATATATAATATAATATAATATAAGTTTAAATGTTATATTAATATTTGAATAATATTAATGTTAAACATAATATAAAATCAAATTCAAGTTTAAATTTGAAATATATTGCCATGTGGAAATTACCTTAATATTGGTAATTGAAAAATATATATACATAATTATGGAATTATTTGATATAATTACAAAATTAAATTAGGGTTCTTTGGTGTACACTATTTCAGTGTACTTAAAATTAAAAACCAAATAACATTCACCAAAACCAAAACCCTAGCCGTCCACTTTCTCTCTCTCACTCGCTCTCCCGAAACCGTGGGCTCTCCATTATTGAAAGAGGAGAATTTTTCTTAGGAAAAATTCTGCGTTCCATCCTTGATACTTACGGGTTTGGCTAGCCTATCTAACGGCTTGGTGATTGGCGTCTTGTCTTCTTGTGGATACCAAAAGTGCACTTCTAACTTGAAGTGAGAGCGAATCATATCGATTGAAGGAGCCTCCAAACATTGGTATGAAATTCTGAATTTTTGGTTTAATATGTATTTCATATGCAAACTCCATAAATGGGTATAAAGATCTAGGGCTTAAGATTTATGTATCAAAGTTTTCATTTGCATTCTGTTGCTCAAATCTGATCCGTAAAACACTGTGAGACTTGGAGACGATGATTCGAAACTTCGAGACCATGGGACAAAAGCCAAATAGGGTCAGGTTATCCCAAGTCACCAAACTCTCTAACATACGCTCCTCCAATGGAAGTGTAGAAAACCACTGAAGCCACTCCAAAGCACCTTCAAAAATCTTAGGCTATTTGCAGCTAACTGCATATAAAAAGCAAAACATAAACAAGAGCCATTATGCCCATAAACCTCAAGTAAAGAGGATGGTCACCCACTAGCATCCCCGAATGAACATTGCCTGCTTTAGGGGTAAGAGAAATAGCCAAAGCCCCAGTCGTCAACCTTGGTAGGAAGCCTTGACAATCCCTGCTGATCAGGGTAATTCACTTGTAAAGGTAATAAGGCCCCCTTTGGCTCTTCTTCAAACTATAGGTATAGACGAGCTGGGATACGCAGAGTTTACCCAAATTAGCCTTATGGAAAGCAATGTACATGCCTACCAGGTACAGGTAAGAATTAGCCATCATTTGCAATGAAGCAATCTAAAACCGTTGCAAGACCATAGAAATGAAAAGGTGAGGTGGAACTAACACCCCACACCACAACAGGACTTCTAACATGTAACACCCATAGTGAGGTAACTTATTTATGCTATAATGCCCTTAGTTTTGCTTGTTTTAAAGTGAAAGATTGAAAATTAGAATTTTGCAGACTTCGCCGCAGCATTGCACACACTGCCCAAATCGAGTTCTTACAATTACAGTCTTCGCCGTAGCAAGGAAGAAAGTTTGCCGTAGCAACATACACTCTGGAATGTTTCGCCGAGGTGAAGAAAAAGTTTTGCCGGGGCAAAGAACTTGTTGGAATTTTTGAGAAAAATCTAGACAACTTCCTTAAGGGTAAAATGGTAATTCTACCCATAATTAGTTGAAAATGTGGGAAGTGAAAAGTAGTAGAATTTCATGAAGAATGCAATGGAAATAAGGGCATTATTGTAATTGACTAAAGGGCAAAGATGGAATTTCATAGAAAGTGCAAGGGCAAAATGGGAAAGTATAAGTAATAAATGAGATATTAAGGGTTCAAGCATGAAAACCTTACCATTCTCTATTCCCTCACACGCCACTTTCATGTAAGTAAACGGTCCCATACATGCAGCGGAAACAAAAAAATATAATATAGAGATCGTTTACATGAACCAAGATCAAGGGTATAATTTTACAATTCATATTAAAATAAAATCTGTAGAAAAATAAATTTGAGTTTAAAGAAAACAAACGCACGTTGAAGGCTCCTCCAACTTTGTCAACGAATGTTTTGCTACCGATCCAAGTGTAGGATCGAACCCACGTAGTCCACACGAAGACAATCTTAAAAGAACCAAAGAGGGATTTGCCAGATCCTTTTTGGCTTCAAGATTAAGAAGAAAGCAAATCAATTGATTTGATTTTTAGGCCAAAAGGTGTTGCTGCCGTGGGAGAGAAAGAGAGGGGTTGTGTGTGTTTTTAATTTCAAAAGAAATCAATTAATTAAATTAATTAACACACACTTTTCCTTTTATAATTAATTAAGTTGCCCTAATCCCATATGGAATAGACTTGGGCTGCAACCCAAACGCCCCATGTTGCCAAACACTCCCAATTTGATTTATTTTATTTTCCATTATTATCTCAATTAAAATCAATTAATATATATATTTAAATATATATTAACATTTAACAATAATGATAATATATTTAAATATGTGCGAACACACATTTAAACGTAATTTCACTCATTTAATTTTTCTAACAAATTAAATAAAGGCTACGACCTCAGCAAATTTAATTGCACTGTGAAATTACCAAAATACCCTTTCACCTTTAAAGATGAAAACGCCCTTCTTTCTTCTTGGATCTTAAATTATCTTCTATGTGTGTGACCCATAGGCTCCTCATCGTATCGGCAGTGTATAGTATCACGATTAACACAATTAATCGTCTCACTAATACACAAACTAAGATTGGCCCCTAGCAAGGCATCATAGCCACCCGATAGATTCGAATTCAGCAAAGTAGCTACTTGTCAACGATATGGTTACCGTGCAATTCGATCCTTTCATCATACTTTATCTCGACGAGACAAAGGCATAGAAATAGTGTCAACCTTTGGTTACTCTCAATACTATTTATTCAGTTTCTGGACCAATGACCCGTATTATAAATTGGATAGAGCAACAACTCAATCCCACTATGGCCACAGTTTTAGTGTATTGCCATATACTGAATTGCATCGTGAGATAACTCTCTCCCATACCCGGGAGTGATGAATCCTCTGTCAATCCACCATAGTCTTGATACACTCTTTGATGCAGCCAATCACCACCGTATTGATAGCTTTGAAAAGAACTACGTTAGGCTAGTGTCAAACTACACCAATCGGTGCACAAGGTGCTCCAGTGATCTCAAGTCTAAGGATCACATGCACCACCATTCGTTAGAGGATTTGTTCCATAGACACTGGGGTTACCATCCATATGGAATCCTCTGGTGGGTCAGTCCAGTGAACTTGCTGCGGTGTAATCGCCTACAGCAAGCACCCAAGTGTTGCACCAGGTTGTCACCAAACAACCTTGACAAGTGAGATCAGTCACTGCCTTTCAACAAGGTCGGTCAACACTATGATAGCCTTACCGTATTATCTGTGCCCTTACTTCAGAATAATACTGGGGCTATGGACGTTTCTAGAATGGCCACCATATTTGCTCATAGGGTTCTCACTATCAAGATTTGAAATACTTGATACCCTCGTCACGATTCTACCATTCTAAGGACATATATCAATACATATTGCAATAATAATTATTTACGCGATATAGTATAAAATGTCTTTTATTGATTAATGAACATTATTACAAAGGGTCAATTCCACAATAATTGATTGGCTCTACGGCACCTACTCCAACATTTCTTCCCCAAATTCTCTCAATTTCTTCATCAAATTTCCAAGGCAATTTAGAGGATTTTTGGTTGGATTTTGGTAGATATTCAATCCTAAGCATCCAAGGGTAAGAATTCTTGCAATAAGATGTGAAATTAATTTTTTTTAAAGTGTTGAATTCTTATAGTTTATATGCTTAGAGTTTAAGAAGAAAAGGAAGTCTACCAAAGAGAGAGATTCTAGTGTGGAACTACTCAAGTTCAAGGTAAGTAAATCCAACCCTAGCCCTTGCTTTGAGCAATAATTTTGTAGAGAATTTCTTATATGTATTTATGGTTGTTGAGAATTGTTGATGGAATTGATGATGATGATTGTGTTTATAGAAATTGATGGAAGTTTGGATGAGCTAAGAAAGAATTTGAGTAGAGTTATGGAGTGTATTTTCCTGGCCAGGTTTGAAGTTGTTTTTAGGGAGCTTTGCTCCAAATTTTGGTGGTTAGAGAATATTATGGAAGTGTAATCACCTTAGTGCTTTATTTGTGCATACAAAGTGTTTGATGAAATTTCATAGAGAAGTGCACGTATGAGAATGTTGATTTATCTTTTTTATATGAGTTTGTAGATGGTAGAGAAAGTAAAGAATGACATGTTTACATGCCATTTTGGATTTTTACATTTAATCATTTGGATTAAGAAAGAACAATAAGAAAAGGCCATCTACATGCATACATGCATAAAAGAATATTAAAGAGCACAGAAAGAAAAGAGAATTATTATTAAAAAAAAAAAATTGAATACTGATTTCTATAAGAAAGATAAAAGAAAAGAAGGTTGTTGCGATAGGGAACCCATGAGTGACAAGAAGAAGAATATTCCGACATGTACGCCACCTTTAGTGAGCGGCCTAAGAAGAAGAAGAATTTATATAGTCCGTAAGAGTACATGTGGATGAGGACTGTACCCAGAAGAATATACCTACATGCATGCCGCCTTTAGTGAGCGGCCTAAGAAGAAGAAGAACTTGTATAGTCCGTAAGAAGTGCATGTAGATGAGGACTGTACTCACTCACACGGCCAGGGTTCTGAATTCATGTCTCAATCGAGTCCTATCGACAAAGAATAAGAAAGAAAATAAGAGAAAAGAAAGAATAGAATGAAAGAAAGAAAGAAAAAAAAAATAGAAAAAGAAAGAAACACAGAAAAGAAAGAAAAGCAGAATAAGAAATAGAAAAACAGAAAGAAAGAATGCACATCCTATGCATTTGTGCATTTGCATCATAACCACACTTACTATCATGAATAGTGAGAAATTAGAAAGAATAGAGAGAATTAGAAACAGAGAAAGAACAAAGAAAGAATTGAGAAGAATAAAAAAGTGTGATGTAAGGAAAGAAATTCAGAATATGAGCAACGGAGATAAAAGGGTATCATAGCGGATTTACTTACTGAGTAATTAGTGCTAACTCCATAGATTTCTTTGTTTTTCCAGGTAATAGGTGAGAAGCCGTCGGATGGAACATCGAGAGCGGAGGAGAATGGCACTACTGTCCACTTTATTTTGAGATTATGTGTATGATACTTTTGTTGTTGTAAAGAATTTAGTATATAAAAAATAAAGAAATTTTTGGGCCCACTATTTTGTACTTAAATACATATATAATTTCTATGATATATTTAGTGACTTCATATTATATTTTCCAAAGTTTACTAGCTAGAAAGAGATATTACATAACATCACCATCAAGCCATCACGTGGACTATCTAGTGGATAGTCATTTATTACCTATAGCCCGACAAGCAACCCATAGTCTTCACGAATTTGAGCTAGCTTGTCCTCGGGCAAAAATGAAGGATGATGACCGACCGGCGCTTCTGCCATTGTTGGAGTGACTCTCTTATTGGAGTCACCACCTTTCGGCTTCACTGTGGTATCCTCGATGCCACAAAGACAATCCCTTTCGAACCCCCAGTCTCAAGGACGGCCATCTCTTCAGAGCTATTCTTAGAACTCACACTAACGACTTGGTTGCTACTGATGGCCATCTAATAGTCACACCCAGGCAACCTAACACATTCAACGACAAACTTAGGCCGACAACAATAGCCGCCTTCTAAAAACCATAGGTAACTTCCCTATATGTATAAGCCTACCCCTCGGTATCGACGACAAACTCTAGCCAAGAGATGTTGATGAGTAAAGCAAAGGCAGAAAAGAAAAAGGGAAGAAGCAACTTACCAAGACAAATTCTTGGAAAAATGTCATCAAGCTCCTCACAAAGCTATCGCACCGTCGAAGCCAGAAGAAAGATGTAGTTGGGGAGGAAGCTTTCAAATCTCAAAAGTGTAAAGACTCGAGTGCAGCGTGCCCATTATAAAGAGCCTGAACCGGGACCAATCGCAAATCTCCATCCAATCCACGCATCATCATCCGATGAGAGAAGAATAACCTTCATTTCAGTAATCAAGGTGTTGCCCTGCCAGATGAAGTGACAAAAGCCTGCCAATCATATCGTCATGCTGATTTGCCTGGTTGCTCATTAAATGCTAGGAAAAGACTACTCAAGTGCTTATAATTTGTACCTCGATCACACCCCACATGTTCCCTTTCTTATAAAGCAACGTCCCATCAAGTTATAGGGTTAGACGAGCTTCACCACCTTGGTAAATCGAGGTCAAAGCTCACCACTACTCATGAGCAAGTAAGCCCACCAGAAGATCCCTTAAAGCAACAACTCTTTCAAGAAAATAGTGCAAGTCTGACGTAGATCAAGTGCAAGGATTCGCAAAAGGAAAAAGGGAAACATATATAAGCAAGAAAAAGAGACAACACAGCAAGAGTGGAGCAAACAAGTATAAAAAGGAAAGTCTCTTTATTTATAAAGGCAATTACATTTGTGGGGTACATACAAAAAAAAAAAAAAAAAATCCTAGTCTTTGTCTGGAAACGACAAGCCTTAGGAGTTTGCACCCTGAAATGACACCAGGTAACATTCAAGCCGCATTCTCTCATTCTTAAGAATGGTCATAGTCTCTACCATCCACGACACTTGCACGTACAACTCATTCTCTCACTAGAGAGTGAAAATGCGCTTACTCCCCAACTCCAAAGCTCAGCTTAAGTTAACTTTCTCCTCGATATCGAACATATTAGCCAGAGCTACTCTTAGTTTATTAGACTTATACCCGGCCTCTCGAAGATCTTCACAGGCAATCTCTAAACCTTGTAGCCTCAAGTAAACCCGTTAGTAGAGCATAGTCGATAGAGAAAAAAGCTACACAGCAAACAAAGGACAAGTAAGCTTGGCGAATGAAAAGACAAATAAAGATCATGAAGGGGCAAGTTCAAACATGAGCCTGATCTACGACTGCTTTTTCCAAGAAGGGGATCAATTTGTGGCCCCTCATTTCCTCCAAGCTGGCTGCAATGGTGGATTCCTGGAGGGCATACAACAGGACCTGGAGATGCCTTGGAAGCTCGCTGAGGGCTCGAGCAGTGACACCTCCAATGGGCCCCCTCTTTCTCCCTCCTCATCCACCACTGCTTGAAGTACATTCGTAGAGGTCTCAACCCTAGCCTTCTCAACTCCTTAGGGTTCGACGATAGGTAAGCAACGAACGCCTAATGCATTATAGCCATCCCCTTCCTTCTCCAAGAGGAAGGACTAGCAAATGGAACTTCCCTACGATCACTGCCTACGTCCTTGAAGGATGCAAGAGACGTTTAATAACAATGTTGAACTTGCCTAGGAACTCCTCGCCCACGAGGCACATTCGAAGGACCAACACCATCATCACAAAAGAGGTTATAGTTAAATAGACCAATCTATATGCCTCCTGATGGTTGCGATGACGTCTCAAGGACAACATTATCTAGAGAACCAGTGCTTTTGTCCACACTACTACTAGTGGATGACATCTTTAGAGTGAGGAAGAAAAAACAAAAAAGAAGAAAACCCAGAAAAGTTAAAATCACTCACAAGACTCAGAGCAAGTGATCTGATAGTAGATGATGAAACCCAACCCACAAATACCTATATTTATAGGTACAGGATTTGTCTAGTGCTATTGCTGTGGCGGATGGGTTGGTAGACTTCAAAAGTAGCAAGGAGAGAGAGCCTGTTGTTATACCAAAAGCAAAGAAGAAGAAACACCAGGAAATCAAAGGAAGCAAGAAAAAGGACTTCCACTTTCAGAAGAGAAATTCTACTAGCAAAAAGGGGAAGGCAGTTGCTGGCAGTAATTTCTCCAAGAAAAACAAAGAAGGTAAAATGATGTTCGGTTGTTTCATTTGTGGAGGGCTACATAATGCAAGGGATTGCCCAAAGAGAGAAAAGCTTAATGCTTTGATGGGTAAAGAAGAAGAGTCTAGTGGTGAGCAGATCACTATGAATCCAGCAACTAGGAAAAATCCCTAGAAAACTAGGGGCAATTGTTGCACAAGAAAAATCCCCAGCTTGGACCAAGCAAAAAAGCCCAGTTTGAGTAAAAGAACCTGAGATGCCTCTTAGCACGGAACAAGCATCTTGCCCAAAAATGAGGACTGTTCGGTGAAGAAACAAAAGCACTCAACATGTAAGTGTGGATGTAAGGTGTGACAATATCAAAAAAGGGGCCTACATCAGGAAAATATTTGTTCCCCTGGATAGATCAACTCACCACGTATAAGTTGCATACTCCGATTGAACGACATCTGGCCATACAAGCTCCACGCAAAGGCACCTACCGTTAAAGGGGACATCTATCGTTAGCTACGACATAGGGGTATGTGAGCTTTCAATCACCGTGCGACATTGGACAATGTGGCTAATGCATTCGCCATCATGTCATTCTAAAACTCTATCTCCATATAAAATGGCAACAACCATATAAAAAAACAAAAAAAAAAGACACATGGAAGAAAAGTGAGACAAATGAAAAAAACAGACAAACAGACATAGAGAAAGAAGTAATAAAGCATCACTCTCTCTAATCTAAGGCCTTAAGGCCAATTTTCAATCATCAGAAAAATCCATTCCTTTGTATCCCCAACACCACACAAAGAAATAATATATTAGTGGACGTAGGCCTTATTCGCTTCCCCCACCAAAACACTTTAAAAACGTCTAGTTTTCCCATCGTCTATTGAGAGGCAAATCACCACCTCGAGCATCGCCGCATGTAACATGGGTCCCTTATGCTAATTCGCATGAATCACGTAACCATCTTACTCGGTTCTCCCAAGAGTCAACTGAGCATCTCTAGTTGGCATGTGTTTACGTCTCTACGATTTATTCGACATAAAATTCATATCAACAATAAGGATGTTACATTTGATAAGTCTTCTATGTTAGAGAAGGAAACAGGAAACTAGATGAAGTTTAAAAGTACTTTACAGCAGGTGAAGCATACTTAGTGGCAGATAGTGTTTGAAACAACATTTGTTAGGCCAACTAGAAATGTTGAAGAAAAAATGGCACTCCTATGATAGAGGAGTCCATTAAAGATGAAGATGCGGATTCTTCCCAAGAACCTCAATAAGACGAGAAATTCGCAATCTTGCTTGTTTTGATAATATGGTTTCTTATGCAATCTCAATCGAAGATGGAGAAGTTCCTTCCATTTTTAATGAAGCAGTCAACAGTTACAAAATTTGTCAGCGGAAGAAACATGGAAGAAGAGATGCAGTCTCTCCAAAAGAATGAAACTTGGGATGTAGTTCAATTACCAAAGAATAAGAAGGCAATTGGATGCAAATGGGTATATGCAAAGAAAGAAGGATTTCCTAATTTGAAAGACATATGATACAAGGAAAGGTTGGTGGCGAAAGGCTACACTCAGAAGGAAGGAATTGATTACAATGAAGTGTTTTCTCCAGTAGTGAAGCATTTTTCCATTTGGATTTTGTTGGTTGTGGTAGCACAAATGAATCTTGAACTAGTTCAACTTGATGTGAAAACCACATTTCTACATGATGATTTGGAAGAGGAAATCTATATGGCTTAGCCAGAAGGATTTAGGGTTACTGAGAAGGAAGATAGTGTTTGTAAACTAAAAAGACCACTTTATGGTTTGAAACAATCTCTAAGATAGTGGAACAAGCAATTTGATAGGTTTATGATGGTCAAAAGTGCACAAGAAGCAAATTTGATAAGATGGTTCTTTCATTTATTTACTCTTGTATGTTGATAGCTTCTAGAAACATTGACAGACATACAAAGTTTAATCTTTTGCAAGTGCACGAGTCGCAATCACAACATAGTGCATGAGTAAGGGTCGATCCCACAAAGACTGGAGGTGCTCTCACAATCCTAGTAACTATGCCTTGATGAATCAAAATGAGAATGAAATAAAGAAAACATATAAACGATATTAAAGTAAACCTAATCTAACTATATACGAAGAATCCTAGGGCTCTAACTCCATCATAATTTTTAGGCTACTTGTTCATCATCAAACTATTGTTCTCTCCACTCTATTCTAGGGTTTGTACATCATCGGGTTCAACCTAGTACTTTCATCATTCAAACTAGCTAGTGGCGTATAGTGTAGTCTAAACAACGAAGGAACCAATTCGTATAGACACAAATCATCCATTCATAGAGCTAATCATGATAGGCATAGCGTCTCTCATTCTAAGGTATTATTGCAACCATTTGGCATAACCTAGTGTTTCCATCAACTAAACTAACTAGTGGCATACAGCCTAGTCTAGTAATGAAAACCCATTAAGCACAAGACGATCTTAAAGACAATAACCAATTTATACCCAGGCAGGGCTACAAATCAATCATTCCACACACAATCTTGTCTCATACAATCAATCAACTAACATCAAGGTTGATCAGGCCCTAATATCAACTAAAGATTGAATTAATTTCAATGAATGAATCTAGAAAATAATAGAATGGATCAAACAAATAGATTAACAATAAAACACAAGCCTTCAATTAGATTACATCAAATCCCTAAAAAACAAAATACAATAGAAAGGAAAAGAAACAACACCACCTAGAATCATAATCATGAAGAACAAAGGAGGAGGGGAGGAAGAGAACCTCCTGTCCTCTCCAATCTGCACCTTTCCAAGAAGCGCCCAATGTATTCTCTCTAAAATGTGTATATCAAACCTCAAGACTCTCTAAAAATGGACTAAAGATGCCTTTTTATAGTTTTTAGACAAAATGGCAAACTTGCAAATGTTGGTCGCTGAAATTAGGGTTGGAAATGCGACATCTTTACATTCTATGTGATTTGCGTCGTGGCTCAATTAAGTGTGTTGCGGCTCAGATGTGGAATTTCACTCTTTTTCCATTCGCCTTGATTTATCTTCACTTGACAGATCTAGGATGTTCGAACATCAACACAAGCACGAATAATCCATCTTTTTGCACCTGAACACCTGAAAACACACATAATACCTGTGATTCTGGAAGATAACAAAACATGCAAGAATTCACATCATAAATGATGCATTAAAACTTAAATTCCTTATAGTTTCACCCCCAAATCACTAAATAAATCTACATTTCCAACACTCAACAAACGTGTCAGAGATTGATGCATTGAAATCATAGTTAAATCAAGAGTTTGAGATGAAAGATTTGGGTGAAGCCACATTATCTAAAGAAGGTCTTACAACATTTTGGCATAACTAAAAAGTCAAAACATGTAAGTACTCCACTTGCTCCTCACATAATGCTTAGTGCATCGTTATCTCCAAGTATGCATGAAGAACGAGAATAGATGTCAAAGGTTTTGTATTCAAATGCGATAGGTAGCTTGATGTATGCAATGGTTATACTACGCTCGATAGGGGTGAGCGGTTTTGGGGTACCCTGCATTTTTCGGGGGAACCAGAACCGCACAGTGCAGGTTCCCAAAAAAAAGAACCAGAACCGGAACCGGAACCGGAACCGCACCGTGCAGGTTCTTCAATTCAAGGAACCGGAACCTAAAATGAGGTTCCAGTTCCTTTCCAAGGTATCTTGTAAAAAATCAATTACCCCCTATTAGTTTAAAAAATAACAAAAACACCTTATAGTTTACAAAATACACCCCTAACAAATTTTCATTATTCATTCATTGTGTCCAATGAACTCCATAACCTGTAATCTCTAAGCACACTTGATTGTTAATCATTTAATAAGTATTGTAATATTGTTTATAATAGATGTTATAAATTAAATAATCATACCATAAATTTATAATATAATGTTATAATAATTTGATTAAGTATTGTGTAAATAGTAAATTACTAATGTTTATAATATATGTCATAATCAATTAAGTAATCATTAATTATGTAATGTTATATTAATTATATGATTATACTATAATAGTATAATGTAATGTTATAATGAATTAAGTAATCATACTATAAATCTATAATTTAATATTATAATTAATTAAATTTCAAATCATTTAATTAATATACTAATGTATAATGGAATATTATAATTGATTAGTAATCATATTATAATAATAAATAATGTTATAATTAATTAAATTTTTAATCGTTTAATTAAGTAATGTAATAGTATAGTAAATTACTAATGTTATAATGTAATGTTATAAATTCATAACTAATAATAATTATGTAAAATTTAATTATATAATGTTATAATTAAGTAAGTGATCATAATATAATGTAATATAATATATATAATTTAATTGAGTAATTATTTAAACTATAATGTAATGCTTAATTAATGTTTATAATGAAATGTTTATAAGATAATATATAATTAATTAAATTTCTTATCATTTAATTAAGTATTGTGCTAATGTTTATGAAGTAAATTGTAATTACTAATGTTTAAAACATAATATCATAACTCATAATCAATTAAGTAATCTTAATTATGTAATGTTATATTATTATATGATATACTATAATAATATAATGTAATGTTATAATGAATTAAGTAATCATACTATAAATCATAATTTATTATAATTAATTAAATTTCAAATCATTTGATTAATATACTAATGTTTATAATGGAATGTTATAATTGATTAAGTAATCATATTAAATATATAAGGTAATGTATAATAATTAAATTTTTAATCGTTTAATTAAGTAATGTATAATATAGTAAATTAGTAAATTACAAAGTTTATAATGTAATGTTATAAATTCATAACTAATATGTAATTATGTAATCATTTAACTATGTAAGCTATAATTAGTAAGTGATCATAATATATAATGTAATATAATAATATTAATTTAATTGAGTAATTATTTAACTATAAGTAATGTTTAATTATGTTATAAGGTAATGTTATAATTAATTAAATTTCTTACATTTAATTAAATATGTGCTAATGTTTATGTAGTAAATTAGTATTACTAATGTTTAAAACAAATATCATAACTCATAATCAATTAGTAATCATTTAATTATGTAATGTTATATATTATATGATCATACTATAATAGTATAATGTAATGTTATAATGAATTAAGTAATCATACTATAAATCTATAATTTATATTATAATTAATTAAATTTCAAATATTTGATATATACTATGTTTATAATGGAATGTTATAATTGATTAAGTAATTATATTATAATATATAAGGTAATGTTATAATTAATTAAATTTTTAATCGTTTAATAAGTAATGTAATAAATATTAAATACTAATGTTATAAGTAATGTATAAATTCATAATTAATTATGTAATTTGTAATCATTTAACTATGTAATGCTATAATTAAGTAAGCGATCATAATATATAATGTAATATATAATATTATAATTTAATTGAGTAATTATTAACTATAATGTAATGTTTAATTAATGTTTTTATGAAATGTTATAAGGTAATGTTTATAATTAAATTTCTTATCATTTAATTAAGTATTGTGCTAATATTTATGTAGTAAATTAGTAATATTAATGTTTAAAACATAATATCTATAATCAATTAAGTAATCATTTAATTATAATATTATATTATTATATGATCATACTATAATAGTATAATGTAATGTTATAATGAATTAAGTAATCATACATAAAATCTATATTTAATATTATAATTAATAAATTTCAAATCATTTAATAATATACAATGTTATAATGGAATGTTACAATTGATTAAGTAATCATATTATAAATATATAAAGTAATGTTATAATTAATTAAATTTTTAATCGTTTAATTAGTAATGTAAAATATAGTAAATAGTAAATTACTAATGTTTATAATGTAATGTAAATTCATAACTAATTTATAATTATGTAATCATTTAACTATATAATGCTATAATTAGCAAGTGATCATAATATATAATGTAATATAATATTTATAATTAATTGAGTAATTATTTACTATAATGTAAGCTTAATTAAGTTTATAATGAAATGTTATAAGGGAATGTTATGGAATTAAATTTCTTATCATTTAATTAAGTATATGCTAATGTTTATGTAGTAAATTAGTAATTACTAATATTTATAATATAATGACATAATCAAAGTAAATTTAATTATGTAATGATTAATTAATTATATAATCATACTATAATGTAATGTTATAGTGAATTAACTATAAGTAATCATACTATAAATTTAATGTAATATTATAATTAATTAAATTTTTAATCATTTAATTAAATTGTACTAAGTTTATAAATAAATGTATAATTGATTAAGTAATTATACTATAATCTATACGTAATGCCATAATTAATTAAATTTCTAATTATAAGCAATATAACTATTTAATTTATTTATACTTATAAGTCATAATTAAGTAGTAAATTAATGTAATGCTATAATTAATTATACTATAAATCAATTAAGTATGTTATAAATATAATTAATTAAGTAATCATTTAACTATAATGTAATGTTATAATTGATTAAGTAGATATTTAATAGTAATAAATTTATTAATATTTATCAATTTATCATATATAATTAATTAATTATTAATTTATTATAGATATACTTAGAACTTGATAATTGAAGTAAATAACTAAATATATTATTACTCAATCAAATATACTATTTTATTCAAAATAATTCTTTTAATAACATTAAAAATGTAAAACACTTTTAATTGGATCATAATTCCAATTATTTATAATTGATCAAAACTTTAATATTAATGTATTATAATATATAAGCTTTAATATGGTGTAATTTATTGTAATAAGTAAATTTGTATTCGTATATTTATTAATTAAGTTATTCTAAAAATTTAACTTTTCTATTTTAAATTTTTATATGTAAAATAATAGAAACTCCCCCATTATTACATTTCAAAAATATTTCATTTAGTCCAGGTTCCAAAATAGGTTCTAAACAGGTTCTAAAAACAGGTCCAAAACAGGTTCCACACGGTTCAAAATAGGTTCTAAACCGAGTACCCCCTACAGGTTCTAAACAGGGTACCTTTTTACAGGTTCCGGTTCCGGTTCTCCCACATGCAAGAACCGAAACCAGAACCGCACAGTAGCGGTTCCAAAAAATTGGAACCGGAAACTACCGCACAGTGCAGGTTTGGGTAGGTTCCGGTTCTGGTTCCGGTTCCGGTTCTACCCGCTACCCGTGCTCACCCCAATGCTCGACATTTCACATGTAGTTGGATTGTGATCAAGTATATGCATGATCTAAGTAAAGGACATTGGCAAGTTGTGAAGTGGATTTTAGGGTACATTTTAGGTACTGTAGACATTGGTTGGTTTTTTTAGTAGGAAGATGATCACTTTTTATTGGCTATTTTGATTCCAGTTATGCTGAGATCTGGATAAGCGTTAGAAAACTATTGGATACATGTTTACTCTTGCTAGAGCTCAGAGAATTAAGTTGGAAATTCTTTACAATCTATAGTTGCTTTGTCTACTAATGGGATAGAATATATGGCAGTTACATAGGCTGTAAAGGAAGCTATTTGGTTACAGGGACTATTTGAAGAATTGAAGATTTTCACCGAGAAGATCACTAACTATTTTGATAGTTAGAATGCTATTCACTTAGCAAAGAATCTAGTATTCCATGTTTGCACCAAGATATAGATGTTCGTTATCACTTTGTGTCAAAAACCATTAGTGAAAGAAGAATTTGCCTACAAAAAGATTGTGAATATTGAGAATCCAGATATGTTAACAAAAGTGCTGACAATGGTCAAGTTCAATCATTTTTTGAGCTTGATCAACATCCTGCGAGTTTGTGATGTGCCATTTGGCGCATTTGAGGTGTTGTTGAATTTGTCAGAAGAATGCAGAAGAACTTTGATGGTTGCTAATTCATCAAGGTGGAGATTGTTCAAAACTTACTTATTAGCAATCCATAAGGAATAGGAATTTAGCAATCCATAAGGAATAAGAATTTAGTAATCTCACTCCTAGGAAATAAGAAGAGATAATTTGTAATCCACATCAAATGGGAATATAAATGGGATTGGATTTTGGGTCTAATAAAGTAGGCCATTTTATTGTGTTCATCCCAAAAATATTACTCTATACTTCTATTGTAAAGAGTTCTTCCCTATAGTTTAGAGTTTTTCTATATTCCCTTATTTTGAGTATTTGTAGTATTCTTAAAAGTTTGCAATATTCTTCAAGAATAGTGAAGTATTTCTACTGCACCCGAGGATATAGGTAACAATACCGAACCTCATTAATTTCTTTGTATTTTTTATTTTTGGATTATTGGTCATTTATTTATGCTCTAGTAGTGTTATATATATTTCAATAGCTAACGTTAGAGTTGTGCTTTCGTTGCACAAGATATGGCTGAGATAAAGGAGATCAAGTGGATTGAAAACCATGAAAATATTTTATGAGAGGAAGGAGATCCGCAATTTTAAGTACTTAATACCATAGTTAAATATTTTATGATAACAAAAAAAAAAAATTCTGATTCATGATACCACTTGTAATATAGAAATGTGAATAGGACTCTGGCTTTGTGCCAGATGGTGTTACTCTTAATCTGGAAATAGCCTTCGCGTAGTACAAATATGAACACATTTGTTATCTTAACATTTCCGAGAGTTTATATTAAAATATATCTCATGTTACATGTCTTTTTAACGTATTTTCAAATCAGTAGAAAGTATAATAAAGTTAAATTCAAGTGCAATTTTTCTCTCAAAAGTGGTGTGTTATATCATCATTATTATTCTTCCTCTTGTCGTCATAAAAACGCAAGGTGCAACCGTTTTTGAAAAATTATTAGGTTCCAAGCAAGTAAATTAAAACATGGTATTTGAGGTCTCTAAAAAGACATAAACGGACTCTAGACATTCATGTTGTCTCTCTAGGGTGCGTTTAGTTCAGGGAAATTATATTACTATAAGGGCACGTTTGGTTCATTTAAGTTTTAACTACAGGAGGGTATTTATTAATGGAAAGATAGATAACTTTGAAGATTACTAGAATATTTAGAGAAATGTGTTTGGTTGGTTGGAATAATCGGTAAGATATTATGTTAATATGTTTGGTTGGGAGGATAAATAGGTGGGTATGTAATGATTACTAGTTTGCCGTCTTTTTTAAATATTAATATAATATATTATATATTTTTTGAACATTTCTTTTAACCCTTTACATTTGAAATTTTGGCAAAACACACAGCCATATAAAACAATTTGTAGCAAAATCACCCCACCCACCCAAGCCACTGCCAACAACTAGCTACAACCACGGCAGTTATCGTAACGGCACACAACTAGCGAGATCTGGCCAGTCATGTGTCAGTAAGGCTGTTTTCGACCATGAATCTTTTATCCATGGCCAGAAATGCAAACCTGGCCATTTCTATGGCCGTTTCACGGCTACAAATCTAGCCATGAAAAGGTTAGGTCTTTGGCTGTGAAAATGCTAGATCTTTGGGTTTTTAGACAACCATCTTAGGCTGTGAAATAGCCATAAATCTGACTAGAAACGGCCTTACCAGTGCACGGCTGACTAGATCCAACCAAAGTGGGCCATTCCGTCACGGCCGACGGTGGCAATGCACTAGATCCGGCCACCATCCGTGGGTAATTTTTTTAAATTCTAAGGGTATTATGTCCTAAAAAATTTGTATAAGAGTAGAATAGTCCATGACATATTTCTAAATTACTTTCAAAATAAGGGTATTTTTGTCCAAAAGTAATATTGTAACAAAATTAAGATATTAGAATCTAAAATACCTAAGAATGGAGATATCAAGGATCTTAAAATACTTAAGAATATGGAGGTAACCAGATTACCTCCTATTTTCCCAACAATAATTCTATTGATTTTGAAAGATTACCAGAATCTTATATATTTGACAACAAACAAGGTAATCAAGTAATATAAGATGAAATTACTCAATAATCTCATATACCCTCAACTAAACACCTCTGAGTTGTAGACATAATCAACAAATACAATTAAACCTTGATAAATTAATATCCTTGGGACCATGAAAATTATTAATTAATTGATATATTATTTAATCGTATAAATAAAAAACTATTAATTTATCAAGGCGTTCTTTTTTCTTTTTCCAAAATATTGAAGTTAATACATGTATATGTGTCATAGTTAACATGATATAGGGAATAGCATTGAAAATAATATCATGAGCCTAACTTATAGTAAGAGGAATGTAGTATAGAGTAACTTTTAATTTAGTACGAAAAATAATCCCATCCGATGCAGTGACCCTTTATGTAAAAATGTAATATTTTATTCCACCGGTTTAAATTTGTTTGCAGTAGATTGAACTGGGCAGTCAAAAGTGGTAAATAAATCAAAATCTGAATTATATGCACATTGTAAGACTACACGTGACCCTCTTTGGATTATAGTACACATTGAAAACTTTATCAATAAGAGATATGTACAAGTTTTTGTTTCATAAAAACAGAGTTGTTGGATGGTTATGTGTTTATCTTGTTGATAGTTATAAAAACAATTATTATCATTATCATAATAATACTTTATCATATTCATAATCCATTTATTTTAGTATATCAATCACAAAGATACAAATGCAATACATATTAAATGTTAAATGGATCATTAACCTAACGACGTGGCTAGTGTCAAAGAAGTACAACACCCAAAGAGTAACCCTAATTTTGGTGAGCTTGTCCATGAATATTATCCAAAAGATTTCTTTTCCTATAATAAAAACTAGCATTTACCCTAAAATCCAAGTACGAGAGATACTAAGCACTCGAGCATCGGTCGAAAAACCTACCTATTAGCCAGAGACTCAATCCATATTTAGACAGTATCACCCACCCTCAAAGGTTTGAGTAACCCAATTCTAGCCCAAACTCCCAAAAAATTGACGTCAACAAAGCAGTAAGGCCACAATCTAATTGAAATCCACCATAGATTACCTCAATTATTTAATAGCTTTTATTATTAAAATGTAATTGAATCAAATTATTAAAATGTAATGGCATCTATGATCTATATACATGGTCAAAATCATTATACCACGCTTCAACTGTCTTAAAAAGGGCAAATTAATCAATGTTCATCACATTGTTGATAGATTAATATTTAACTATGAATAAGAAAATTTATAATTTGGCAAAAATACAATAACATATGACCTTCCTTTGTTTTTCACATAGCAGTATCATGTTACCAAAACCCCACAAAAACTTCATTCTTTAATAGCTTTTATGTCTCATTATTTTTTGACTTGTTATGTTGTGACACTCGAAATGCATAATATGGGAATAAACCAGTTTTACAAAAGAATTAGCTTATTTGAATGTTTGAGAAACTATTTTATATGCCTACAACGATTCTGTTATGACACCCGCATTTTGGCCTCAATCCTTGATAAACCAAGTAACCAACAATTGATTTGTCAACGTGAGAATTAAAAGAAATGCTTCTAGAGTTGCTAGAGATAGCCTTTAGTAATGAGACCTCAATTAACAGTAAATTCAAGAAAGTTTTGGTCTACACCCTTTAAAATCAAAACAAGAAAAGTAGCATACTTTTGATGCGTTGCCAGGTGAGGCAGTACATAGGCTAAACAGCTCAGGTACCGGTATTCCTGCGGCCAACACGAGCAACAAAACCGGCTTTGATTGGAGCAACTGATCGTCCTGACCCACACTGCAAGAATGAAACCAAAAGACTAACCCGCATTATGGATAATAGTTTAAAAGAACTTTGGCGACCGAAAGATACAATATTGTGAGTAGGACGCTGTTAACACGCATGCTGTATTCGAGATTAATGCCAAGTAAAAAGATTGACAAAATGCATCCAATTCTAGTTCAACCAAAAAATAACGAGGAAAAAGTACATAAAAATAAATAAATAAACCTACACAATTTTCACTGTAAATAAACAAAACGGGGAAAATCACAAAGGCCTCAGGAATACTTTTTATCAGTCACTGGTAAGACAATCTGACAATGTAGGCAATTCTTACATCATAGGCCACCTATTGAAGGTTAAACAGTAACACAATTATAGTCTTTAACACCAAGAAAACAAAAAAAGAACATGAAGAATAATGAAATTTATCGACATCATTTTCCTATGCAATTTCCCATGTAATTAACCAAAAACCCAAAAACTATGATGAAAGGCCTCAGGACTACTTCATTTATCAGTCCCTTATTTGACAATCAGACAATGTAGGCAAATTCTTACATCATAGGCCACCCTCTTGAAGATTTGATAGTAACATAATTCTAGTCTAACACCAAGAAAACCAAAAAGAGAACATAAAGAAGAAAGAATTTTATCAACAATATATTCCTACGCAATTTCCCCTGTAATTAACCGAATAGAGAAAAACTCTTATAAAGGCCTCAGGACTACGTCATTTATCAGTCACTTATTAGACAATCTGACAATGTAAGCAATTCTTACATCATAGGCCACAAAAAAGAAGATTTGTGATAGGAACCCATTCCAATAACTCAACAATTTGGGTTGGGCCATGGGTCTTTCATGGGCTTGGGTAAAACTCTTCTTAGAAAACCGGCTTGCCAAAGGAGGGTGCCCAAGCCTTTATAACCCACATGTCCACCCTTTTCCCTTTCAATGTGGAATTCTAACATTCCACCACGCTTCCGCAACTGACGTCTACGTCGGCCTCTTTACACCCGTCGGCCTCTTTACCCCTTGGGTGACTACGCAATTCCCCTTTCCCTCGGGCCTCCATGCCCTTTCTCGGGATAGCAGCCCGGGCCCAAGGTCAACCTGCCACGGGTCAGCCTGCCACGAGTCAACCTGCCACATAGGCGCAGGATCATACTCTGATACCAATTGATAGAAACCCATTCCAATAACTCAACAATTTGAGCTGGGCCATGGGCCTTTCATGGGCTTAGGTAGAACTCTCCTTGGAAAACCGGCTTGCCAAGGGAGGATGCCCAAGCCTTTATAACCCACATGTCCACCCTTTTCCCTTTCAATGTGGGATCCTAACAATTTGTCAATAACATAATCCTAGTTTAAACATCAATAAATCAAAATTTAAGATAAAATAACCCAACAATCTGAAGAAGAGAGAACATTAACTTTTTCTACTATAAGATTCCAACTGTAATTAGACAAAAAGAGAAATCCACACAAAAGCCTCAGGAATAATTTCCTTTGTCAGTCATGGGTAAGACATCTGACAATGTAGGCAATTTTTACATCATAGAAGACTTGGCAGTAACATAATATAAATTAAATTATAAGGAATCTTAAAATACCTAAGAATATGGAGATTATCAAGGAATCTTAAAATACCTAAGAATATGGAGGTAACCAGATTACCTATATTTCCCAACATAATTACTATTGGTTTTGAAAGATTACGAATCTTATTATTGACAACCAAACAAGGTAATCAAAGTAATATAGATGAAAATTACCTCAATAATCTCTTATACCCTAACTAAACACACTCTGAGTTGTAGGCATACTCAACAAAACAATTAAACCTTGATAAAATAATCCTTGGGACCATGAAAATTATTAATTAATTGATATATTATTTAATCGTATAAATTAAAAAACTATTAATTTATCAAGGCGTTCTTTATTTTCTTTTTCCAAAATATTGAATTAACATGTATATGTTGTGTATAGTTAATGTGTATAGGGAAAGCTATTGAAAAAAAAATCATGAGCCTAATATAGTAAGAGTTAATGTAGTATAGAGTAACTTTAATTTAGTACGAAAAAATAATCCCATCCGATGCAGTGCACCTTTATGTAAAAATGTAATATTTTTATTCCACGGTTTAAATTTTGTTTGCAGTAGATTGGACTGGGCAGTCAAAAGTGGTAAATATATCAAAATCTAATTAATATGCACATTGTAAGACTACACGTGACCTCTTTGGATTATATGTACACATTGAAAACTTTTCAATAGAGATATGTAACAAGTTTTGTTTCATAAAAACAGAGTTGGATGGATGGTTTATGTGTTATAAAAACAATATTATCATTAATAATAATACTTTTACATATTCATAATCATTTCATTTTATGAGTATATCAATCACAAAGATACAAATGCAATACATATTAAATGTTAAATAGGATCATTAACTAAAGACGTGTCTAGTGTCAAAGAAGATACAACACCCAAAGAGTAACCCTAATTTTGTGAGCTTGCTCCAATATTCATCCAAAAGATTTTCTTTCCTATAAAAAACTAGCATTTATCCCTAAAATCCAAGTACGAGAGATACTAAGCTAACTCGAGCATCGGTCGAAAAACCACCTATTAGCTAGAGTACTCAATCCATAGTCAGACAGTGGGACTCTGGCTTTGTGCCAGATGGTGTTTACTCTTAATCTGGAAATAGCCTTCGCGTAGTACAAATGTTGAACACATTTGTTATCTTAACATTTCCGAGAGTTTATATTATATAATTATATCTCATATGTTACATGTCTTTTTAACGTTATTTTTCAAATCAGTAGAAAGTATAATAAAGTTAAATTCAAGTGCAATTTTTTCTCTTCAAAAGTCGTGTTTTATATATCATCATTATTATTCTTCCTCTTGTCGTCAATAAAACGCAAGGTGCAAAACTCGTTTTTGAAAAATTATTAGGTTCCAAGCAAGTAAATTAAAACATGGTATTTGTAGGTCTCTAAATAAGACATAAACGGACTCTAGACATTCAATGTTTTGTCTCTCTTAGGGTGCGTTTATTTCAGGGAATATTATATTACTATAAGGGCACGTTTGGTTCATTTAATGTTTTTACTACAGGAGGGTATTATATTAATGGAAAGATAGATAACTTTGAAGATTACTAGAAATATTTAGAGAAATGTGTTTGGTTGGTTGGAATAAATCGTTAAATATTTTATATTAATATGTTTGGTTGGGAGGATAAATTGGTGGGTATGTTAATAGATTACTAGTTTGCCGTCTTTTTTAAATATTAATATAATATTTATTATTATTATTTTTTGAATCATTTCTTTTAACCCTTTACATTTGAAATTTTGGTCAAACACCCACAGCCATATAAAACTTTAATTTGTAGCAAAATCACCCCCACCCACCCCAAACCACTGCCAACAGCTAGCTACAACCACCGGCAGTCTTCGTAACGGCACACAACTAGCGAGATCTGGCCAGTCATGTGTCAGTAAGGCTGTTTTCGACCATGAATCTTTTATCCATGGCCAGAAATGCCAAACCTGGCCATTTCTATGGCCGTTTCACGGCTACAAATCTAGCCATGAAAAGGTTAGGTCTTTGGCTGTGAAAATGCTAGATCTTTGGCCGTTTTATGACCACATCTTAGGCTGTGAAATAGCCATAAATCTGACTAGAAACGGCCTTACCAGTGCACGGCTGACTAGATCCAACCAAATGTGGGCCATTCCGTCACCGGCCGACGGCTGGCACTGCAGCTAGATCCGGCCACCATCCGTGGGTAATTTTTTTAAATTCTAAGGGTATTTATGTCCTAAAAAATTTGTATATAAGAGTAGAATAGTCCATGACTATATTTCTAAATTACTTTCAAAATAAGGGTATTTTTGTCTAAAAAGTACAGTGTACAAATTTAAAACTATCAAGGAAATCTTAAAATACCTAAGAATATGGAGATTATCAAGGAATCTTAAAATACTAAGAATATGGAGGTAACCAGATTACCTCAATTTTCCCAACAATAATTACTATGGTTTTGAAAGAAAGATACTAGAATCTTAATTATTGACAACCAAACAAAGGTAATCAAGTAATATAAGATAAAATTACCTCAATAATCTCATATTACCCTCAACTAAAACACACTCTCGAGTTGTAGGCATACTCAACAAATACAATTAAACCTTGATAAATTAATATCCTTGGGACCATGAAAATTATTAATTAATGATATATTATTTAATCGTATAAATTAAAAAACTATTAATTTATCAAGGCGTTCTTTATTTTCTTTTCCAAAATATGAATTAATACATGTATATGTTGGTATAGTTAATGATATAGGGAATAGATATGAAAATAAATCATGAGCCTAACTTATAGTAAGAGTTAATGTAGTATAGAGTAACTTTTAATTTAGTACGAAAAAATAATCCCATCCGATGCAGTGCACCTTTATGTAAAAATGTAATATTTTATTCCACCGGTTTAAATTTTTTGCAGTAGATTGGACTGGGCAGTCAAAAGTGGTAAATATATCAAAATCTAATTAATTGACATTGTAGAGACTACACGTGACCCTCTTTGGATTATAGTAACACATTGAAAACTTTGCAATAAGAGATATGTAACAAGGTTTTGTTTCATAAAAACAGAGTTTGATGGTGGTTATTGTGGTTATAAAAACAATTATTATCATTATCATAATAATACTTTATCATATTATAATCATTTCATTTTATGAGTATATCAATCACAAAGATACAAATGCAATACATATTAAATGTTAAATGGATCATTAACACTAAAGACGTGTCTAGTGTCAAAGAAGATACAACACCCAAAGAGTAACCTAATTTGTGTGAGCTTGCTCCTAATATTCATCCAAAAGATTTCTTTTCCTATAAAAAAAACTAGCATTATCCCTAAAATCCAAGTACGAGAGATACTAAGCTAACTCGAGCACGCGTCGAAAAACCTACCTATTAGCAGAGTCTCAATCCATAGTTTAGACAGTATCACCCACCCCAAGGTTTGAGTAACCAATTCTAGCCCAAACTCCCAAAAAATGACGTCAACAAAGCAGTAAGGCCACAATCTAATTGAAATCCACCATAGATTACCTCAATTATTTAATAGCTTTTATTATTAAATGTAATTGAATCAAATTATTAAATGTAATGGCATCTATGATCTATAACATGGTCAAAATCATTATACCACGCTTCAACTGTCTTAAAAAGGGCAATTAATCAATGTCATACATTGTTGTGACAGATTAATATTAACTATGAATAAGAAATTTATAATTTGGCACAAAAATACAATAACATATGACCTTCTTGTTGTTTTCACATAGCAGTATCATGTACCAAAACCCCACAAAAACTTCATTCTTTAATAGCTTTTATGTCTCATTATTTTTGACTTGTTATGTTTGACACTCGAAATGCAAAATATGGGAATAAACCAGTTTTACCAAAAGAATTAGCTTATTTGAATGTTTGAGAAACTATTTTATATGCCTACAACGATTCTGTTATGACACCGCATTTTGGCCGCAATCCTTGATAAACCAAGTAACCAACAATTGATTTGTCAACGTGAGAATTAAAAGAAATGCTTCTAGAGTTGCTAGAGATAGCCTTTAGTAATGAGACCTCAATTAACAGTAAATTCAAGAAAGGTTTGGTCTACACCTTTAAAATCAAAAACAGAAAAAACATAAGTAGCATACTTTGATGCGTTGCCGGTGAGGCAGAGTACATAGGCTAAACAGCTCAGGTACCGGATTCCTGCGGCCAACACGAGCAACAAAAACGGCTTGATTGGAGCAAAATGATCGTCCTGACCCACATGCAAGAATGAAACCAAAAAAGACTAACCCGCACATTGGATAATAGTTTAAAAGAACTTTGGGCGACCGAAAGATACAATATTGTGAGTAGGACGCTGTTAAACGAGCTGTATTCGAGATTAATGCCAAGTAAAAAAGATTGACAAAATGCATCCAATTCTAGTCAACCAAAAAATAACAGAGGAAAAATAAAAGTACAAAAATAAATAAATAAACCTACAAATTTTCACTGTAAATAAACAAAACGGGGAAAATCACAAAGGCCTCAGGAATACTTTTATCAGCACTGGTAAGACAATTGACAATGTAGGCAATCTTATCATCATAGGCCACACTATTGAAGGTTAAACTGTAACACAATTTAGTCTTTAAACACCAAGAAAACAAAAAAAAGAACATGAAGAATAATGAAATTTATCGACATCATTTTCCTATGCAATTTCCCATGTAATTAACCAAAACCCAAAAAACTATGATAAAAGGCTCAGGACTACTTCATTTACAGTCCCTTATTGACAATCAGACAATGTAGGCAAATTCTTACATCATAGGCCACCCTATGAAGATTGATAGTAACATAATTCTAGTCTAACACCAAGAAAACCAAACAAAGAACATAGAAGAAAGAAAGAATTTTATCAACAAACATATCCTACGCAATTAAGACTAGAGAAAAATAATCTATAAAGGCCTCAGGACTACTCCATTTATCAGTCACATATTCCACAATCTGACAATGTAGGCAAATTCTTACATCATAGGCCACCTCTGAAGATTTGATAGTAACATAATTCTAGTCTAACACCAAGAAAACCAAAAAGAGAACATAAGAAGAAGAAGAAAGAATTTTATCAAAATAATTCCTACGCAATTTCCCCTGTAATTAACCGAATAGAGAAAAACTCTATAAAGGCCTCAGGACTACGTCATTTATCAGTCACTTAATAAGACAATCTGACAATGTAAGCAATTCTTACATCATAGGCCACAAAAAAGAAGATTTGTGATAGGAACCCATTCCAATAACTCAACAATTTGGGTTGGGCATGGGTCTTTCATGGGCTTGGGTAAAACTTCTTGAAAAACCGGCTTGCCAAGGAGGGTGCCCAGCCTTTATAACCCACATGTCCACCCTTTCCTTTCAATGTGGGGATCTAACATTCCACCACGCTTCGCAACTAACGTCTACGTCGGCCTCTTTACCCCTGGGGTGACTACGCAGATTCCCCTTTCCCTCGGGCCTCCATGCCCTTTTCGGGATAGCAACCCGGGCCAAGGTCAACCTGCCACGGTCAGTGCCACTGGTACCTAGCACATAGGCGCAGGATAATCTGATACCAATTGATAGAACCATTCCAATAAATCAACATTTGAGCTGGGCCATGGCTTTCATGGGCTTGGTAGAACTCTCCTTGGAAAACGGCTTGCCAAGGGAGGAGTCCCAAGCCTTTATAACCCACATGTCCCCCTTTCCCTTTCAAGTGGGATCCTACAATTGTCAATAACATAATCCTAGTTTAAACATCACATAAATCAAAATTTAAGATAAAATAACCAACAATCGAGAAGAGAGAACATTAACTTTTTTACTATAAGATTCCAACTGTAATTAGACAAAAAGAGAAATCCACACAAAAGCCTCAGGAATAATTTCCTTTGTCAGTCATGGGTAAGACATGACAATGTAGGCAATTTTACATCATAGAAGACTTGGCAGAGTAACATATATTGTAACCACCAATAAAAAAAAAAAAAAAAAAAAAACAAAAAAAAAAAAAAAAAAAAAAAAAAAAAAAAAAAAAAAAAAAAAAAAAAAAAAAAAAAAAAAAAAAAAGCTTATTTTGCAAAAGTGTGTAGGAACGTCTTGGTTGGTTCACATATTGCAACTAAATAATTTGGCTTAAATTTTTGACACCATTTACTTACCACTTATCTAATCTACCTGATAACTTCTTTCTCTCAACCAATGGACAGGAATATATAAATGTTCATCAAATGGTGTTGAAATTTTAAATCAAATAATAAAATTCAGATATCCTAAACCTTTACGTTACCCCAAACAATATCAATTCTGAAATTAAAATAGCAATTTTGTAAGGAGGAATCAGTAACTACATCTCTCTGTCATTGATAAAACAATCTGACAATGTAGGCAATTTTCAAATCATCATAGCATAGCCTCCTTAGAAAAAATATTTATGAGAAAATATGAAATTAGAAAACAAACAATAGGACAATATGCCATATAGACATCATTATTCTTTTGGTAATATCATATGAGTTAATTTTTCAATACATAAATAGTCTTCGAGTAGCCCTCTAATAAATATTTTATCTCAATCATTGACAAACATATGACAATGTAGGCAAAGTCTTAAAATCATCATAGCCACCCTGGTGTTAAGATTAGGTGAATATATCATTCAGAAAAGTCAGATAAAAATGACAGTGAAAACAGTAACATTGGTAAAATATATGTTATTTAAATTTTTATAGCCTATGACCGTTTCTAATATAATATACCACATGAAGATAAAATAAACATTTAAAGCGACAAGAAATAGCCATATCAAGACCAAATTACTAGTTACACATCATCGAGATGGAAAAAAATGAGCAGAAACACCAAAAATTAAAAATATGAGGACACGGATTTCTTACCTTCTCACATCTGAGGAAGAAGAGACGATTCTCCTTTGAAAGTATTGTGTCAGGACTTTTGCACCCAAGGCAAATAACATATTCATCTGAAAATGTTGAGAAGATATCAATGTTTAAGAATAACTACGAGAAACACTTCCCAGTTGCAATTTCATATTTGAGGGAAAAAAAATTATGTACAAGATACTTACTGACATAACGACGAAGTATTCCTTCAAAATTCTTGGGAGCAAATCTCCCTTTCACAACCAATCTTTGTTGTCCATCAAGTGATCCACTTGTACCCAGTTCAGCAAGCAAGAATGCCATGACATGGTCTGGCTGCCGATGCATGCTATATTTTTCCCAACCAAAGACAAAAGCAAAAGATACTTAGTAGGAAATTTTGTAGCTTATTATATAAGGTTAAAAAAAAAAAAAAGGAAGCAAATTCCACAACAATAAGATCAATAAGCATCAGCATGTTAAAAGAAAATAAAGCAAACGACTGCTGGAAAAGTAGAGGTACATACGTCTTGCAGAGATCCATGAAATTCACAAAAACAGTTTTCTTTGTTCCCTCACGAAGAACTTGAGGAGGTCTCATAACAGTTCTACGCCTATCTCCTGCAAGTTCGGGATTATGCTCTCGGAGAATGTTAAAGACCCTACCAAGAAGCTACAGATACACAAGGACAAAAAAACACCAGCAAGAAAAATGTCAGCACCTTAGTAGAAGAGAATAAACGATTTGTACAATAATCAACAATGTCTCTGCAAGAAGAGGATGTAAAAATGCATATTCAATGATGCCATTTGTTTGGTGAATTTTTTAATTTCTTATACACAAATTTAGCATACACACACGCACGTGCACTTTAAGCCACAAGGATAATTCCAATAGATACTATTAGGTTGAGTGTAACATAGGTATAACACATAACATTAAGCTTCATTGTTTACCATTAGATACAACATCTATCAAAAAGCTTCCAAATTGATTGTAACTTGAAAATTAAACCACGAAAAACACAAGGCTACAAAACAAAGCCCTGACCGAGCAATATGAAAATAGACTTAAATTACAAAATATACCTCCTCATATTCATAATCGCGATCACTTCCTTCCCAAGGATAACGTTGTTGAGGTACAGCTCCATCTCCTTCTTCCTCCTCCCCTACATGATCTAAATGGGCAACAAAATAAAATTTCTTAGATTCCATAATAAAGTATTCAAAGTAAAATAAAATATGCATTTATTAAATTCAGATTATTACCATCAAAATCTTCTCCTGCATCCCCACTCTCCTCATTCAATATATTGGTTTCGACCTACAATTTTTCACAAAACATTACATGTCAATTATTGAATAAAATATGTAATATTTAAGCAAAAGAATACACCATCTACTTCAAGGGCCTTCTAACTTACTGGTTTCTTCTTCTTCTTTTTCAAACCAGCAAAAGTACTTTCAATACCTTCGGAGACTGTAAGAAACGAAAAAAAAATTAAGTCTCCAATAAAGAAGTAATTCATGTACCACGTCCTATTCAAGAAAAATTAATAAATTCCAAATCATTTATCTAGAAAAGTTGTTCTCCCAACTCAACAAGTACCTGACAGTGCCTCGGTTTTCTCAGCCAAATTGTCCACAGAATCATCAGCAGAATCCTGTATTGAAATCTTCTTCTTCTTCTTCTTTTTAGTAGGATCGAAAGGGGCAAGCTACAAAGAAGAAATTCATTAAATTATATAACACATCATTTAATCCACCAATCATTATCTACTCTTTTTGGCACTAATACAATAAGCCCATAAAACAGCTCAAGTCAATCAACTCTTGTAAAATAGTCTCAAAAACTAAATAATCAGATCCAAAAAATTCACGAAATTCAAGAACCACAAGCCATAAACACTATACAACTTCACTCCATGAGATAAAATTAAAAACCCTAAAAAGATTAAGCTCTATACCCAAACTTAACAACTTCCTTGACAAATCTTTCAACATGCAAGTGCCAAACTGAAATAAAGCACCCAAAGAGGGGAAAAAAAAAAAAAACTTACTTCTGCCACCTCGTCCTTAATATCATTCTGACTTTCGTCCGCCATTATCACTGCAAAACCTGAAATTTCAACTAAATAAATAAAACCCACAAAACCCTAAAATCGTTAAAGTAGAGAACTTTATCATCAAAAGACTCGGAAAAAAAAATTAATTCAAGATCAAATAATTACAGATAAATCCCACGAGCCTAAAACCTAAATATTCCCCTCTCTCAAAAAAAATTAGAAGATACTAAGAGAAACCCTAAAGTAGCAAAACGGAACTCAAAAAAACAAAAACAAAATCAAAATCAAAAGATGAAAAATCTTACAATTAGAATCAGAGAGTTGCGCGTTGAGTGACTTTGGTTTTGGTGCTTCCGACGATAACGATAAAGAAAAAAGTTCGGCTACTCTGTTGTCTGAGTTGAGTTGGTTGAACTTCGGCTTCCTGAACCTCTCGCGTTTTATGGACGCTTAAATGGGCCTTACTTTGGGGATCGGCTGTGTGATTGGGCCTGGTTTGAATATTTTTTACTAAAGTAACACTATCCGAAAATAGTTGGGTCCCTTTAGTTCACTATTTTTACCCTATCCTATCCAAATATATATTTGTTTTGACATTCAAAATTATCTTCAAAATACAATATTATTCTATTCAACTCAAAATATTTAGATTATTTTTAACCTCTTAGATTTCTTAATTTAACTAAACACCCCCAATAATAAAAGTTTATAAATTATCAAAAACACCCCTACCCACCTACATTTGTCAGATTCTGACCACCATCACCGGAAGGTAGCCAGAATCTACAGTAATGGCATACTACCGGCTAGATATGACCAATAATGCGTCGATTTGACCTATTCCGACTAGATGTCATTAACGGCTAGATCTTTTGGCCGTTGATGACAACCATATATTGGCCGTCAACGACGGCCATATCTGGCCAGATCTGACCATAAATCTGGTCTTTCCGGCCAAATCCATAGTGAATCTGGTCAGAAAATGTCATATTAACGCACTACCAACCATATCCAGCTGGTAGTGCACCATTACTACAAATTCCGACCACCTTCCGATAGTAGTGGCCAGAATATGGCAAATGTGGGTGGATGGAGGTATTTTTGTTAATTTATAAAATTTTATTGTGGGGGTGTTTAGTTAAATTAACAAACCTAGGGGTTAAAAAATCTAAATATTTTTAGAAAATGTTATTAAAAATGTACAAAAAAACTTCTCACAATATGATACATTTAAAAGTCCTAAAACACTTGTAAACATAAGTGGACAAGGAATTAAAAGTCCTAAAACACTTGCTAATTTGGTTAAATTGAAGAAATTCACTCCAAGTCTTAAAACACTTGGTTTGTGGAATGTGGAAAGCAATGGAGGTTATTCGGCCCAAGCAAGTTCCAAGGAGAAAGAGAGAGAGCCCAAACATTTCGGCCTAAGCCACTCCAAGTCCACCAAGAAAGAAGTCCAAGTATTGAAAAAGCTCAATTCGGCCTAAGTTGCATTCCAAAGGGGAAGATCCACATGATCCCTTATTGGATCCATTTACATGATTCTCAAGGCCCAAATTCTTACACCCTTATTAGTAGACTTAATTAGGACCATTGATTAGCTTTTGATCTAATGGAACCAAACTTAGACAAATAATGGGGTGGTTAAAGACATAGACCCTAGAATTAGGGAATTGTGTCTCTTTTTGCATTAAATAGGCATGGCCTTATTTTTCAATGAATGGCTTGTAATATTTAGCTAATTTTATTTCATTTTCTTGTATTGTAATTTACTTGTTTATCCTTACATTTGCCTATATAAGGGTAACTATTCCATTGTATCATTTAGTTTTTGGAAATATATGAAATTGGTTTATCCATTTGAGATAAGTTTTGTGTTCTTGATTGTGCATTCTTTATCCAAGTCTTGGCAAAGGGATTTGGTGGTGAATCAATTCAAGTTGGTGGAGCAATTCCTTTATGCTTGAAGTACTTCTACTTGTCTTGGTCCGAATTTGCAAGTAAGTGTGAGTTTGTTCTTGTTTTGTGTTTAGTCGAATTTCAACTTGGATTTATGGCATGTTCTGTTGTTGAATTGGTTGGATTTAGATCATTTGGTATCAGAGCATAGGTTATGAAGTGGAGTAGAATTGTTTTAGGGTTGAATTTGTGTAGTTTGGCTGGAAATTGAGTTGGAGTTGCTGGATTTGGAAGTGTTTTTGGCTTGAATTGTTTTCCCTCTCATTTGAATTTCATTGAACCCTTTTTCTCTTTCCTCAAACACTATTACCCTAACCATCTCCTTTACATCTTGTTCCCTTTTAACCAATTCCATTGCCACCTCACCCATTCTTAAACAATGCCCTCTAAATTCAGCTAAACCCATTCATTCCCAACCAAACCAACTATAAACCTTAAACAAACCCTAAACACACTTAATTAGTCTACTCCCTACTAATCATAAATACTATTCACAGATTATTATTCACTTGAACCAAAATCACCAAAACTTATACGTTTGACCTTTCCTTCCCAAATTTCACTATTCCCATATTCAAAAAAGTTACTATTCATCCGAGGTTACTGTTCACATAACCGAAATTTACCTAAAACTCACCCAAATTTCATGGCAAACAAAACCTCAACCTTCTCACCTTCACCTTCACCTCCACCTCTATGGGAGTTTGCTAACCTAAAGTTACAAGGGGAAATTGATGAAGTTAAGCAACAAATGACTACCATGATGGCTACGATGGTTAACATGTCTAAGGACATAGCCAATTTATCCCAACCCAAACCCGTCTATGTAGAAGCCCCACACCAACCCCACCGAGAAGGATGACCATACTACTACCAAAAGACCACCATGGGAACACCATTACAAATGGAAGAGATAGAAGATAGTAGTGCTTCCTCTAGTGAAACTGTGGCACCTAGAAGGAGAAGAAGACATTTTGAAGAAGATAGGGGTATCAAGATAGACTTACCCGAATTCAATGGAAGTCTTGACCCAAATGACTTCATTGATTGGTTGCATGAGATTGGATAGGCATTTGAGTTTAAGAACTACAATGATGAGAAGAGGTGTAAAGTAGCCATATCGAAGTTTAAGGAGTATGCCTCCTTGTGGTGGGAAAATACAAAGAAAAAGGGAGAAAGGGAAGGGAAGACTCGGATTAGGTCATGGGAGAAATTGAAGAGGGTGTTAAAGAAAAGGTTCTTGCCCGACAATCACAAGCAAGACCTTTATCTTAAACTCCATAATTTGAAGCAATGAGATAGAAAATTTGAAGAGTATATTCAAGAGTCTGAAGGGTTGATGTTGAGAAATGATATTCTTGAAGAGAATGAGCATACAATTGCAAGGTTCATTGGCTGATTGAGTAAGGACATTGCATACAAGATTGAGTTGCAAACTTACCATTCTTTTGAGGATGTTTGCAAGTTGTCCACAAAGATTGAGAAGCAATTGAAGAGTATGAAGTCCTTGGCCCCTAATAAGCTCTTTAAAGAGAATAACTACCAAAGTGGTTGACCATCCTACACCAAACCATATGTGGCACCTACAGCTTATGATAAGAACAAAGCCAATGAAGCACAAAAGGAGAAAACAAGTTTTGTGATGAATGATACTCCACGACTAGATTTGAAGAACAATAAGTGTTTAAAGTGTCAAGGTTACGGACACTTCCAAGCCAATTGTCCAAACCGAAGGGTTATGACCCTTAGAGAGATTAATGAGATTGATGAAACATGTCAAAGGGATTCTAGTGAAGAAGAGGAAGTAGATGAGAGTGAGAATGAGGTTATTGAGTAAGTCAATAGTGGAAAGATGCTTATGCTTAAGAGGTTGCTGCATACTCAAGTAAACCCTTAAGAGAACCAAAGGGGGAACTTGTTTCATACAAGATGCACCATCAAGGGGAAAATTTGCTTAATGATCATAGATAGTGGGAGTTATACCAATGTTGTCTCCACCACATTTATGGAGAAACTAGGGCTGCAGATTGTAAATCATTATCATCCATACAAGCTACAATGGTTGAGCAATAAAGACACCATCTAAGTAGTCAAGCAAGTAGTGATGTCATTCTCCATTGGCAAAAACTATTCGGATGAACTGCTTTGTGACATCACCCCCATGGATACTTGTAATCTTTTACTTAGGAGACCATGACAATATAACCGAGAGGTGATCCATGATGGCTGTAGGAACACTTACTCATTCAAGCTCAATAAGAAAACTATTACCCTTGCACCATTAGCCCCCACCTAAGTCGTTGTCCAAACCCCCACACAAACAACCTCCCAAACATTTTCCCAAACACCGTCCAAGGAACCAACCCAAAAGACCATTTTCCTAAATTGCACCCAATTAGAAAAAAGTCTTCCAAAAACACAAGCCTCTCATTGCACTCCTTATAGCCAAAACAAACCAAGAGAAGAAACAACCTGAATTTCACCCAAAAGTTCATCATCTCTTGGAAGAATTTGCAGATGTTTTTCCTCAAAAGTTACCAAGGGGTTTTCCACCACTTAGGAGATAGAACACCACATTGATTTGGATCCTAATGCCCCTCTTCCCAATAGGCCATCATATCGGTGTAATCCTGAAGAGTCAAAAGAACTACAAAGGCAAGTTGAAGAGTTGATTTCCAGGGGATTTGTGAGAGAGAGCATAAGTCCTTGTTCAGTTCTAGCCTTGCTTGTGCCCAAGAAGGATGGTACTTACCGAATGTATATTGACAGTCGGGCCATCAACCGAATAACTATCAAATATCGGTATCTCATACCCCGATTGGATGACATGTTAGATGAGCTTCATAGTGCAACCATCTTCTCAAAGATTGATCTAAGAAATGGCTACCATTAGATTAGAATGAGAGAAGGAGATGAGTGGAAAACGCATTCAAGACCAAGGGAGGATTGCATAAATGGATGGTGATGCCCTTCAGCCTTTCCAATGCACTAAGCACCTTCATGAGGTTAATGAATGAGGTACTCAAACCTTTTATTGGAAAATTTGTGGTTATGTATTTTGATGACATATTAATATATAGTACATGTGAGGATAGCCATGTAGAACACCTTAGCTTAGTGCATGAATTGTTGAGGTAGAAAAAGTTGTATGATAAGCTTGAAAAATGTGAATTATTTATGAAGCAATTGGTGTTCTTAGGTTATGTGGTTTCGGGAGAAGGCATTAAGGTAGATCAATCCAAGGTAGAATCCATTCATAGTTGGCCTAAACCTAGTTCAATTACGGAAGTTAGGAGTTTTCATGGTTTAGCCTCTTTCTACCGAAGATTTGTACCTAATTTTAGTTCCATCACGCTTCCATAACTGAATGTTTGAAAAATGGATCTTTTGAGTGGACTAAGGCAGCAAATGAGGCTTTTAACTTGATTAAGAAGAAGTTGTGTGAAGCTTTCATCCTTGCCTTGCCGGATTTCAACCAAGTGTCTGAAGTAGAGTGTGATGAAAGTGGTGTTGGCATTGGGACAGTTTTGAATCAATCCAAAAGGCTAATAGCATACTTTAGGGAGAAGCTTAGTGATTCAAGAAGAAAATATAGCATATATGATAAGGAGTTTTATGATATAGTGAGGGCACTTGACCATTGGAGTCACTACCTTCGGCCAAGACAATTTGTCCTTCATTTGGACCACCACCCTTTGAGGTTCATCAATGGGCAGCACAAACTCAATACAAGACATGCCAAATAGGTTGAGTTCATCCAATCTTCTCATCTGTGCTGAATTACAAGCAAGAAGAACACAATGTTGTAGCCAATGCACTCTCTAGAAGGTATGCCTTACTTTCTTTACTTTGTTTAAGAATAGAAAATTATGTGTCCCTAAGGGTAGTTTTAGAGAATTAATCATGAGAGAAGTGTTAGAGTAGGTGCCCTAGAGCCAATCAATTATTGTAAAATTGATTCTGTAATAAATGTTTATTTATCAATAAAAGGCATATTCTTCTATATCGTGTATGTAATGATATATGTCCTTAGGATGATAAAACCGTGACAAGGGTACCAAGTGTTTCAAACCTTGATAGTGAGAACCCTATGATCACATATGGTAGCCATTCTAGAAACGTCTGTAGCCCCAATATTATTCTGACCAAGGACATAGATAATACGGTAAGGCTATCATAGTGTTGAACAACCCTGTCGAAAGGTAGTAACTGATCTCAATTGTC
This sequence comes from Pistacia vera, assembly GCF_008641045.1. NCBI lineage: Eukaryota > Viridiplantae > Streptophyta > Magnoliopsida > Sapindales > Anacardiaceae > Pistacia > Pistacia vera. The sequence goes on from NW_022196325.1 coordinate 294,143, forward strand.
AAGGTTGTTTGCCAACAACCTGGTGCAACGAATGGGTGCTTGTTAGAAGCAAGTTCACTGGACAGACCCACCAGAGGATTTCATATGGATGGTAACCCCAGTGTCTATGGAATAAATCCTCTAATGAATGGTGGTGCATGTGATCCTTAGACTTGAGATCACCGAAGCATCTTGTGCACCAATTAGTGTAGTTTGACACCAGCCCAACATAGTTCTATTTAGAGCTATCAATACGATAGTGATTGGCTACATTGAGAAGTGTATCGAGACTATGTTGGATCAACAAAGGATTCATCACTCCTAGGTATAAGAGAAGTTATCTCACTGGGTAATTCAGTAAATGGCAATGACACTAAATCTGTGGCCACAGTGGGATTGAGTTGATGCTTAATCCAATTTATTATTCCGGTCAGTGGTCCATTAACTAAATACAAACATGTCGAGGATATATGAGGTTGACACTATTTCTGTACCTCAGTCTTGATGAGATAACAGTTGATGAAATGATTTGACTGCACGGTAACCATACCGTTGATAGGCTATGGTTTTGTTGAATCCAAATCTATTGGGTGGCCATGATGCCTTGCTAGGAGCTAATCTTGGTTTGTGTGTAGTGAGACGATTAATTGGTGTTAATCGCGATACTACTCATTACCTATATGATAAAGAGCCTACGGGTCACACACTTAGAAGATAATTTAAGAATCAATTTGTGAGAATGGTATTTTCGTCTTTTAAGACGAAAGGGTATTTTAGTAATCTCACAGTGCAATTAAATTTGCTGAGGTTGTTGCCTGTATTTAATTATAATATTAAAATTAAATTAGTGAGATTATATTTAAATATATCTATGTATATATTTAAATGAATTATTATTATTAATTGAATGTTAATATATTATTATATATTAATTGATTTTAATTATAATAATAATTAATTAATTAAAATACCATAAAGGGTGTGTTTGGTTGCAAGGATGAATTGAGGTTGGAGCCCATGGCTATTCCTAAGTGGAATAGGGTTTTAATTGTTGCACTATATAAGTGCAACTTAAAATTAAAACAAAAGAGATTATTCATATATTTAAACCCTAGCCGCCCTATCTCTCTCTCTCAAGAAGAAAACTTTTCTTGTTCTTCTTTCTTGATTCTTGAAGCCCTTGATTGTTCTAGCAAAATAATCAAGGGTTCTTCGGATTATCTTCGTGTAGACTTCTACTAGTGCGATCCTACTTTGGATCGATTTGCGAAAAATCACGTGAACAGTAGACGGTGAACAGTAACCGTAAGCAGTAACCGTGAACAGTGTTCCTGTCCGAAATCAGAGATATTCAAAGGAGCCTCCAAACGTACGTAAGTCTTCTAATCCTTGAATGAGTTTACTTTATACAGATTTTTGTTTATAAACATGTAAACGGTATAATCTATACTAGGATCTAGGCAAAGAAAGGTAATTGATTTACCGATTGAATTTTTATTTTCCGCTGCGTATGGTAGATCAATTACTTATAGGAAGCACATAGTGGTGGGTTAGCAGGTCACTTTAGGGTTACTAAGACTTTAGAAACTACCAAATAATACTTCTATTGGCCTAAGATGTTAGGGGATGTTCAAGCTCTCATTAGAAGGTATGATTCATGTCAAAGAGCTAAGAGCCAATTCAAGGTTGGCCTATACTTACTCTTACCCATAGCTGAACACCCTTGAGAAGACATTAGCATGGATTTTGTGGTTGCATTGCCTAAGACCCAAAGGGGAAAGGATTCTATCATGATAGTGGTTGATAGTTTCTCAAAAAATGGCCCATTTCATACCATGTCATACCACACATGATGCCTCCAAAGTTGCTGAATTATTCTTTAGAGAAATGGTGAGACTTCATGGCATTCTAAGAACCATTGTCTTAGATAGGGATACAAAGTTTTTGAGTCATTTTTGGAGAAGTTTGTGGAGTAAATTAGGGACAAAATTGATGTTTAGTATCTCACATCACCCTCAAACCGATTGCCAAACCAAAGTGGTGTATAAGGTGTTGGGCAATGTCCTAAGGAGTTTGGTGAGTAAACATTTAATGGATTGGGATTTGCAATTGGCACAGCAGAATTTACCTACAATAGGAGTCCTAGTTCTACTACAGGTCACACTCCATTTGAGGTGTTATATGTAGTAAACCCACTTATCCCTTTTGATCTCACTTTCCTACCCCTTGATTTTAAGCCAAACGTGGACGCTAATGAGAAATTGAAGCAAATGAAGAAACTCCATGAAATTGTGAGAGCTCAAATTGAAAAATCAAATGAAAAGATAAAAAAATAAGGCAAATAAACATAGAAAGCCTAAGCTTTTCCAACCAGGGGATTTAGTGTGGATTTACTTGAGAAATGAGAAGTTTCCAAGTAAGAGAAATAGTAAATTAGATCCTAGGGTAGATGGGCCTTTTGAGGTTGTTGAGAGGGTAAATGATAATGCTTATAAGGTGGAGTTTCCTAGTGAGTATGGGGAGTCTCAGCCACCTTCAATGTGGGGGATCTAAGCCCATATTTAGAGGATGATCTGGATTTGAGTGCAAATCCTTCTCAACCCGGAGAGGATGATACGTTTACAAGTCCTAAAACACTTGTAAACATGAGTGGACAAGGAATTAAAAGTCCTAAAACACTTGTTAATTTGGTTGAATTGAAGAAATTCACTCCAAGTCCTAAAACAATTGGTTTGTGGAATGTGGAAAGCAATGAAGGCTATTCGGCCCAAGCAAGTTCCAAGGAGAGAGAGAGAGAGAAAGCCCAAACATTTCGGCCCAAGCCACTCCAAGTCCAAGCACAACAAGGGAAGCTCAAGTCCACCAAGAAAGAAGTCCAAGTATTGAAAAAGCTCAATTCGGCCCAAGTTGCATTCCAAAGGGGAAGATCCACATGATCCCTTATTGGATCCATTTACATGATTCTCAAGGCCCAAATTCTTACACCCTTATTAGTAGACTTAATTATGACCATTGATCAGCTTATGATCTAATGGAAACAAGCTTAGACAACTAATGGGGTGGTTAAAGACATAGATCCTAGAATCAGGGAATGGTGTCTCTTTTTGCATTAAATAGGCATGGCCTTATTTTTCAATGAATGGCTTGTAATATTTAGCTAATTTTATTTCATTTTCTTGTATTTTTAATTTGCTTGTTTATCCTTGTATTTGCCTGTATTCGGGTAACCATTCCGTTGTATCATTTAGTTTTTGGAAATATATGAAATTGGTTTATCCATTTAAGAGAACTTTTGTGTTCTTGATTGTGCATTCTTTATCCAAGTCTTGGCAAAGGGATTTGGTAGTGAATCAATTCAAGTTGGTGGAGCAATTCCTTTATGCTTGAAGTATTTCTACTTGTCTTGGTCCAAATTTGCAAGTAAGCGTTAGTTTGTTCTTTTTTTGTGTTTGGCCGAATTTCAACTTGGATTTATGACATGTTTTGTTGTTGAATTGGTTGGATTTGGATCACAATACTACTCAACTCAACTTTTTTCAAAAGACTATGATAAAAACTCCCAAAATAGTGAACCAAACGGAGTTTAATTTAAGGAAAATTATTCCCATTGGAAAACAGAATTTAGTTTACATATCCTACTGGGCTAAGGTGGTGTTTGTTTTTTCATCTGAAAGTTTAACGAACTTGATCGTTGAATATGTCTGAATGTACAAGTTTGAGCAATATGTTTGATTTTTCTTTTTCATTGTTTGATTACAAGGGTTAGATTGTTTGTTTTTATTAGTGTATTGACATATATGTCTTTGTGAAATTAATTTTATATTTTGACATACATTATAACTATATTATTACACATTATGAAAATTAAAATTAAATAAAGATATAAAAATTAATAATAACTCTGTTATTACATTGTGTTTATACAGTAAGTGAAAATTTATTATAACAAAAAAAATTAAAAACTACATTAATTAAATCACTGAAAGAGTTAATTTTCAATTTGGTCTTGCAATTGTTGGATGACCATTTGATCAATTGTCCCAAGAGAGTTGATTGCATTTGATGGTTGATTTTGATTTCTACGGCTATGATAAATAAAGAAGACAAAAATATATAATGTAAAGGTTTTGATAAAAATGAAATTATATAAATTCAACAGGGATATAATTGACAAATTAAGATGTTATTAATTTAGATATTCTAGAATCTAGTATTCGGATAAAAGCCAAGTTTTTTTACTTTTTGATTTTATCTGATTGGGTGCATTTGGTTTAGGGAATGTTTTATTATAAGGATGTTATATTAATGGAAATATAGATTTCCTTGAAAATCACTGGGAAATGTGTTTGGTTTGTTAGAATAAATTGGTGAATATATTATATTAATATGTTTGATTGGGACGATAAATGGGCGAGTATGTTATATAGATTACTAAATTGCCCTCATTTTTAAATATTATTTTTATCATTATTTTTTGAATCATTTTTTTAACCCCTACATTTGAAATTTTGCCAAAGCACCCTAACCATATAATACTTTAATTTGTAGCAAAATCACCCCTACTTACCCCAAACCACCACCATTGGCAGTTGCCGTAATGGCGCACGACTAGCGGGATTTGGCCAGTCGTGCGCTGGTAAGGCTATTTCCGACCATGGATTTGGCTGTTTTTCGCATAGATCTGGTCGTGAAAAGGTCGTAGAAACAGCTAGATATAACCTGTTTTAGGCCATGCATCTGTGATCCATGGCCATCAACGGCCTTGCCGACACATGATTGACCAGATCCCGCCGATTGTGCGCCATTACAGCGACTGTCGCCAATGGCCGACAATGATCTACAGATCCATGGCCATCAATGGCCCTATCGGCACATGACTGACCAGACCCTGAAAGTCGTACGCCATTACGACAATTGTCGCCAGTGGTCTTGGGTGGTTGTGGGTATTTTGTTAACTTTCAAACTTTTTGTGGCTGTGGTGTTTTAGCCAATTTCTCAAATGTAGGGGGGCTAGGCTAATGGTTATTTGGTAGACATTTGACGGCAATTGTGTCCAAATTGGTATTTAATTAAGGGCAAAATAGGTATAAAAATCATATTACCTCGATAATCTTTTAATAACACCTCCTAGACAGGGTATTTGATTACCCCCTACATTACTGTAAACAGTAAAATCTACTTTCAATTCGAAAGGGACAGATCCTATGAGAATAGAGCCACTTAAAACCTAATGTATCTGAACAAAGAAGAAAAAAGAACGTGAATGCTAGATAACCACTAGTGTGGTGTCTACCGTAGACACTCTGATACTCAAATTAGTGAGGTTGGAGGTATTTAGTGAGGGCTGAGGACAAGAAAGATTACCAGAATAATGCGATTGTTCTTGAGAGCAAAAACTTTGAGAGCAAGGTGCTACGGGTCATTTCTAAATGACCCTTTGAGAGGGTTTGCCCCTGTTTATATATTGAACCCTAGGGATTAGAATCCTAGTAGGACTCTAAGTCCTACTTAGTTGATGAGTTCTAATTAGGAAGAGAATATAATATCTTGCCTTTATTAGATTAGGCTTTAGACTTTCAGTCTGGGATCTTGACAGAAGTGGAAATAGAATAGGATTCTGATTCCTAATATGGACTGTTGTGGGTTGATGGCTAGAGCCCTATTTAGCTTTACTTGTTGGATAACCCAACTCGTAGAGTGGGCATTTTACAAGGTGAATTCAAGCGTAGGCCCAATCGGGATTGGCTTGGCTGTGGTATGTTTATTTTGTTGGATCTTGTCAGGCCCAACATGATTTTTGGCCCATACAATTACCAAAAGTAAACACTATTTGCAATAAAAGATACCCATAACATTTTATTACTTGCTAATCAAACAACGGAATCTTGCAAAATAAATGAAAATTACCCTGAACCAAATGCACCCATAACATATTTAATTAAATTTTTATAATATCAGCCTTATTTAGTTATAACCTAAGTATAGAATTTATCTTGTTTTTTGTTTGAATATTGGATTCAAAATTTAGAAATTATAGAAATTGATTAGGGTATAATTGCAATTTTTTACAACTTTATGGATTTTTTTTTTTTTAATTTCAAATAAGGCATTGGCCCACCTTGGGCTAGTGTTGGCCCTGTCACTAACAATCTTGGAAAGTTCGCACCTCTGTTAATAGCTCTACCCCACAATTGACAAAGGAAAATGATAGAGTTACCAAAAAGTTTACACCGAATTTGTGCACCGAATGACGTGGCAAAATCCTTACCGTTGATTAATATTAACTGATAATAAATCAACGGTTAGGATTTAGCCACGTCATTCGGTGCACAAATTAGGTGCACACCCATCGGTAACTGTAGCATTACTCATTGACAAATGCATTGGTCACTTTCCTTTATATTTTTCCCCTCGTAGAGAGTTTTCCACCCACAAATTCTTGTTCCATTTGTACTGAACTTGACAACCTTTCCTGGCTATTTTCACTTGAGTTTGTCTCGGATGTCTTCTTACACTTTATCTCAATTAAATGGATTTTATATTATGTATTAACTGTTTTTTGTATGCAAGATTGTTAATTTATAAGTTCATCGTTCTTAAATATTAAAGTATTATTTGTTGTGATGTTCATTAGTTGTATATGTAACTCAAATGTTCTTTATTTTTATACAGATAACCCCTAGAAAAAAGAAGGCATCTAAGGGGAAGAATGTGGTGGTTGAAGACAGTTTTGAAACCAAGGCACTTGAGGATTGGCTTGACTCATAGGAGGCTTTAGGTATGATTGATGCATCGTGACCTAATGTGTTACCTTTTATAAGAAAAGTTGTGAATCCTAAAAATTTGAAAACAATAGCTCTTTTGTAATCATTGAGTTATGCAAATTAACAAAAACTTTACATGCAGGGAGTAAACCACAGAGAAGATTGTGGAGAAACAGGGGAAGATTCAAGTTGAATTAGATATAGTGACAGGTAAGCCAATTAGATCGTGTGCATAAAATTTCTCTATAGAATTTAGTAATATGGTGAGATTGCTGCTCCACACGGGTTTACGAGGTAGACACAAATCAAATGGCCATAGAGGTTTTATATCATTCAAATGTTGTTGGTAAGTAAATATGTGCTTTGTATACAAGAAACAACAAAAAAAATGTTTCAATAGCGTTATGACATGGAATATGTTGGTCTATAAATAATGTTGAGTTAAAGACATGGAAAGGTGCAGTTTTGGCCATAAGTTGTGTGAAGTCGTTTTGGGAGTTGTTGAAGTGAATCCTGGTCATTGATTAATTTCAGATCCATTGGCTGAAAAACAACTCTTGGCCAATGGTATATAAAAGAGAAAATAGTGTAAAATCTATAGGTGTTCTTCGTGTTTGATAGAGCAAATATGTTTATGTTTTTCTTTTACAATCAATCTGTGTAACCTAGTGTGAGTGAGTGATTAGAGAGTTAGTCATTCAAGTGAGAGGGGTTTTGCTCTCAAGATCTTAGAGATTCAAGGGAGAGTTCTCTAGGTTAGGTTACGAGAGAGATTTGATTGTTTGTGAGTGTGAGATCTTTGGATCTTTGTTGTAAACTCTTGATTCTAATTGATTAGTGCAACGAGCTCCTCTGATTCCGGAGCTCAACGTAGACGTAGCCTACCCAATCTTGGATAGGTGAACCACGATTAATCTGTGTGTATTGTTGTGGTTTGTTATTGTGTGATTTTTGTCTTGATTGTGTGTTAAAGATTAGGAAGATTTCATAACAGTGGTATCAGAGCATTGGAGATAGGATCTTATTTGATTTCTAAATTTGTTAGTTTAGGGAAACCTAGGGTTTGTGAACAATTTGGGGCTTTTGTGTCTAGGCGTCTCCTTAGCACTCCAGGGTTCCCAAATCGTAAAATCGAAGGTGAAATTCGTTGATTTGATTTGTTCTTGGAAGTCTAGGGNTTGATTCTAATTGATTAGTGCAACGAGCTCCTCCGATTCCGGAGCTCAACGTAGACGTAGCCTACCCAATCTTAGATAGGTGAACCACGATTAATCTGTGTGTATTGTTGTGGTTTGTTATTGTGTGATTTTTGTCTTGATTGTGTGTTAAAGATTAGGAAGATTTCATAACAGTGGTATCAGAGCATTAGAGATAGGATCTTATTTGATTTCTAAATTTGTTAGTTTAGGGAAACCTAGGGTTTGTGAACAATTTGGGGCTTTTGTGTCTAGGCGTCTCCTTAGCACTCCAAGGTTCCCAAATCGTAAAATCGAAGGTGAAATTCGTTGATTTGATCTGTTCTTGGAAGTCTAGGGTTTCATTGGGGATATTGAGTCAAAAATCATAATTAAACCTTTAGGGTCTAATTAGAGTGAATCTTGAAGTTTCTTTAATACACACACAATGTCTACAACTACTAGAATGGAGATTACCCAATATGATGGGAAAATCGACTTCAGTAGTTGGAAGAAAAAGATGAAGGCACTACTCTCCCACAAGAAGGTGGCTTTGGCTCTAGAGAAGAACATCGAGAAGTGGCCTAAGGATAAGCTGAAGAAAAAGTCAGAAATCGATGAAGAGGCGTACAACCTAATCATCATGAACTTGGCGGACAATGTCCTACGGAAGGTAGATGGCCTTGAGACTCCCTTAGTCTTGTGGGGTAAACTCGAATCACTTTACACTTTACAACCTGCACCTAATCTTGCATTTTTAAAAGGTGAACTGTTTTCATATAAGATGGATAGTTCTAAGTCTATAGAAGACAACCTAGATTAGTTTCTAAAACTGACCTTAATACTTAAGGGGATTGATCAGGAACTAGGAGATATCAGCCTTGCCATGATTTTACTAAATTCTATAACTGATGATTATTTGGTTGTAAAGAATGCACTACAATACTCAGGGACTGTACCAAGTATAGATTTAATCGTAGCAAGCTTAAAAGCTAGGGAACTTGAACTAAAAACCCAAAGAAGGAATGGAAGCAATCTATTTGTAAAGAGTAAATGTGAAACTAGTCAATCTAGCAAAGGAAATGTAATAGCCACTTTCTACTCAAATACTCATAATAAAATACATATAAAGAAATTGGGCCCAAAATTTTCTTTTTATTAAATATACATATATTCTTTACAAACCTATATATTTTTACACAAAATTATAATGTGTACAAAAGTCAACAAAAACATATTAGACAGTGTAACCGCTTCTCCTCGAGCGCCGACGTCCATCCGACCGTGTCCTCACCTAGATCCTGCAAAACATAGGAAAACAACGGGGTGAGCACTAAAATAATGCTCAGTAAGTAAATCCTCTACTCATCTATCCCCGTAACTCTCTCTCTCTAATTCTTTCCTTACNCGTAGCCTACCCAATCTTGGATAGGTGAACCGCGGTAAATCTGTGTGTATTGTTGTGGTTTGTTGTTGTGTGATTTGTATCTTGATTGTGTGTTAAAGATTAGGAAGATTTCATAACAACTAAGGATAACATATTAATTTGCCTATACTCTTATTATATAGTTCACTAAATACCAATTAGTGTTTCATTAAAGTTATATTCACAGGTGTATATATCTTATATTACGATGAAAATGATTTAATTTCGAAATAAAGTAAGAAAAACTAAGAAGTTAAATTATATCATTACTATAAATTTAATTAGTTCAGAATCTTATAGGATGACTATTGCAAATTAACTCATCTTATTAGTTGGCTTTTAAAGGGATTTGATTTTGTGATGATGCCCTTATTAATTTCATCTCTATAGATTACTCACTTGGGCCATACATGAATATAAGAGTATGTCTCTTTTTGTGCAATATTGCATAAATTAAGGGCATATATTAACCAATTTTTAAGAGGAAATGTATATGTTGATGTAACAAAATAGTGAATTAACATTGATATCTTTTGCAAAGTTGCTTTAAATTTGACATCAACTACCAGTGGACTGTATGTTGCATTGCCAAAGTTTGTTGGGATTTATCACTATTATCATGGGAATTGCATCAAATTGCTCATACAAGAAAAAGAAGGAGGCATGAAAAAACCCAACTGAGAAAGTTTTAGATGGTAACTGAGACTTCCTATGCAATAATTGGGAAGGTCAAAGATACTTTGTTAAAAGTACGATTGCGAAAAAAACCCGAAAACCAAACCGAACCTAAAAATCGGATTGAAACCGGTTCAAAATACTTGTTTTCTAGAGTAATCTGTTCGGTTTCGGTTTTCAAAATAAACCAAATCGGAAAACTGGTTCGGTTAACGGTTTAAGGGTAATTTCAAACCAGTTAACCGAAACCGATTTTGCCTTGAAAAAATCCTAAGGGCCTGCTTGGGAGTTTTATGGTAGTAGTTTTGAGGGTAAACCACCGTAACGGTTTTGAGAGGTTTTTAGTAGCGGTTTTTAAAACACCCAACATATGTTTGGGAGTTTATTTTCCAGCGGTACTGACAGTTTTTTAAAATGATAAATTTACATATATGCCCATAAAAATACCCGAACTTCAACCAGTATTTGGGAGTTTTTTTTTTCAATTACCAATACTTAATATCAAAGTTCCTTCCAAGTTTAATTTATTTGTAAGTTCTTTCATTGTAGATTATTTAATTCATCACACAATCATTGGAAAACTATCATTTTAAGAGAATAAATATGCTACTATAGTGTTGGACTTCGCAAATTATCAATATAACAGCCGCAAAGCATTTCTAAAAAACAGTTTTTTGTTCTTTTCTTCAGTAAGTGAAGCAAAGCCATAAAAAACAATCTTTATTTAACAAACTGACAATGATTCAATCAATCACCTAAGTGCAAATAAAAATAATCAAATAGAGGAAAAACCACCTAATTTTGTAAAACAACTAGTAAAGAAATGCAATTAAATTGTATAGGAGTTTACCAAATTAAAAGAACAAAAAGTTAAAGGGGAAAATGAAGAAAAAAGAAAGAAAAACCTTCATATCTCTAATGAAGGATGCCTAAGATAAAAGATTCAAAAACATTGTAACAATCATCTAAAAGTTGAAGATTGAATGAGGTTTGAAGAAATTTTTAAACTAGCAAAGAGATTATTGTATATGAATAATAGTGGAGAGGGGTTTTTTTGGGATAAAATTTTTAAATCAGCCAAAACACCTCGATTTAGGATATTTTATAAACCCTTCAAAAATACACTACACTAATTTTAGGGGATTTTTAAACCAATCAAAACCAACCCATAAAAAAATCTAACAAATAATAATTTTTAAATACTTCAAAATTAATCTAATTAAAAACCCTCTAAAACCAACGAAAAAAAAAAAAAACTCCAAAAGCGGACCCTAAATCTAAAACCCAGTTGCATATCTCCCATTCTCTCTTTTATTTGTTTCTTTTTCTTTTTCTTTTTATATTTGGTTGATTGAATCCTATAACCCAAATCTATGGCAAAACATCTCCTTCTCTTCCCTTTTCTTTTCCTTCCTTTCTATTTCTCTTTCTTTCCTTCTTTTTCTCTTTTCTTTTCCCTTCTCATTTTCTTTTCTTTTCTTTGCCATCTCCATGGTGGCCTACTGGCTGAAATTGTTCAAATACAATGATGGCTATAATCACCCCTTCAGATCCCACCATAATTTACTAAGTCAAAATTGTTGAGAAGATGAGTTGAGAAAGAAAGAGGGAAAAGAGAGAGGAAACAAAGAACAGAAAGAAGGGAGAGAGAGAGAGGGATAAGGGAAAAGAAAAGATGGCAGCCTCTCTTTCTTCCTGCACATTTTTTCTTCTCTGGATTTGTGATTATGGATTTATTTATTTATTTATTTTTTTAGATTTTCGGTAGCTAGAGGATTTAAGAATTTTTTTTTTCTTTTTTTAAGAAACGGGTATTTTGGGTTTGTTGGATGCTGTGTTGTATGGGTTTGTGATAAAAAAAAAAATTGTACATGAATTTTAGTTGTTAAATTTCACTAGAGATCCAAAAATTTCAGTGGTTTTGTTGGATGAAATTAATAAAGAAAACTAGAAAGCTGCAGATTGTGTTTTTAAATTAAAATTTTTTATTTAAAAATAGGTTCATGAACCGATTAATCGGTAACCGAACCTCTAATTCGGTTTGGTTAGTAACCGGTTCAAGAGAAAATCTGATCGATCACCCCTTTGAACAGAAAAATCAATTTGGTTCAAAGGACAATCCCGTTTGGTTAATCGGATTTCTACACCCCTAGTTAAAACCCTAAACTATGGTTGATAAGCAGATGAGATTATCATTTGAAAATTTTATGAGTGATGATCTGTTTACACTGAAATTAGGCCAAGTGTGATCGGAATAAACAGAATAGAGAAGGACTGAAGCATAACCACGTGGGGCTTCAAAGCCCTTTCAGAATAATATGACTGAATTTATTGGGGTAGGAAATGTAAACCCATACAATGTTGTGTTTTGTGACATCGTGGTTAATTATCGTTTCAAATTTGCTTTATTTATCTTTCATCTTCTCAATGTTGAATTAAGGTAGTGGGGGACTTGGAATTAGACCCTTAGAACAGTGGAACATAGCCCTTATGGCTTATCATGTTTGTAGTATTCTCTCAGGAAGAGATTCCTTGTGGGTGAAATGGATTCACACTTACCGTCTCAAGGGCCGTAGTTTTTGGAGCGTGAAAATTCCATGGGACTCGAGTTGGAGCTGGCGTAAACTTCTTAGAATGAGGGAGATGCTAAGAAAACATTTTGTGGTCAAGCTAGGAGATGGACGCTCCACTTTTCTATGGTATGACTCTTGGCACCCATTGGGAGCTCTAGATGAAATCGTTCCTACTAATTTCTTTTATGATTCAGAATTAGACCAACAAGCTAGAGTTAGTGATGTGCTTGTTAATGGCCAATGGACATGGCCCGACTGCCCTCGAGAGGCTTACCTCCAGATTATCTCTCAAGGCTCTCCTGCCTCCAGTAACCCTCCCCATGATGTAGTCATGTGGAGATCCTCAGATGGTAAACTTTTGAACTACTCTTCACGCCATTCTTGGCATGACTTAGGCCCGACTGGTAACATGGCTCCTTGGAGTTCCATTGTTTGGACCGGAACCTGTATCCCGAAACATTCCTTCATCCTGTGGTTAGCCATTAAAGGCAAACTCGTTACCCAAGACAGGATGCAGGCCTGGACTAGATCCGAAGATTTAAGATGTGCCTTCTATGATGGTTAGGCTGACTCACATGACCACCTTTTCTTTAGCTGCCCATTCACAAATTTGATATGGAGGTTTGTTCAGGAGAAGGGAAAATTCAAGACTTTGATAGTTGGCTGGAATAACATCGTGTCCTTTTGCTCTGAAATATTTAAGGGAAAATCAATCTGGACTGTCATTCGACGATTATTGCTTGGAGTAGCAGTTTATTTTCTTTGGCTGGAGAGGAAATTTCAGCTGTTTAAAGGCAAAAGAAGAAGTAGAGAATGCATTCAGCTTGAGATTTTGAATGAAGTTCGTATGAGGTTGCATAGTCTTACCTTTAGAGACACGGCAAGAGTTAGAGAAGTGGTCAAGATCTGGAGCATCCCCCAGACTTGTATTCGTGAATGACAGGAATCTTTTTGTTAAATTTATGATGACTCTTAATAGTGGTGTCCTTAATTTCCTTTGCCGCATAATTTCACAATGTATCATCACTTCTATTGAGCAATGCGGCGTTATGAAAAGTTGGATGTTGGGTTTTTGGATCAGGTGGATATTGTTTATGAAGTCCTTCCAAAAGATTCAGCATCTCGTAATGCTCTACGCTAATGAAGTAGGAAGCTTAAAATGGAGAATGATGGACACGTTGGATGGACTTTGTAATTTACATGTGTCCTCTTCTGTAGATAAAATTTTAACCATATTGCAAGGAAGTCTAACTAACAATCCTCCCAATCTCAAGAAGGTTTGGTGATGGTTTCTCTGGGTTCAGTGTGCTTCAGACTGCACCTCCATTCCCATTCTGAATGACTGGGTGTTGTGCTCCTTCTTAGGATGTCCTGGGCATTCCTTTGGTGGTTGTAAGATGCTCCTCTGGTGCTGGTATACTACTTTTTTTGTACAGCCAGGAAACACATTTTTTGTATTATCTGTACATATCTCTTGGGGCTGTCCAAGGGCAAAGGCCTGTTTTTTTGTTCTAGGCCTGGGCTGTTTAGGTTTCTAGCCTGGCGTTGCTGGGTTTTTTCTTTGTTGAGCTCTTGGGGATGTCCAAGTTGCTCGCTTAGTTTGATAGGGTCCTTTTTCTCCCAGTTGTTTCTTTGATTCTTTCTTTTATAAAATTTCCAGTTTTATCAAAAAAAAAAAAAAAACAAAAAACAAAAAACAAAAAACAAAAAAAGTGGGAGAGGAAGTTGTGTAATAATAGAAGGGGTGTTAGGTAATAACACCAAAAGTTAGGGGAAGTTATGAAATTAATCTTTAACATTGCATTAATCATCTTCTCAAAAAATAAAAATCAGAAAAGAAACCTTATCCTTTGATCGAATCCTTGGCGCCATTTCCTTTGCCAACAGATAACAGAAAACGACCAACAAATTTACAGTTAACCATGCTTCTTTCGGCACCCGATTCTTGCTTCTTCTCTTCTTCTATGCTCTTTTCCATTGCCCGCCTGAAACCCACCACCACTAGAGGGTTGCGGCTCAACTCACTGAGTCGAAACCGAGTGTGTAAAGCCAGTCTCATAACTAGCGCCGACTCTTTCGAGGTTGGCCGACTCATCGGTAGCTATGGCTTCATGAACGTCACAAGGTTTGTTTTATTTTGTTAGTGGATTTTGTTTTATGGGTTGATTTTAATTTGATATATGATATATGTTATTATATATTTCAGCTATTCGGGGTTTCAAGATGTTGAATATTCGTCTGGAGATTTGGGGCGATTGAGAGTTCAAGATGTTGGTGAGGGTAGTGTTAAGATCAGGTGCATTTACTTTTTCTTCTTCTTCTTCTTCTTCTTCTTCTTTTGTGATTATCTGTTAGGGGGTGATTTTATTGATATGCTTAGTTTTGTTTTGGTAAAATAATCCCTTACAAAATAGTGTTGCACAAACAAACTTGTACAGATTAATGTGGCATGATATGATTGGAGGATTAAAAACTAAAGATAAATGCTAGCCTTACAAAGATGCATACAAAGCGGGNTGCATTTACTTTTTCTTCTTCTTCTTCTTCTTCTTTTGTGAGTATCTGTTAGGGGGTGATTTTATTGATATGCTTAGTTTTGTTTTGGTAAAATAATCCCTTACAAAATAGTGTTGCACAAACAAACTTGTACAGATTAATGTGGCATGATATGATTGGAGGATTAAAAACTAAAGATAAATGCTAGCCTTACAAAGATGCATACAAAGCGGGGCATACAAAGACAAATCCTACCCTTAATCTTCATGATTGTCTTTCGATCTTTCTCTTTTTCCCTTCTTTCAAGGGTAGGATTTATCTTTGTATGCATCTTTGTAAGGTAGCATTCCTCAAAACTAAAAATAGATTAAAAAAATTAAAGTTGATACGGTAATCGTGCACTCGAGTTACATCAGTTTCTATGAATTAATTTATATGAGGAGTTTGTGATACTCCTCCAAGTTTTAAGCTTTTAAATTGTTATTTAGCATAGTATTGGAGCAAAATTGGAGGTTCTGAATCTGTGTTTGAATTCCCCTCGTGTTAAGCTTATGAAGCTGTGGAAGAGGGATCTAACTAATAGTGGAGACTTATGATGATTTTAGGGATTTTTAAGAGTTTTTCCAACGAATTTTGGAACTGATGAGATTTACCTGGATTAATGACTTTAAGGATATTATCCTTCTTGTCACTGATACTGTCCTTGGCAGCTTGTTTGCAGGCTTTATGAAGGAAGAATAGCTCAAGGTCCACGAAGAGGGACTCCAGTCATATTTAAGGTGCTTTTATGTGCTTATTTATTTGCATAAATCATTTGATTGGAATAAGAATTTTTAAGAAAGCTTGTTAATTAACTTGTTTCTTGTGCAAGAAGCTTTTACCAACTTTCAATTTGTTGGCATTATGTTATAAGCTTGTATTTGAATTTTTAAAGCTAGTGATACAAAATATTCTGGTTACAATGTCAATTCTTTTAGAGCCCTATTTTTCATGAAATATAACATTGTTAGCCATGAAGGTTTATCCTGGACAAAGAGCTGGTGGAATTGAAGCTGATATGATGGCTGCAAATGAACTCAATGCTCATGCTTTCCTCCAGGTAAAATCAAATGAGTATATTCCTTTAACTTTTAGAAACTTTCTAGTTTAAGGGGCTGAGGCATTACATTGATTGATCCAATTAATTTGCCAATGAAATATGGATCTAATAGCAACTCTTCTTCCTGTAGATATGGAGTATAGCATTAGATCATGGAATAGTTTTAAACAATCCAAAAAAAAAAAAAAAGACATTGATCTCTTTGATGCGCCTGTTTTGCAGAGCAGTTCGAAAGGATTTATTCAGAATCTTGTGATACTTCTTGGTGGATTTGAGACTAAAACTGGAGAGCAGGTCTGTCAATATCATCTGTCAACTGTTTAACGGTAGAGTGTCTTGGCTCTTCTTTGATCACTGTAAATTAAATGAGTTTTTCTATACAGTGGCTTGCTTTTCGTAATGATGGGAAGTATAGTGCAGCAGACTATGCAAAACTAACGAGTGAAAAAATATCAAAAACCAGTTCTGCAAGCAAAGAATCTTGGAATCGATTTGAACAAGAGCAAACAATTAAACGTCGAAGAAATTTTGTTGTTAAATTATTTCAGGGTGCTATGAATGGTTTAGCCTACATGCATGACCATGGTAGATTACACCAGAGTCTTGGACCAGCTTCTGTTGTTCTCAAGTATGTTGCTGGAACATTTCTTTTGACTCAGATATTCTTTCTTTTCTTTTCCTAAGTATAACTTTTGGAATATATTCTTCATTTTATATGATTTTTTTAATGCAAAACTTGATTAATGGCAGTACAATTGCGGAGAGGGAGGCTGCTTACTTAGTTCCACGACTTCGGGATCTAGCCTTTTCTGTGGATATTAGGTACTGTTAGTTTTCTTTTCTTCTTGATGTGTTTGATTTAGGTGCCCTTTGTTGAACGTAAATTAAAAAAAAAAAGTCTGTGTGTATCACTTGCAAAACTGGGTGAAGTTGATGGTCTATATTCTTTTTGTTGTAAGGACTTTCAGTATTTGGCCACATCCCAAAAATAACCATCATATGGATTCAATCAATCCCTCTGATCCAGTGTTCTAATTCTTTAAAGTATGTGGTTATTTTGGAATTATCAATGACTCTTTTTACCTTAATTTTTTAGATAGAGAGGTGACGATCTAAAGAAAGTGAATAAAAATGTGCAATAGACAAATGGGGTGTCTCTTTTCCAATTTTATTTGGAAGTTTCAACTAAGAAGTTAGCTACTCAACTCCCCATATTGTTTTCATACTACCTGTTATTATATCCTTCAATTTCCCGACCATGTTTAGAACTTAAATTGTAGTCCCCAATTTTGAGACTAGTGAATATATTAGAACGGTTGCAGTAGTTTGGGTTCTGGAAAGAGAGATTTTATTATCATCTTTCTTTTCTTATAAATCCTTTCACAGAGCAATGAGCACCATTAATAGAAGACTAATAAAAAATTCATCATCCTCTCAAAGAATGATTGTCTGTTGCTGTTTATTTAAGAAAGAACAGGCTCCTAATTTTGTAAAAAAAAAAATTGTGTAATTATCCTTAATGTCACCTAAATCATACCACAATGTGAATATAAAGAAAAATTTAGATCTATGACAAGTTCTCTAGCCTTCATATATATTGACATAATAAAAAGCCACACTATCACAAAATATGTTAACTATGTACTGAATGTTAAATTTGAAGAAGATAAATACTTAAATTCATGAAAATTAGGGCATGGGAAGACTAACAGTGTGAAAGATATTAGTATTCCTGCTGTCTCTTAGCTTGTAGAGAATCAGGGAATGTTAATTTGAGTTCCTTTTCAGGCATCAGAATTGTCTGCCATTACTAGGAATATTATTTTCTTTTCAAAACAATGTTGCATAATAGTGATTAAAGATGTAGCAGGTTTGATAACCCTGCAAATAATATTAAATTCAATGACATGGCTTATCAGGATTGAAAATTTAGAAGAAGGTCCCGGAACATTCTCGGAAGGACTATGGAGAAGAGCAGTTTCTGCTGGTGCCTATACACCTATTGAGAAAAGGACCTTTGGCATTGCTGATGACATGTAACTAGTTAAATTTTGATTTTGTATCATTAGCTGGGTCTGTTTGGTTTCTATTTTATTAACAAATCTTTTTGTCCCCACCAGATATGAAGCAGGACTTCTTTTGGCATACTTAGCTTTTGTTACATTTTGTGAAGCAAACATTATGGATAGTCTTTCTTTGCAAGTAAGCTTCACACTACACCTATCTTTTATTTTAGTTTTTTCATTTTCCCTCATTCTTATATACTACAAAATTTCTAAACTGTTATTTTCTTTTATATGATATAAGAAAATCCAAGCAAAAGAAAATGCCGAAAGAAAAGATGATATAAAAATTTTATCCATGAACTTGCAGAGGCTCTTGGAAAGCACCTTTAAACTTGATCTTCAAGCTACAAGAGAGTAAGATGCTCCTTATATTTACAAATCATTATGCTTATCATGAGTACATATTGTTCCAGTAGTCAGTTTATAAATGATGAATACAAGTTTGTCGTAGCACTAACACTTTGCAAATGGGATCAAGACTTCATTTGTTGAGATAACTTCTTTCAATTTCTTTTTTATTTTCTAGGAAGATAACTTTTTCATCTATGGCATTATGCTTTGTTCTGTATATTTAAGAAGTTTAAGGCTCTATGTATGATGTTGTTGAGTTGAGTCCATCAAATTATTTTTTATTCTATTGACTATTGCAACAACACTCAAATTTTAGCTGAAAACTTTATGTTTTCTGTATAGACTATAAAATCTATGTGCTCCATTTTTGGTCCTTCCCAGCTCAAACATGCTATTCGTTTGCCCTTGGCTCTGCTGCCAGTCCCTGCAAAAATTCACCAAATGATTTATTATTTTACTTAAACTAGTTGAACTCTCAAATGCAGTGTATACAACTTTAACGTGGTTAGTGAACAATTAATTTTATATGATATGTACATATACATATAAATTAAGTTCGATGACTACAATATATTAATAAATCATATTAAAAAGGTTGAAGTAACGATCATGAATCTTCTATATGTGGAAAATTAATTTATTTATCTTCATATGTATGTGTTTCTAATATTAGTAATATAGTTAGAGAGGATGATCCATTTTTGCTCAGTAATTAGAGCTTGGAAAAATTTTGAAACCAGATTTTATAGGTTCAATACCCAAACATAACCTCCATGGGCAGACGTCTTCATTCCGCTTTGGTATAAGTGTCAATGTTGGGTTACTTTACATGTGGACCTGATTAACTTCAAACTTCTTCTTATCCATTTACTAATCTTTAACATAATACCATAAATCATAGGTTACCTCTGTAATATATATGTTTTTTTTCCACAACTGTACTTGTATTTAAACACCTTTGAGACATTATTCTGAATTTTAGTACTTCTTCTTGCATATTAGGCTACCATGGCGATCCTACTGATCCCAATTGTTGCACAGTTACTTGAGCTTGCTCTAAGGCTCCTTGTTTAATCTTATGAGTTCTGGTTGTATGCTGATACTTTGTTGGGCTCTTATTTTTCTTCTAAATTGAGCAGGTATTGTTTAGCAGATGACCGCTTGTTAGAAGCTGTCAAGTTTTTGGATCTCGGTGATGGTGCTGGTTGGGAGTTACTTCAGGTTGAATTTTTGTTTGGAGCTTATGGGATGAGTGCAATTTTCTTCCCTATAATTTCATCTTAATCTATCAGTCTATTTATCTCTATCTATAAATAAATATTGGAAGAAAATCACAGAAAAAATGTATATCTACTATCTTGATCCCAAACTTGGCCTAACATCCTGCTATTTCTTTATCCTGTTTGAACTTTTAATGACTAGAATGCTTAAATAAACTTGGTTGTCTTAACCTGAGTCGTTCTACTGGCTATGAGAGAATATCGAAACTGCACTTCCTTTTTGATTATCCAGAGTGACCATATCAGATTACTTTATTTTCATACGGGATTTATGTTTGATGGAAACCTTTCGTATGGGATCTGTCGAAATCTTCCTCTATATTTTAGTTCTTGAGTGGCAAGATGAATTATTACCCTATTGGTGATTATTCTGGTAGTATTTCTGAAATCTGGTTATCCTTGTAGCTAATAAGTACTCTCCATCTCCATTTTCTGATATTCAAAAACCTAAAAGCTTGTGTTCCAACTTTGGTGTCTCCAATGTGTCAAGTTTCTTAATTATCCATTAATTCATGTTTTAGTGGACTCAATTTGTAGCCATCTCGTTGCTACTAACTTGATCACAGGTCTTCTGGTATTGTTAAAATCTAATTTTTCTTTATCTTTGTGTGACTTGTATTATTATTATTTCTACTGCAGGCAATGCTGAATCCTGACTTCCGAAAACGACCGATTGCAGAAGCAGTAATCAATCATCGATTTATAACTAATTCTGTTATTTGAGATTCCAAGGACTGAGGACATATTATAGTCTGTGAATAGAAAATTTTGGAGTTGGAGTTAGCAAGTAGCATGTTATGTGAAATAGCTGACAGTACGAAAAGACCTTAGAATCATATTGATGGCATAATCTACCTTCTTTCTATTGCTTAATTGTCCCACTTAATAAATTACAAAGGAAAACTAATGAATGAAGTTATCGATCTTCACATTAAATTATTTCATATGGTGAAACTAAACTTGTGGAGTTTGGATGAATCGACTCGCAGATATTGAATCTCAGACCTTGACCTCTTGACTCTCTTGGTTATCTTTTACTTTGTTGCAATAGTGGGCTATTGTTTATATTACGGTTGCTTTGTAAAGAGTATTAAATCTATGTAAGTAGGGGTGTTGCAGGATTAAAAAAAGGGGAGGGGATGGGGGGATTGGCGGACCTGAGAGATTTGGTTTGGGTTTTAAGATATTAAAATACAAAATCGACCTTAATAAAATTCCTAAATGATATGTAATATTTAGGAATTTTATTATGTAATTGTTTTAGTCAACAAATTATATTATTAGAATTTTTAATCAAAATTTTTTCTTTTCTTTTCCTAAGTATAACTTTTGGAATATATTCTTCATTTTATATGATTTTTTTAATGCAAAACTTGATTAATGGCAGTACAATTGCGGAGAGGGAGGCTGCTTACTTAGTTCCACGACTTCGGGATCTAGCCTTTTCTGTGGATATTAGGTACTGTTAGTTTTCTTTTCTTCTTGATGTGTTTGATTTAGGTGCATATTGTTGAACGTAAATTAAAAAAAAAAAAAGTCTGTGTGTATCACTTGCAAAACTGGGTGAAGTTGATGGTCTATATTCTTTTTGTTGTAAGGACTTTCAGTATTTGGCCACATCCCAAAAATAACCATCATATGGATTCAATCAATCCCTCTGATCCAGTGTTCTAATTCTTTAAAGTATGTGGTTATTTTGGAATTATCAATGACTCTTTTTACCTTAATTTTTTAGATAGAGAGGTGACGATCTAAAGAAAGTGAATAAAAATGTGCAATAGACAAATGGGGTGTCTCTTTTCCAATTTTATTTGGAAGTTTCAACTAAGAAGTTAGCTACTCAACTCCCCATATTGTTTTCATACTACCTGTTATTATATCCTTCAATTTCCCGACCATGTTTAGAACTTAAATTGTAGTCCCCAATTTTGAGACTAGTGAATATATTAGAACGGTTGCAGTAGTTTGGGTTCTGGAAAGAGAGATTTTATTATCATCTTTCTTTTCTTATAAATCCTTTCACAGAGCAATGAGCACCATTAATAGAAGACTAATAAAAAATTCATCATCCTCTCAAAGAATGATTGTCTGTTGCTGTTTATTTAAGAAAGAACAGGCTCCTAATTTTGTAAAAAAAAAAATTGTGTAATTATCCTTAATGTCACCTAAATCATACCACAATGTGAATATAAAGAAAAATTTAGATCTATGACAAGTTCTCTAGCCTTCATATATATTGACATAATAAAAAGCCACACTATCACAAAATATGTTAACTATGTACTGAATGTTAAATTTGAAGAAGATAAATACTTAAATTCATGAAAATTAGGGCATGGGAAGACTAACAGTGTGAAAGATATTAGTATTCCTGCTGTCTCTTAGCTTGTAGAGAATCAGGGAATGTTAATTTGAGTTCCTTTTCAGGCATCAGAATTGTCTGCCATTACTAGGAATATTATTTTCTTTTCAAAACAATGTTGCATAATAGTGATTAAAGATGTAGCAGGTTTGATAACCCTGCAAATAATATTAAATTCAATGACATGGCTTATCAGGATTGAAAATTTAGAAGAAGGTCCCGGAACATTCTCGGAAGGACTATGGAGAAGAGCAGTTTCTGCTGGTGCCTATACACCTATTGAGAAAAGGACCTTTGGCATTGCTGATGACATGTAACTAGTTAAATTTTGATTTTGTATCATTAGCTGGGTCTGTTTGGTTTCTATTTTATTAACAAATCTTTTTGTCCCCACCAGATATGAAGCAGGACTTCTTTTGGCATACTTAGCTTTTGTTACATTTTGTGAAGCAAACATTATGGATAGTCTTTCTTTGCAAGTAAGCTTCACACTACACCTATCTTTTATTTTAGTTTTTTCATTTTCCCTCATTCTTATATACTACAAAATTTCTAAACTGTTATTTTCTTTTATATGATATAAGAAAATCCAAGCAAAAGAAAATGCCGAAAGAAAAGATGATATAAAAATTTTATCCATGAACTTGCAGAGGCTCTTGGAAAGCACCTTTAAACTTGATCTTCAAGCTACAAGAGAGTAAGATGCTCCTTATATTTACAAATCATTATGCTTATCATGAGTACATATTGTTCCAGTAGTCAGTTTATAAATGATGAATACAAGTTTGTCGTAGCACTAACACTTTGCAAATGGGATCAAGACTTCATTTGTTGAGATAACTTCTTTCAATTTCTTTTTTATTTTCTAGGAAGATAACTTTTTCATCTATGGCATTATGCTTTGTTCTGTATATTTAAGAAGTTTAAGGCTCTATGTATGATGTTGTTGAGTTGAGTCCATCAAATTATTTTTTATTCTATTGACTATTGCAACAACACTCAAATTTTAGCTGAAAACTTTATGTTTTCTGTATAGACTATAAAATCTATGTGCTCCATTTTTGGTCCTTCCCAGCTCAAACATGCTATTCGTTTGCCCTTGGCTCTGCTGCCAGTCCCTGCAAAAATTCACCAAATGATTTATTATTTTACTTAAACTAGTTGAACTCTCAAATGCAGTGTATACAACTTTAACGTGGTTAGTGAACAATTAATTTTATATGATATGTACATATACATATAAATTAAGTTCGATGACTACAATATATTAATAAATCATATTAAAAAGGTTGAAGTAACGATCATGAATCTTCTATATGTGGAAAATTAATTTATTTATCTTCATATGTATGTGTTTCTAATATTAGTAATATAGTTAGAGAGGATGATCCATTTTTGCTCAGTAATTAGAGCTTGGAAAAATTTTGAAACCAGATTTTATAGGTTCAATACCCAAACATAACCTCCATGGGCAGACGTCTTCATTCCGCTTTGGTATAAGTGTCAATGTTGGGTTACTTTACATGTGGACCTGATTAACTTCAAACTTCTTCTTATCCATTTACTAATCTTTAACATAATACCATAAATCATAGGTTACCTCTGTAATATATATGTTTTTTTTCCACAACTGTACTTGTATTTAAACACCTTTGAGACATTATTCTGAATTTTAGTACTTCTTCTTGCATATTAGGCTACCATGGCGATCCTACTGATCCCAATTGTTGCACAGTTACTTGAGCTTGCTCTAAGGCTCCTTGTTTAATCTTATGAGTTCTGGTTGTATGCTGATACTTTGTTGGGCTCTTATTTTTCTTCTAAATTGAGCAGGTATTGTTTAGCAGATGACCGCTTGTTAGAAGCTGTCAAGTTTTTGGATCTCGGTGATGGTGCTGGTTGGGAGTTACTTCAGGTTGAATTTTTGTTTGGAGCTTATGGGATGAGTGCAATTTTCTTCCCTATAATTTCATCTTAATCTATCAGTCTATTTATCTCTATCTATAAATAAATATTGGAAGAAAATCACAGAAAAAATGTATATCTACTATCTTGATCCCAAACTTGGCCTAACATCCTGCTATTTCTTTATCCTGTTTGAACTTTTAATGACTAGAATGCTTAAATAAACTTGGTTGTCTTAACCTGAGTCGTTCTACTGGCTATGAGAGAATATCGAAACTGCACTTCCTTTTTGATTATCCAGAGTGACCATATCAGATTACTTTATTTTCATACGGGATTTATGTTTGATGGAAACCTTTCGTATGGGATCTGTCGAAATCTTCCTCTATATTTTAGTTCTTGAGTGGCAAGATGAATTATTACCCTATTGGTGATTATTCTGGTAGTATTTCTGAAATCTGGTTATCCTTGTAGCTAATAAGTACTCTCCATCTCCATTTTCTGATATTCAAAAACCTAAAAGCTTGTGTTCCAACTTTGGTGTCTCCAATGTGTCAAGTTTCTTAATTATCCATTAATTCATGTTTTAGTGGACTCAATTTGTAGCCATCTCGTTGCTACTAACTTGATCACAGGTCTTCTGGTATTGTTAAAATCTAATTTTTCTTTATCTTTGTGTGACTTGTATTATTATTATTTCTACTGCAGGCAATGCTGAATCCTGACTTCCGAAAACGACCGATTGCAGAAGCAGTAATCAATCATCGATTTATAACTAATTCTGTTATTTGAGATTCCAAGGACTGAGGACATATTATAGTCTGTGAATAGAAAATTTTGGAGTTGGAGTTAGCAAGTAGCATGTTATGTGAAATAGCTGACAGTACGAAAAGACCTTAGAATCATATTGATGGCATAATCTACCTTCTTTCTATTGCTTAATTGTCCCACTTAATAAATTACAAAGGAAAACTAATGAATGAAGTTATCGATCTTCACATTAAATTATTTCATATGGTGAAACTAAACTTGTGGAGTTTGGATGAATCGACTCGCAGATATTGAATCTCAGACCTTGACCTCTTGACTCTCTTGGTTATCTTTTACTTTGTTGCAATAGTGGGCTATTGTTTATATTACGGTTGCTTTGTAAAGAGTATTAAATCTATGTAAGTAGGGGTGTTGCAGGATTAAAAAAAGGGGAGGGGATGGGGGGATTGGCGGACCTGAGAGATTTGGTTTGGGTTTTAAGATATTAAAATACAAAATCGACCTTAATAAAATTCCTAAATGATATGTAATATTTAGGAATTTTATTATGTAATTGTTTTAGTCAACAAATTATATTATTAGAATTTTTAATCAAAATTTGATGAATTTATTTTTTTTTTTTAATAAACATAACTTTTTATTTTAAGGATTTACTATACATTATAAAAATTGTTAAAAAGAAAAGAAGGTAATGTGATTTAAACGGATGTGGTTTGAGTTTCTAATAAATAAGGGTTGGGTTGGGCGGTGGACTTGGATTTGGCAAAACCGGAACATGAACACCGGTATTTGTAAGGGGAAGACTATTTTGATAAAAGAAATTGAGGAAACGATTTTTCTCCACCCAAATAATAGCTTAATAACACTTTTTACCTATAGATTTTTGTAACACTTGTTTACTATCCAAATTTATATTTCGTTTTTGATTCCGACATCATTGTGATCTTACACGATCATCATTCTCTTTTCCGATCATCACTCACCAAAATCATTCAAATCCTACTCTCATCGACCTCACCAATCGTTGACTATCAAGCGATTAGGGTTTGCTTAACCGCCCCTTCCAAGTCAAATTTTGATCAATTCTTGTCACCAAAATACAACCTTCCACCACCAAAAGACTCATCAGTCTCCTCTCTTCAAAAACTCTCACAGCTTGTACCGAGTTTGCTCTCTGTTCGTCATCGAAATATAACTTTATGTAGTAAAGTGGTATTTTAAAAGTCCGTAGGTGGGAAAGTGTTATTAAATCATTATTTGGGTAGGGAAAAGTCGGTAACTCAAAGAAATCAAACATACACTTCATTCAAAGACCGAAGCTCAAATATAAAAAAATAAACCAAGAAATCTGGAATTAAATATACATAATTTTCATTTAAAGCTAAATTTATTGTCGATGTGAGTAACATAAAAGAATCCCAGATAACTTAAATTCTAAGACTACACATACTCATTTTCATGCATTTCAGCTGTCTCAAAAGCCTCAACTCTACTCTGAAATTTTTCAATTACAAAAGCCAAAGCCAAGAAAACTGGAATTATAACACAAATCCAAACCATTGAAATCCAAGCCAAAACCGCTGCCACAAGAGAGAACTCTCTCTGCTCTTTATAACTCATCATCTTACTTGAGAACATTGTGATAATGCTTAAGTCTAGAGCACCAAAAGCACAACATGTGGTGAATAAGGCTATGTAGAAAGCCCACCTGCAAAAACTTTCCCAAGAAAAGTTAGAGAATTCTTTGGGAAAAATTGAATGAGCCATTGATGCAATTTTCAAAGAGAAGAGAAAATATTATTATTGGAGGACATTTTAGTTTTATAAAGGATAGCTTCGGATTAGGTAACCGTGCAAGATTGTGCTTGTCTAATAGTAGTTAGACTGTGTTATTTGAGCCTTACTTTATTTTTAGCTAAACATCTAAGCCTTTTCCATTATTATTATTATTTTTTAGCCCTATTTCAGGGTCTGAATTAAAATCTAACCGAGCTCATGCAAGCAATAACCCTCTTACAATTTTTATGGACACAACTGCCCTTTCATAAAGCAAAGTCACAACCCTATAAACCCCATTTCATTTGCAATGAAACGAAACCTTTAACTTCATCCTATTCAAGCAAATCTAAAATAAAAGACATAAGCGCAAGTGATTATGGGGTTTTCTTCATCATCATTCACCAAAAATCGAAGCTTTTTCTGTTGGAGGATGTGGCTTGTGATTTAGTAGGAGATTTGATTTTGAATGGGTTGATGGTTGATTAACGATAACGGTTGCAATGGATGGTTGATTGGTTGATCCGGCACCATTTCATCGGTGTCTAGTGGGCATATCATGAAGATATCGGAATTTTTTTTATTGTTTGTGATGAAGTGAATAAATCTGGTGAAAGTAAAAAAAATTTTGAATCCTTAAATTTCATCTTGTTTTTTTTTCTAAATATGACATCAAATGGAAAAGAGAAGAACATAAAATATTCATTTTCGCTAAACTACTTGAAAAACACTAATAGTTCTATGGCCGAACGACTTACGCATACCCAAGGTTTGTCGAAACGACAAGTTGGTACTTAAAAGGTTTTGAAACGACAAACAGGTACCTTTCGTCATGTGCTGTTAGTGATTTCTGTTTGTTCATAGTGAAAAGACTAAAATGTTTTTGAAAATTTGATATTTTAGTTTTTTATAAATTTATAAATTTATAAAAAACCCCCTAGGTTTGCTAATTTAACTAAACACCCCCATATATAAAAAGTTTGTTAAATGACAAAAACACCCCCATCACCTGCAGTGCCAGATTCTGGCAAACACCGTCGGAAACTAGCCGGGAAATTGCATTACGACACAGACCCGTCAGATCTGTGTCGTAACGTGTCGATTTGGCATTTTCCGGCCAGATCTGGTCGTCAAGGTAGCAGATGGAGTTTTGCGGCCTCAACGGCCAAATCTGGCATTTTTCGGCTAGATCCATGGTTGATCTAGCCGGAAAAGGCCAGATCTACGGCTAGATCAGGCCGTCATGGCCGCAAAACTTCATCTGCGGCGTCGACGGCTAGATCTGGCAGTAGATCTGGCCTTTTCCAGCCAGATCAGCTACGGATCTGGCCGAAAAAGGCCAGATCGACGCGTTACGACACAGATCCGACGGGGTCTATGTCGTAACGCAATTTTCGGCCAGATTCCGGTGGTGGTGGCCGAAATCTGGTACTGCAGGTGGTGGAGGTATTTTTGTCATTTAACAAACTTTTTATATATGGGGGTGTTTAGTTAAATTAGCAAATCTAGGGGGTTTTTTAGAAATTTATAAAAAACTAAAATATCAAACTTTCAAGGGCATTTTAGTCTTTTCACTGTTAACAAACAGAAATCACTAACAGCACATGACGGAAGGTACATATTTGTCGTTTCAAAATCTTTTGAGTACCAACTTGTCGTTACGGCAAACCTTGGGTATGCGCAAGTCGTTTGGCCTAGTTCTATTGGCCTCCCATAATGCATAGTGTCCGTTACCTCCCTATCGAGCACGTATCAATCACCTATCAGTCACAAATTGATAAATGCCTGATGATAACTCTTTTTCAATTTGAGCTATTTTTTGGGTTAAGCCGTAAAATAGGACTATTTAATATAATTTCACTTATATTTTTAAATAAGATGAGAATTTTTAATATTAGTTTTGAACTTAAATTTTTAACTGTTTACTACCTGAATTCAATAGTGCAAAAGATTGATGAGTTGTCAATGTTACAATGAATGTCATTTTATTTTTAAATTTTAGTTTGAACAATTAAATTAAGATGAATAAATGAATGAGAATTTAAATTCAAAGATTTAAATAAAAAATTCTCATATTTAAGGATACCATATTTTCATAGCAATTAGTGATGTATTCGTAATACAATTTGTAAAGAAGTAAAGAGCCACTTATTTATCCTAATGCATTTTGAAGGAGATTAAAACAAATTCAACCGCCAGGTTTGAGTTAAGTAATAAATAATTAAATACACTTAAAAGATTTCTGGAAATGACAAATTTATCTCCCTTTTTTTATACCTAAAAGTCTAAAATACCCTAAATTGTCACTTTTAAGTTTCTTATTTGAATTTATTATATATATATATATATTTACAAATTTTTCTAAATAAAATCTAGTATCACTTTGGAGGTTAGCATGATAATGAAGATTAAAATGATAACTGTATTTTAGTTTTCTAAGAAAATATTGGGTGAATTTTTATCACTTCTGAAATCCTTTGAATGTATCTATAACTTAACTCAAACCTTGCTAATGGATTTGTTTAATCTCAATTCATTACTTTACTTATCTTGACGCAGACCTTTCATGTCACTTGCCTAGGTCTCATTTGTAGGTCAATTTATTTTATGGTATAACATGTACATATTTTATTATTTTTTGGAAAATCTTGTCATTTTGTTGTTATCTTATTATAAATTTTCAGTCGAATTCATCTAAGCATCTAGTAGTTTTCAACTCGTTAAGACCAAGGCAACAAAATCTTTAATCTAAAACACTTTGTTGAGAGCAAGTTGCAATTGACTATTCAAGATGTCAAACTCAAGAGCATCCTTGTAAAAACTATTAAGGAAAAAAAAAAAAAAAAAGCATGAACAAATTACTATTCAAATTTGACATTAAGGTCCTAACTCTAGCTAACCGGATGAAACCACATTAATTAATTTTTTTTTTCTTTTTAATAATTTGTGCATATATCCAAGTTCATTCAAGTATTAACCCTAATTACAATAATACTGGCTACTTTTTTCCCATATACTTAGGGTTGTAAATGAGTCAAACCGAGTCGAGTTTTCGACTTGTCAAGCTCGGCTCGTTTGCTACAAGATCGAGTTTCAGCTTGTCGAGTCAGAGAAAAGAGACTCAAACTCAAGCTGACTCAACTTTATCTTCATCATCTACTTCTTTATCTCCATCATCTTTATCTTCGTCTTCATCTTCATCTTTGTCCTCAACACAATCATTATTTTGATTTTGATTTTGATTTCTAATTATGAATATTTGCTAGAACAAATTTAGGGGTTAGGGTTTGTCAATTTGGGGAATGTAATTTGGGGGGTTTAATTTTGTGTTTTAGAACTAATTACATTGGGGGTTGAATGTCGTTTTTACAAATTTAAAATTAAAAGTAACCTTCAATTCCAATAGTTTATAAAACTGTCAAAAAAAGCCCTACTTATGTGAGCCACCTCAAGCTCGCGAACCTATCGATTCGAGCCTACCCATGTTCGAACTCAGTTCGTTTTATATAGCGAACTCGAGCTAAGTTGACTTGACTAACTACAAGCCGAGTCATAAACGAGCTTTAGACGAGACAAGCCACGAGTTGCCAACTTGTTTGATAGCTCTACATATATTTTCTAAAATACCTCTCTCCCTGTACACACCACCAAAAAATAAATAAATCAAAATTTTAATGGTTTTTAGATAGATATATGTTGGCTTACCTAGTTCATTGGACTTCTAAGGTATTTAATGAATCCCGGAGATTAATTGAAGTGCATGCAAAAGAGCTCGGACACCTTGGTTACCCAAAAAAAATAATTTATTAAATTTTAAGAAATTAATAAGATTATATTAAGATATTTTAAAGTCTAATTTACTAGAAGAAAAAATCTAGAATACTACAGTTAAAAAGTTAACAAAAAGGAATCTAGATACTTTTAGATAGCTTCGGTTCTCCATATTTACTTGAATATCACTTGGACTTTAGGGTTTGTGGTTTCAGTATTGGAAGACAAAGTGGAAGCAGGATGCTCGGAAAGGCAGCGAAAATTGTTAAGGGCAGGCGGCTGCATGGTTTTATTTTGAATCTTGTGTTTACAATAATAACTTTGGTGATCTATATTGGTGATTTTTTTATGTCCACAAAGAAACCAGTAATTGTTGGATTGTTTGTGACGATTGTTCTTTGCCTGGTGAATATGTTGTGGTTATGGCATACACAATTTTGTACTACCGGTGCAAGAAAAACCATGGAGAAGAGGTTGAGTTACCATGGAGCGAAGGGTATAGTAAAGTACCTACACTTCCATTTCTTAATGAAAATGAACCGCATGATCAAGGAGAGCTCTGTGATGTGCGATTGATTAATTTGATCCTGATGATGTTGTGTTGTGATTTGTGAAACTGTCAATTTTGCAGTTCTAAAAACGAATCTTTGAATTTCATTTTAAGATAGAAATTGCAATATGTACACATAATGATTGATAGTTAAAACTTCTTGTCACCACTGGAAAATTGAACTATCCTGACACAGATTTTGTGTGGTAAGAGGGAATTTCGGTGTCTCTGTTAATATCACTTTACAAATTCTCCTGTATCGATCAAACGTAGGTACTTGTCTCTATGATCACATACGTTATCAGACCAGTAACATAAAAAACCCCAAAGACTTAATTTTGCACTACACATACTGGTTTTCTTGCATTTCAGCAGTCTCAAAAGCCTCAACTCCACTACCAAATCTTTTAATTACCAAAGCCAAAGCCAGGAAAATTGGAATTATAACACAAATCGAAACCATTGAAACCCTAGGCAAAACAACTGCCACAATAGAGAACTTTTCTGCTCTTTATAGCTCATCATCTTATTTGAAAGGTGGCCATAGCCACCCCAAATTTTAAATTAATAAATTATAGTATAATTTTATTTACAACTAGAGGTTAGCATAGGTAGTGGATAGAACCAGAACCGATAGATAGAATAGGAACCAAACCGGTGGCTACTCGGAATCGGCCTTCACAGGGTCGATTTTGATTCCCAATAATTGGAACCGACATTGTATGGGTCTGTTTCCGGTTCCTGCATGTGCAAAAACAAAACTGGACCCAAAACCTAGAATAGGAACCGAGGTCAGGTACCCAAGGTGGAGCTTGTCTTAAAACCGAGACTGGAAATAATGTCATTAAAGAATGGAGGGTCTATTAATGTAATTTTGCGTATCAAAATAGAATGAAGATACACGTGGCAAAGTGGGTGGAGGCCTCCACTTGCTCAATACATTATACTCAATCACTATCTTTAGGTCATTTTCGTGACTTCACGGGTTGCAATCTGCCTGATTGACCACTTCTTTCATTTCTTAATTTTATTTTTTTCATAATTTACATGGAATTTATTTCTAAAGATTTTAATCTTTACAATTGTTTTTAATTTGATATTGTATTTCGAATGTTTTTGGAAATATATTTTATATATAAATTTTACATCAAAGTATAGTTGGTAAATCTAATCCAAAGTTTGTATATGTCATTACATCCTTCTTAATAAAGTTATTTTATCATATAGTTTTAGATGCTATTTATAAAATTGATCTTATTGTAAAAGCTATTAAATATTATATATTTTTAAAAAATTATAATGTTAAAGTTTTGAGGGCACGTGATTAAGAGAATCAAAATATATTAATATATTAGATTCACTAATTATTTGGTTAATTAAGTGTTTAATTAGAATTAGGATCCAATTAAAAGTGTTTTAATATTATTAAAAGAATTATATTTGAATAAAATAGTAAATTTTTGATCAAATAATATTTGCTTCAATTATGAAGTTCTAAGCATATCTATAATAATTATATACGATAAATAGATAAACATTATTTAATTAAATGATTAGATATTTAATTAATTATAATATTATAATATAACAACTCATGGTGTATTAAGAAGGGTACGTGTTTTATATCAAACTTAAATTAATTGATATATAACAAACTTAGAGTCATAATAATAATTTAATTAAAGATTTATAAATTAAATTAATATTAATATTTAATTGGATCCTTTTGTCACAATTAATGTTAATTTAACTTATGGGCAAGTTCAAAAACTTCATTTTCACTCTAGTGGGTATAATATTATATAAATTATTTGTATTTATTCATAAATATGAATCGAAGTTCAACGACTATCAAAGATAAGTTATTAGTCATTAATTTATTAAAATACAAAAATTAGAACCAACTACTAATCGTGTAACTGTTTTTGAAATAATTTAATTATTAGTAATTATATTTTATTTCTCTATTAAGAAATTAATAAAATATAATAGCATCTAGAATCCTAGTTGGGGTGGAGCATCCTTTTACTAAAATTCAATTCCCAAAATTAATTTTACAACTATACTTTGATGTAAAATTTATATATATAAAATATATTTATCTCTCTCCCTATGGCCAGATGAAAACCTTTTAACTGCTAGGTGTAGTTATTGTTTAATTTTTTTTTTTTTTTTTTTTTAAAAGAAAACAACGAGTCACCTATCCATGAGTGATTCCTCCCAATTTTATTAAGGCCTCACTGTGGCGGAGCAAAAACTGTGGTAACAAGTAGGATCCTGGATTTACAGAAATTCAATAAAAACCATCCATAATCAAAATTATAAAGAAAAAAAACAAAACAAAAAGCCTAACCAAAGAAACCCAAAAGTCCAGTTACCATCTAAACTGAGGCAAACCCGCCTTCCAACCGAAGAATGCCTTTCAACTTATGAGGCAAGAATTAAAATCCAAAATATATTATTACCCTCCTTGCCCGTCTCGTGAAATCCGTTGCTCTATTCCCTTCGCGTAATGATAATTAATGGTGAAATGTAAGTCTCTTAACAGTATCAAAAGATCATCCAATAGTCCCATAAGTACCACGCCGGCACTTTCACTACTAGTGTAGTTATACTTGGAGATCTTGTATTCAAGTCTTAAAGATTACCTATCATATTTGCGTAATTACCTTGATTCATTGTCCTTGTAAGGTATTCCGTGGTTCAAAGATTATACAGACTCTAATATGGGCCTGTGATATATATATATATTCCAAAAACATTTGAAATATAATATCAAATAACCCTGTTCATGCCACATGTTGGTTGGTTAAAAGGAAAGGACATTATCTCATGTTTGGTTAAAACTAATTTGTAGGTGTTATGTGAACTGCCCAGGGTGTGTTGTAATTTTTAGGTATATTTGTCATTTTAAAGATACCCTATATATTATTGAACGAATTCTTGACCATGATTATCGGGTCAGAGCGTCGCCAGGGAAGAGCATATTCCAATGACTGTAGATTTTCTTTCTTCATTCCTTCATTCCTTATAAAAAGGCCACGCATCAAGTCTTACAACAGAGCATATCTAAAAGTTTTAGCTCAAAACTAAAAGACAAAACGTGATAAATATTTTCATAGCAATTAGGCAGGGCAGGGGTTAGTGGTGTCTTGCATCAGGGAAAAAAAAGTGCAATTTGTAAAGAACCCTTCTAAAAGGTTAAATCACACATGAATTTTCAAATATCAATTCATTTTCTTTATGTAAAGACATAGACCCCAGATATTATAATACAAAAATTTCATAAATTTTTGAAATACAAAAATCATACTGCATAATAAACTGTAGTGAACCGTTAAAAATTTACATGATTATAAATTATAAATATTACCAGAAGTCTTTCACTATTTTTTAACACCAAACTGAACAGGAAGAAAATTATGTTATTTCTAGTACTTCAGGGGATTTCTGTTAATTTATCATATCTCAAAGATTAATGTAAAATAACTCTTTTTCTTTCATTCAAATCCACTTGCCTTTGTCATGTCCTCCTAAGATTACATATATTACATTAAATTCAAAGCGACCCATTATTAGAACTGCATATTATTCACTTTCACAGCACAACATCATAAATATCAGATCACATCACAGAAATCTCCTTCATCATGGTCCATTATTTTCGATATTAACAAGTGGAAATGATGAACCCACTTTGCTATACCCTTTTCTCCATGGCAACCCAACCTCTTCTCAATATACTTGCCTTTGTCATGTCCTCCTAAGATTACATATATTACATTAAATTCAAAGCGACCCATTATTAGAACTGCATATTATTCACTTTCACAGCACAACATCGTAAATATCAGATCACATCACAGAAATCTCCTTCATCATGGTCCATTATTTTCGATATTAACAAGTGGAAGTGATGAACCCACTTTGCTATACCCTTTTCTCCACGGCAACTCAACCTCTTCTCCATGGTTCTTCTTGCACTGGTAGTACAAAATCGTGTACGCCATCAACCTTAACATGTCCACCAGAGACACAACAATCGTCACAAACAACCCAATAATCACTGGGTTTACAGTACCTGCTTTTATTTGGTTCACCAACATAGCACCAACGTAAATTACCAAACTTAAAATTCTAAACACAAGATTCAAAAGAAAACCATGCAGCCGCCTTCCCTTAACGATCTTCGCCGCCTTTCCGATCGCCTCACTTCCACTTTTCTCTTCCAAAACTGAAACAATAAACCCTAAACTCCAAGTTACTTCCAAGTAAATATACACAACTGAAGCTAGAATTACAATCATAAGGACTAAAACTGTTAAGGCTATTGGATCTCGAACAAGAAGAAGAAAGGGAACAAGATTTGCCAACACCAGAAAAATGTAACCGAAACTCAAAAGGGTTTCATAAAAGTAAGTAAAGGAAGGCCTTTTGAGTGATGATAATGTTGACCACAACATTTCTCTAAAGGATAAAAAATTTCTTCCATGAATAAAGGCTGGTGCAATGACTGTGGCAGTTGATAAAAACAAAGAGGGGACAATACTGATGAGAATAAATATCCATTCGAGGACGACGTAGGCGCGAATATCTTCTTTAAGAGCCGTGAGAAGGGAGAAATATTCAGAAGTTTTGGGCTTTGTGTAAGGTAAGAGACCTAGCTTCAAAAATAAGTCGGACTCGAATGGTTTGATGGAGTGGCAATTGTACAAGAAAAAGACTGAGTTGAATGAGAGGATTAGCAAAGTGAGGCAAGCCATGAGTATTTTATTTTTGAAGAAGATCTTGAGGGCCTCTCTGATAATTCCTTCAAAACCTAAGACCATGAAAGCTTCCATGATATTTGCAAAGAAATTGGGATTGATTTGCTTGATATTTTCTTTTTGTGATTGTGTAATTTAGGACATATTTATATGCAAAGTTGGGACTATAATATGCTTAGAATTAGTCTATTTCAACATCAATTTCTAGGACGGAAATTTCAGAGGAAAAATGTTGCCATCACAAGTTTTTATTAATATTAATTTGTAGAAGCTAATGTTTACTCCTTCATTAATTTCTCCACCAGTGGAACTTCTTTTATTAATTTAATTATATAACCATAGGATTCTTCTCCCCCAGGAGTCTCTGTGTGGGACTTCGTTGTCCGTAGTTACAGTAATTTAGAAGGATTCAACTAAATTAATCCTTAAAATATCCTAAATACAAATTGTTTTGCATACAGTAATTAGTAAATAATTACATCTTCTTATCATCATAAACCAAAGTCCAAAATACATCTGTCTAAAAACTAGGGTTGAGTATGGGTAGTGGGTTGAATTGGAACTAGTGGGTAGAACCAAAATCGAAATTGACAACTACCCAAAATCGGCCCTTACAACATTGATTCCAGCTCCAAATAATTGGAATCAATACTGTGCGGGTCTGGTTTCAATTCTTGTATGTGCAAGCGAGGGTAGACCCAACCAATTTGAACGTAGGCCTAGGCTTACCCTCACATTTTATATAAAAAAAAAAAAAAAAAAATTGTTTATATAGGCTACAAAAAATTGTTATGAATATATATATCCAGGTTTACCCTTAGATTTTTAAAAAATGAGAACTATTATACATATATCCAAACCCACAAAAAACTTACTATTAATATATATATTCCAGGGTTATATCATATTAAAAGTTTAAAACTCTCTCCAGGCTCCACAAGCTTTTTATGATTTTATCTTTAAAATTCTTTACTCTCTTATTCTCTTTCTCATTCTATTCACTTTTAATACTTTTGAAGACTGGAATTATCGAAGCTTTTATTATTGAATGTGTCACATTAGCTCTATTTTTTATTTTATCAGTTTTAGGTATGTGTATCACTCATTTCAATTTAGTTTATCTTAAGGTTAAAGATACATGTGATGAAGTGGGTGGAGGCCCCACTTCCTTAGTAAATTATATTGAGCCACTATCTTCAAGTCATTTTAGTGATGTCATAGGTATATATATATATATACATGATGTCATAGGTTGGAATATGTCATATTGACAATTTTCTTTCAATTTTTTTTTTCATAATTTACATGAAAAGAAAAGATATTATATATATATATAAGAAGTTGTCAATCTAACAGATTCCAACTTATGACATCACGAAAGTGACCTAAAGAGTGTGTGTGTATATATATATATATATATATATGAAAGAAGTTGTCAATTTCACAGATTCCAACTTATGACATCACGAAAGTAACCTAAAGAGTGTGTGTGTATATATATTCCCCCCCAAAAAAAAAACCCCCTATGACATCACGAAAAGACTATATATATATATATATTATAAATATAATATATATATATATATAAAAACGAAGTTGTCAATATGACAAATTCCAACTTATGACATCACGAAGTGACCTAAAATTTTTTTTTTTGTGTGTCTATATTAATATATGAATGAAAGAAGTTGTCAATTGACAAATTCTAACCTATGACATCACGAAAATGACCTAAAGATGTGTGTATAATATATATACACACACACACGAAGCATAGTTAGAAAATATAATCCAAAGTTTGTATAGTCTTACATCGTGTGTGATAAAGTTATTTATCATATACCATATAGTTGATACTGTATGTCAAATGTTTTTGGAAATATATTTTTTATATATTAATTATATTAAAGTATAATTGGTAAATATAATCCAAAGTTTGTATACGTTATTCAATTATTATTGATAAAGTTATTTTATCGAAAAATTTTAGATATTATTTAAAATTGATCTACTGTAAAAGCATTAAATATTTATATATATTAAAAAAAAAAGATTTATAATGTTAAAGTTTGAGGGCATGTGATGACTAAGGAATCGAAATGTATTAGTCATGAATTATTGATTAATAAGTGTATAATTGGAATTTGGATCCAATTAAAAGTGTATTAATGTTATTAAAAGAATTATTTTTATAAAATAATATTTTTGATTGAATATATTTACTTCAATATCATTCTAAGCATATCTATAGTAATTATAAATGATGAATTGATAAACATTAATGAATAAATTATTAAATATTAATTAATTAATATTAAAGTATCACAACTTAGGGTATATTAAGAAATGTAAGTGGTTTGTAATCAACCTTAAATTAATGACAAAAAACAAACTTAGTATTAATTATTTAATTAAAGATTTATAAATCATATTAATATTAGTATTTAATTTGATTCTTCTGTTACAATTAATGTTATTGTAACTACGGGCAAGCTCAAAAACTTCATTTTCCCAAAATTAATTCACCAGCTATACTTGATGTGTGTGTGTACGATAGGTATAATATTTCCAGAAACATTTGAAATACAATATCAAATATACCTTGTTCATGCCAGGTGTTGGTTGGTTAAAAGCAAAAAGACATTATCTCATGTTTGGTTAAAACTAATAGTAGTGTATCATGTGAACTGCCAGTAGTGTATTTGTAAAAATTTTAGGGTATATTTTTCATTTTTTTTTTTAAATTAATAAGAGGTCAATTAAATTTTACAGGATACTTGGAAAAGGAACTAGAATCTGCATTTCAAGTTCTGGTTCTAAGAACTGAAGAATCAAAACCGGTCGGTTCCGATCCTGGTTTAGCTCCTAGCAATTCTGGTGGATACCCAGAACCACTCACCCATACTAAAAACCATTAAATTTTGGTTTATTAATTTTTTTCATGGTATACATGGAGAGAGGTCTTTTAGAAAGTTTGAATATCTGTATGGAAGAAAAGTAGCCAGTATTATTGTAATAAGGGCAATACTGTGATGAACTTGAATGAAGTTGGATATATGTACAAATTATTATAACTTCTATACTCTTAATGTGAGTTTATGGGTAGGAGTGACATATCTTATTACGCCATATGATATAGTACTTTGGCCTATCTAATTTGTTGAAATTTGCCCTTTGATCCTCCAAACATAATATTTGCTTATAAATTGAGGGATAAGGTAACAATTCCTTGAAATTGAAGTCAAACCCATCTTGACTAAAATCTTTTTATTAATTTATTTATTTTAATATTTTCGTGGGTGTATGTGCCAAAAATCGTATTAGGTCTGACGAGGCCCAATAACAAAATAAATATATCACGGCTCAGTGCTTTAGCCTAATTTTAGTTGGGCTTATGCTTAAATCCATCTTGTGGATTGACCATCTTATGGGATGGCCCATTTTGTATGAAGGAACATTCTATGGGCAGGCCTGTTCTACGAGATGGATCACACATGGGTCAACCTTCTCCATGAGCTGGGTTACTTTATGAATTGAGCCACCTTACAAGCTGAGCTAACTTGTGCTTTGGGCCACTCTATGAGTTGAGCCTTTCTACAAGTCAAGCTAAATTGAGTTTCAGCCCATTAGTCCAGTTTCTTTTCAAAATAAGAATCAAAATTCTATCACCTGCCTAATTCATTCAAAAGCCAATATCTTACATGAATTAATACTCTTGAACCAACAAAGGCAAGGAATAAGAGTTCATTCCTAATTCGGACTCCTGTACCAAGTAAGACTTAGAGTCCTACTAGAACTCTAACCCTTGTGGTTCACTATTTAAACAGAGTTCAAGCCTCTCATTATTCATTCATAAATAACCCATAGCTCTAGCTATTAAATTCTTGATCTTAAGAATCACCGTCTTTCCGTACCGTAAAGCTTAGTTTTGACTAATTTTACCACCTTCAACAACCACAAAGTTGTGCTCTAGCCAATTTGTTATAGTCTTGCGCTAGCCACACCTATGGTAAACCCTTTCCCGCTCTGAGCCTCACTAAAATACCTTCAACTGTGCTAACTTTGCGTCAAAGTGCCTACGACAGACACCACACCAGTCCCCCGAGCCTGCACTTTCTCTATATAGGTCCATCCGATTGTAAGTGGCTCTCTTTTCACAAGATCTATCCTTTTTGAATCAACTGTAGATTTTACCATTGTAAGTAATTGATCTACCGTACGTAGCCAAAAAATTAATAATAAACCGAAAAAATCAATTACTTTTGCACCAAGATCCAAGTATTGAATACAATATTTTTCATGCTAAAAATAATCCTATATAAAACAATATTAATCCGTTCAAGGATTAGAAAACTTACGTACGTTTAGAGGCTCTTTCAAATGTCTCTGATTTGATTTCGCTTCCAATTTAATATAGAATCACACGAACGTTGATTCACACAAAGACAATTTGGAGAACCAACAATTATTTTGCTAGAACAATTTGTAGGTTTCAAGAATCAAGTAAAAATCAAAGAATGATTCTCTGATTCAATCTACCAAAACTGTAAAAGGAGAGCGAGGGTGGCTGGTGTTTTTTTTTTTTTTTTTAATTCAATCAATGAATAAAAAATCTTCACATTTGTTTTAATTAAGTTTCACTTATATAGTGTCACTTAATTAAAACCCTAATCCCATTGGGAATAGCCATGTATTCACATATTAATCCATCCTTGTAACCAAACACCCTTTTATGGTATTTTAGTTTTTATAATTATTATTATAATTAAAATCAATTAATATATATATTAAAATATATATTAACATTTAATTAATAATAATTCATTTAAATATATGTGAACACATATTTAAATATAATCTCACTAATTTTAATTTTAATCAGCAAAATTAATTGCACTGTGAGATTACCAAAATATCATTTCATCCTAAAAGATGAAAATTCCCCTTTCACAAACTTATTCTTAAATTATCTTCTAAGTGTGTGACCTATAGGTTTTTTATCTTATCGGCAGTGAACAAAATCATGATTAACACCAATTAATCGTCTCACTACACACAGACCAAGATTGGTCCCTAGTAAGGCATCATGATCACCTGATAGATTTGAATTTAGCAAAATAACTAAAAATCAACGATATGATTACCGTGCAATCAAATCATTTTATCATACGTTATCTCATCGAGGCTAAGGTATAATCAATTTGCTACAACTTTTAGCTTGGGAGGCAAGAATGAGCTAACTAGGAAATAAGGGTATGCCTTTTTTATAGGCAAGCTCTAACCCTAATATTCCCTTGGCATATGCTAAGGAATGTTCCCACTAATTTCCATTAATATCCATTATTTATAAATAAATAATTATACTTCACTTAGTGCCCAAGAAAAAGTTGTTTTTGGTATTTTATTATTATTGGTTTATTCATACAATAATATTTCACTATTTAAAATGCATATACACCAATATATTAATTTAAATAATGATTATTTATTCTTTTAATATACATACACCAATATATATATTTGAATAAATAAGTAATCTTACAAATTAAAATCCAATATTAAAATCAGACATAGGCAACAACCTTCAGAAATTTAATTGCATCATAAGAATTACCAAATTACCCTTTGCCTTGAAATGATGAAAATGGTCCTTACTCCAAATTTTCTTTCATTTGTCTTTTAAGTGTGTGACCTGTAAGCTCCTTGTTGTATCGATAGTGGGTAATATCACAATTGACACTCAATCAATTGTCTCATTACACGACCCAAATTGGCCTCTAGCCAGGAATCAGGAAGATCAGATTTAGCATATTAGCTACCTGTCAATGGTATGATTACTGTGTAATGAAATTCTTTCATCATCTATTATCTCATCAAGGTTTGAAGTACAGAAATAATGTCAACTTCAAATATGCTACCTTAATATGTTCGTATTCGGTAATTCAAACTAACAACTTAATTGAACTTGAGCATCAACTCAATTCCACTGTGGTCATAGTTTTGCAATAATTGTCATTTTATGAATTATTTAGCAAGATAAATTCTGATGTACCCAAGAGTGATGAATCATGTGTTGATCCACCATAATCATAGTGTACTTTTCAATGTAACCAATCACATTTGTACTGATAACCTTAAATAGGACTATGTTAGGCCAACGTCAAACTACACCGATATTTATACACGACGCTCTAGTGATCTCAAGTCTAAGGATCACATGCACCACCATTCGTTAGAGGATATATTCCATAGACATTGGAGTTACCATCTATATGGAATTCTCTAGTTGATCGTGTCTAGTGAATTTGCCAACTGCAAGCATCTATGCATTGTACCAAGTTGTCACAAAACAACTTTAACATGTAAGATCTATTACTATCTTTTGATAGGATTATTCAATACTATGATGGTCTTACCGTATTATCTGTGCTCTTATTTTAGGATAATA
This sequence comes from Pistacia vera, assembly GCF_008641045.1. NCBI lineage: Eukaryota > Viridiplantae > Streptophyta > Magnoliopsida > Sapindales > Anacardiaceae > Pistacia > Pistacia vera. Next base: position 336,376 of record NW_022196325.1, read on the forward strand.
TTAGGGCTACGAATGATTTCTAGAATGACCATCTAATGTGATCCTAGGATTCTTACAATTAAGATTTAAAGCATTTGATACCCTCATCGCGATTCAACCATTCTAAGGACATATATTATAACATATCTAAAATACAATTTATGTAATATGGTCAAATTGCTTTTTATTAATATCAACATGTTTTTACAAGTAGTCAAGTACTACAATTTGATTGGCTTTAGGGTGTCTACCTAACATCACCGTCATTCGATCTCATCACCTCCATTCGCCCTCATGTGCGCACTTGATCTTAGCTCCATTCAACCTTACGTTTTCATTTGCTGTCATCACCTCCATTCGGTTGAATCACCTTCATTCAGCCAAATCACATTTAGTCGAACTCATCACCTCCATTTAGCCAAATCACATTCATTTGGCCTCATCACCTTCTTTCGGTCTTATCACCTCCATTCGACCTCATGTGATCACTCAGCCTTAGCTCCAGTTGGCCTTATGTTTTCATTCAGCCTCATAACCTCCATTCAGTTGAATCGCCTTCATTGGGCCAAAACACCTCTATTCGGCTAAATCACATTCATTCGGACAAACCATGTCCATTCGACCTCATGTGATCACTGGTGCTCAGCTTTATTTGGCCTCACCACCACCATTCAACCTCATCACCTTAATTCGGTTGAATTACCTTAATTCGGCCAAATCATATGTATTTAGGACTTCATCAGTAGACACCATTGTGCACAATTCTATCAGATCTCGTTCCGTCAATAACCTTACCAAGCTTGAACCGATTGTATGATCATTGTTAGTTATTTTGGTATTCATATAATCAAGTACGACTCCCGACGTATGACTACTCAAGATTTTAGCTTGAATTCGTATAGCATTATCAAGATGTTCAAGCAATGTGGATAGCCTAATAGCTGGTGACTCTCGTACGTAGTTGAAGAGAGATGCTAGTACATGAATAATTATAGCCTCAATTATATAAGAACCAAGGCCTAATAGATAAAATAAATCTTCATGGGATAGGACACACTTCGCCTATCTAAGATAATCCCTAGCTAAAAAATTTTTCTCATCTATTATTATTATTTTTTTTTTTTTTAATTAATGTCATAGACCTCTTAAAGATATTATTTTCTTCAAAACACATTGTGAGCTCCTCGATATTAAACTACAATTGTAACAATTCATCATTATTATCATTATCATTATCATAATTATTAAGTTTTCTTTATTTACTCTCCATCAACAACTGAAAAACAACTTCATGATATTGATCATGAGCTTCGCCCCTTTTTATACAATCATTTTGAACCACTAGGAGCATTCTGTAGAAATCATCCTAGAACAAAGTCAATGATGGGTCCTCTCCAGTACCAAAGGTGAACAATCTATGTATGAGAATATATTATAGCTCAAGGGTACAATATTAGATCTAGTATCGCGACTAATTTCAATTAGACTCACAAAGCTACATTTCCAAGGAATAGGCCACATTTTTAAAGCAACGAGGGGCTTTAAAAGAGGAAGAATTTTCATAATTAATTAATTTATGTATAGTAGTAAGCAACAGATCTCCTAGCTTTCTAAGATATCAGGGGGCCAGCTCTATGGCCGATTTCCTACTGGTTACTGTAGCTTTCAGGCTCCTTCTTCCTTCTTTAGTGTCCCGACCTTTCACTTTCTATAAGTTGTACGTATCGGTGTATGTACGTATTAGGGCATGTACGTATCGGTGTATGTACGTATCAGGGTGTGTACGTATTACCAAGCTATATTGCCATACCTTAGGACCTATCGCTAGGACCTCCTATTGTCATACCCTAGGACCTATTGCCTAACCATTTGAAGTTACAAAAGATAAGGTTTTCAATCCTTGCCTCTATAATCTAGTTTTTTTTTTTTTTTAATGGTGTTAAATATATAAAATACTACACCTTACTATGAGAGGTAAAACTATATTGGGAAATTTGTATAGGAGTCCATTATATATACAATAAAGAAAGCATTATCTTTCTTTAAATATATAAAATATGATATCACTCATGATGTCAATAGGTCTTTCCCCTTGAAAAGTCACAATATATGTGATATCCCTAGAGTCAGAATATATTTACGGTTATTATCACCCTAAGGAGTCACATTATGGTATATATTAGTAAGGAAAGCGAGCAAGGTTTCAAATTTCTAAAGACACTTTCTAGTAGATTTTCTTGTAGCTCCTCTTCTTTCTTTTGGGAGTACGGATTTCACATGGTTGATTCGTGAATAAAATACATGAGACTTGGTCCTTGTTGTGAAGAAGACTCTCTTTTTCTAACCAGCTAGGATAGATCAAAGAATAGATTAGATCTAGCCATCTCTTTATAGTAGCTCCTCCTGCAAGGGGAATGTAGGTTGTTCATTCGCTTTAGTCTACTAATAAGCCAAAAGTCCCTCTCGATTGTCTACTTTATCGAGCTCTCTGTTCATTTCATCTAGCATCAGACATACTATTCTATTTTTTTTCATTCTAAGTGCAAAACCATCGACTTTCATTGATGTAAGCCCTTCTATCCCGATCTGACTTAGTGGGGCGTTGATTCAAGGTCTTTTGCGACTCATTTATGCCATCATATTAGCTTAGAGGCTTATCCCACTTCCAACAAATAAAGTTGATTATATCTGATTCTGAAGATAGTGCAATCCTTATTTTATACCGCTTTGAGAGCTGCCCATTATGCAAGGCACATAAGGAATCAACCTTTTTTTTAGCCCCTTTTTTGTCTGTTCTTGGTTTCTAATGCCACGCTTTTCATATATTTTCGAGTCTCATGATTCTTGATTTCAAAATATCTAACAGAGATGAGAGAACACCATTTGCACTCCTAGAGTTCTTTTTCCAATAATCAAGCTTGTGTGTCTCTAATGCAAATAAGGAATGCAAGATCAAATAGTAGTGTTCGCCCAAAGGATCCTTTACTGGACCGATCCCCAGGGATGAAGTCAACTTGCTACTAATTGAGCATAAAGAAAGTTTGCTTTGAACATGAATGAAACGTGCTATTCGAGAAGGGTTGTGTTGTTTGTTCAAGCTAACTTATTTGAACATTCATTCTAGGTTCAAAAGTGTCTACTTTTTCTATATAGAGTCCAAAACAAGGATCTCATTTGTTTCAAGCACCAATAGACCTCTCGAGCCTAAGAGTGCTCCTCGCTCTTGCAAATGAGTTTGCTTCCCTTTCAAAGCAAGATGAGAAGGAAGGGGACTGTAGCAGTGATCGATCATGGGTAAAAATCAGGAAAAGTTTACTAATAAAAAAACATATGATGATCAATCGAATTGACCTTAAGGCAGTAGGCTACAGGGTCTCCTCTCCAAGTAACCGTTGTCGTATCTAGGCTTGTCAATCAATCCAACAGGCACTCTGTAAACTACTTAGTTCTCTCCTTTAACAACTCATCTCTACACAGCAGTTTACCAAGTGAATGAAAGCATTTTACCATTTTATACTAAGCTATTTGTGTTCATTGAGTTCCTTCTCGTCATAGTTCAAGATCGAGATGGAGAAACATATGAAGATACAGATCCATAGCCAATGGACTGGGTCAAACCAACACTATCAGAGAATCAAACTTTGATTGGAACCCCTGCCCTTGATGATGCTAAAGAAATTGCTAGCTTTGATGTCTCTTAGCCTTAGTTATTGGTCCTACTGCTATTTCCATTAGAAACTAGCGCTGCTAGAAGGTATTATGCTGGCAATGGAACTCAATTTGCGATTGGTAGAGAAACGTCAGGGTGCTAGATCCACTTAGGCACTAACCCTTGCTCCTATTGCTTGCTTTGTTTATTGGTCTTTATCTTACGCTATGGGTGCTACTCATTTCGCCATTTGTGGTGTTAGTTCAAGGTCATCAATTGAATCGACTACTTCTTTTTAAGAATCTATTGATAGTTGGATATTTTAGCTCAATTCTCAAACGTAGGTGGTTAAAAGCATTTTGCATAGTTTGATTAATTGTTATTTGATAGACATACGGACATTTGTGTTCGAAATGTTAATTAACTAAGGGTAAAATGTAAACAAAAATTGGATTAATCCTGCAATCTCAAAATAACACCTTTTCACTTGGTAATTGGATTACCCCAATATAGCTAATAGAATTTAAGATGGGTCTAACTCCTTACCTAATACGACCTTGTTGATTGAGAGGATTACCCCCTCTTATAAACCAGTACACTTAAGTGTGCCTAGTCAGTGTGAGACTCTAATACTTTCCCTCACGATTAAACTCATATGTTGAGTTATACCTACTTGAGTAAGCCTAGTCGGTACGAGACTCCAACACTCCTCCTCATAGTCAAATTCATATGTTAGGTCATACCTGTTGATGGAGATAGTTATTCGCTCTAACTCTTCACCGCTAGTCAAGTACTCATCTCAACTAGGTCTAGCTTTGATACCATGATAGAATTTGAAGTGGACCTGACTCCTTAGCAAATAAAACCTTGTTAAATGGGAGAATTACCTCCTCTTATAAACCAACAGGCTTGAACATGCCTAATCGATGTGGGGTTTCAACAATAGCTTATAGTAAACACAATTAGCATTAAAAGATTATCAGAATCTTTGATTACCTAAATACCAAACATGGTAATATCCCCTTTTTGAGATAGATCACTGATGTAATCTTCTATTACTGCTAACAAAATGGCCCCTTATAGACATATATTAATGATAATATGTAATTGAAATTTTTCTTTTTCTTATCTTTTTAATTAACCACTCATCATAAGATTCACAACTTCGATAAGAATTAGATCAAGAGAGAAGGTCTAGATTATGTAAAATAAAGGAAATAAAAATAAATAATCACTCATATACAAAGACAAATAAGAACGAAAAGAAAATTGACCACATGAAAAATCACATGTGAGCATATATAAATAAATTTACGAGTCTATCGTTCACAACAAAGCTCTGTTTTAAAAACCAAACCAGTCCCACTGAGACCCGACAGCTTCTCCGATCCAGTTCAGGTCTTAAGGGAGTTTTCTAATATTTCAAAATTATAAGGGTTAATTGTAATTTTATAGGGGTATTTTGGAGATATGTCAAACGCTTAGGAATTGATTGGTAAATTTTTTGAAGTATTTTTGAAATAAATAAAAATTTTTAGAAACTAATCTAAACTTTTTTAAGAGAATTTTTGTAACATATTAAAATTTGAGGGATTAATAGTAATTTTTTAAAAATAAAATTGTCACTGAAGTCAGCAATCCAACCGGTTGGACCAGTTGACCCGTGACCTGGACAGCGAAACGGGTTGCCCTCCAGTCCGGGCTTTAAAACAATGAACAAAAGACATTTCTAATTAATACATTTGGGACAAATGGGAATAAAACCGAAAAGAAAGAGAACACAACTTACAGTATTAATATAGTTCAATAATTTACAACAACAATATGAAAGAACATAAATTCAATAAGTATTGCCTATAAGGCTTTGTACAAACATTCACATCTTCGATGTCTCACCTTTTTTGGAAGTTCAACCGTCCTATACAAATCGCGAAAAGAGATGCAAGAACAAGAGGAAAGATGAGAAGAACAACACCTGTAATAGGCAAGCGATCATGATGAAAACCGAAGTAATCTTTTAAGAAGGTTGATACGCTTTTTATTTCTCCATACACGCTAATTTTCTTGTCGATATCTCCATATTGTGATGTGATCAAACCGTTTAGTGTCCAAGAAGTAGGAATTATATAATACAACCAAACCCACCATTTTGGAATTTGCTGCAAAGAAAATAAACATTTTCGAGTCAACTTAGATGTATAGATGTATAAATTTAGAATGGATATGGTTCATGTACTTTTCTTGGTAGATTTTAGTAGCTCACCGGTTCAGGAATGAGGAATCCAGAAAACAGATTGAATAAGGTGTAAAAAACAGAGGATACAATAGAAGCAACCATGTGAGTCGGTGTCAATGCCACGAGTAGCATTGCAAGATAATTGTAGTACATCATATTAATGAACATCGCGTAGAACACCCAGAAAACCTTATACACCGACCAATAAAATCCAATCATCGGATAGGTGATGATCACATAAATAATTGCTTGAAGACATAAATAAGGAAGCTCAACAGTCACCTGAAAAATCAAGCATACAAACATAATAAGACAATATAATCAAAGTAATGTGATCAATTTTACTAGTGTTTTTGCAAATACATAAAACGATATGGAAAATAAACTAAGCAGAGTTCATAATGTTGAGCTCAACTTTTAAGAAGTTTCAACATTATTGTACCTGTGCAAATGAATAGGCCCAGGGAGAGTACATTCCTGCAAATTTTTCTCGGTACATGACATTGCGCTCTGTTGCAATACAGGGTATAGCGGTTGAGCAGTTATTGATGCCCATGAATATCACCGAAACATAAAATGCACCAAATATATTGAATAAGCTCTGCTGGGTATCTCTGCCAGATTAAATTGAAAATGAAGAAATCAAAGTAAGATACTTGCAAACTATAGCCAAGGGCAATACTGAATTGTGTCTTATTAGGGATAGTCAGCACATCTAAAGAGAAAGAAATGGAACCAGAAAACTTTTTGTGATCACTAATTTAATTCAAGGATAAGTTTTAGGCCAATTCACCAAACTAGTTGCTCGGTGCTCAGCCACAATCAGGGATTCATATATAATAAAATTGATGATAAATGTTTATCATAGCTAACAAACAAACTTACATGTCCTTTCCATGGTCCCAAAACAGTACACCAAAAAGCAAAGATGCTATAACTGCGTGCACGAGTCGGAATAAGTTGTATGAAGGACTTCTCCAATAAGACAAGTTCTGTTTCCATAGACAAGATGTGTATTGCACCCAACCACTTTGTGCAAAGCGGGTTGGAAAGTGCAAATCTTTTGAACCAGGAGGTGGAGTACTCAACTCCCTCACAAGAGCTTTCGTGTGCCTATAAACAGTGAAATTAATATCCAAAAAACTAAATCAATAGTCGATTTTTATCAAATATAATTTTGGAATGTAAATCAAATATATGCAGGATCCTTTCCCATTCTCTTCAAGAAAGATAGACTCAACCAGCAGTTCAAATGTTCATGTCACATTGAGTGAGCATGAAAATAAAATCACAGAACAGCCTTCACTTATGATTAAATTTGAGGCAGTGACGAGGTATTAAACTTAGCACATAACTCACATTCTAACATTTATTCATCAAAACAGAAGCTTTGTATTGAACTTACTCATATAAAGCAGAATTGTGTATATTTGTGCCAAATCTACACCAAGTTCAACTTCTGAAGATGGAGTGTGAGCTCTAAATCCATGTCGCTGGATTATAGTTATCTCTGATCTTCGGCACCCCAGGGATTGCCTATCAGTTAAAGTTGTTTAGTCAAAAATTTATGAAAGACTAGCCACAAGAAGCAGGTAGGTGGAAGAGCATATTATGAATACTATCTTCCCAAATGATATCCCAATTTTTCATCCCAAGTGATGTTACCTTAGGGGCTTTGATGTGTAAATGAGGAAGTTCAGGTGTTAAATGATATGTCAACGTCACATGAGATGACAAATCATTTCGGATGGGAAATTTGGGATTTTATTTGGGAAGAGTATTATTACTCGGCATATTATAGTACAACTATATTGATGGAAACTAACCTCAAAATACTCTATAAGCCTACATGAATTCTTTCCCAATGGTCCAGCATAGCTGAGCGTCCACCCCTTTTCAAAAGGATCAACGCATTTAAAATACAAAGGTTATGCATCAATAAAGCATTTAACATTATGAACTGAAGCAAGAAAAATCTTAAAATTATCTAGAAAATGTTTGAAGCATCATATTATTCAGCTATTAAATTTCTAAAGTACTCAAATTATAATTCACAGACAAATTCTAATTTTACATTTCTTAAGTAATTGGAAATTTGATTTACCTCATCAAATGCTTCAAATATTGCAATGCTTGGTTGGTGAATAGTGCAAACAATTGTCCTTCCTGTCTCAACCACATTTTTCACAGCTCGCATGACAATTGCTGCGCTCGTGCATCTAAACCACTCGTAGGTTCATCCATAAAGATTATAGAGGGGTTGGCAACAAGTTCGACAGCTATGGTGAGCCGTACGTTGCTCAGTAGATAGACACTAACACCTGGTAGCCAACTAAGGCATCCTTAATTTCATCAAGCTAATGACTCAAGGACTTGATTCACAAATTCCGTTAAAACATGTCAGCCACTTAATTATATGTTACCTCAGACCAATTAATGAAAACAACATTAATAGTCTTCTTACTGTCTTAGTTTTTGTGTTAATCTCAGGAGACAAACGGTAGCCAAGCAGAAAAAATCAGAGACTTCTACAGTGATTGAGGAGAATGTACGTCGGTTTGCTCACAATAACCTGAAACTCTTGAAAATGTTTCTTGAACTTAGGATAACCACCAATTTTTATTCCCCCTCAATATAGCCAGTAGTTTTTCTTCCTGCCAGAAACATCTAGAAGGTGGATTTTCCAGCTCCACTAACACCCATTAATGCTGTGAGAACACCAGGCCTTAATGCACCGGTAACATCGAGAAAGTAGTTGGAGTTTCTTCTTCTCCTAAAACCAAAGGGAAGTAAAGGAAAGTTAAAGACAAAAAAATGCAGAAATGAGTGTGTGATATCTATGCCTTTAAATATCATCAATGCAAATAATTGTGAATGCAGATTGGTAAGGAATACCCCAGGGATGTCAACATAGTATTCACATCCTGAAATGCTACTGATAGGGGTTCAAAAGGTAAGACCATCCCGCCTGTTAATAAGATAGACAGTACAGAAAATATTGTCAAACATTAAAGTGAAACAAAATAAACTGGAACAAAAAATGCACAATAATCGAACTGAAAGTAAGAAAATAATCACCTTTCGTACGAGAATTCTTAGACTTTTCTTCCAAAGTTTACCATCATTGGAATTTGACTCCTTGAATCTTGGCCAACTTTTCTTGTGAAATCATCGCACGAGATAATCCAGGAGCTGCATTTGTATTTAGCTGGGTGAACAAACCAGAGTGGCATTTATTTTCTTAAGTTAATATATGTAACCAGATGAACTTACGCTTTAAGAAACTTAAGGCCAAGATAAAGCCAATGTTGAAAAGTAAAGTGAAGCCAAACAAGGCGCCCAGTGCATCCAGAAATAATATTCATCAAAGTTTAATCCACGGCTTTCAAGTATTTGTGTCCCTATGGTAGTGTTTGTGGGCAGCTTCTACAATAACATTAAGAAGCACACAAGAAATGAGTTACTTTCTCTAGTTTAACATAGATAAAAGTACCATCTAGCTATCAACATAAGAAATAGTTTAAAGAACTAATAGTTCATTAGCTTACAAGATTGTTGCACAGTTTTCTTGATTAAGGAACCAAAAAGTGTTCCTGAGAGCTCACCTTTTGCCACCGAGGAGCAAGAAATTCATTTACAGAAAGGCCTATCTCTCCATATGAAAGAGGGGAAACCCAAAAACCCCACTTCAACCACCCAGGCATGGAGGCTGCAACCAATAACAAAAGCATAGTTATACTTTTGGATGATGATTCTAAAATCAAATTGGAGAAGTCCAAATGCCTTACGATGTGTGATAACGAAACCACTAAAAATAAGGACTACTAATACTGCAAAACCCCGGCTGTCATAGCAGCATCCAAAGTCTGGCAAACTGATGCCAAAAAGCGAAACATGATATAGGGTAAGGTGCACACCAAAAAGTAGAATGAGCTGACGGAAGAAACCTAAAATACAGCAACAATTAATATCAGAAACTCAGCCACCAAAATAAGAAGCTTTTGCAGCCACCCTTTTAAATAATTTGAAGAGTTAATTTCAGCATATTGTTGGAATTTATATCCTGGTAGTAAATTTTCTTTTACTTTGCTACACAGATTAACAAAGCTAATCCTAAGAATCAGTATGCTGTCATTGGGAATGCTTGATGAAAGCTTTAGATATTGAGGCACTGTTGATGATCGAAAATAGGTGATGTAATGTAAAAAATCGATAAAAAGATAAAAGAAACAGAAAAAATCATATCTTCTGTACGAAAGGATACAATGCACTAATAAACATGCCTTTGGAATTGAAACTCACCTCTCGGCCTCAGGGCTGTACCCAATGACATAGTAAGTAAGGCATGTCCATGTCACAGATCAATTACTGAAGAGGAATTCAAAATAGTGGCTGGAATTGCATAAGCCCAAGCTGGGTAAAAGCACACTTTTCTGTTTAAAGAACACTGGAAGTTGCTGTAGGCAGAGACAACTCTGGATACCATCAACGAGAAGTATCAGAGTCCAAAGAACAGGGCACCATGTAGTAAGTTGCATGAAGAACATCAATATACCATCTAGTCGCAAAATACAGTCATGGAATAGTTGCAATGATAACAATCTGTACAGAAGTTCCTTACTGTTTCAAATTTTCAAGCCTTTGCACAAGTAATTTAAGAATACAACATATTGAAAAAAAAAAAATCACTGAACAAAAAAAAAAAAAAAAAAAAAAAAAAAAGGAAGGAAAATTATAGAATGTTTAGAAGAACCTGGGTTGTGTTTGAACACATAGATAAAAGAATCTCTTCAAGAAAGATACTCCCTGAATGCAAGCTCTAAATAGTCCTGAAAGAGAATACACATTGAAGGAAAGAGCATCCTTGTGGCTTTTGGATTTATCATACGGCACTGAGAGATCCTCATCAAGCTTCTTGCCAAGTAGAGATTCCTTGAATTTTGACAGAACAATCTACTGAAACATACTGGTAAGGATCTTCAGTGCGGTACCAGTATTGTGCTTGATCTTTTCTAGATATTACCTGCCAGAAAAAAAGAATTAAGATAAAAGTTGAACCACTACTTAGATGGAAAAGAAATGATTGTAAGTTGTAATGTACTTCTCCTGAAGAAAGTCAGCTACACCTTTCTTTGAGGACACCTGAATCCACAGTCCTCAAAACTCTACAACTTGATCACGTGGTCTTGATACACAACCTCCTCTGCCATCAAAATGATGTCATCAAAGAGTTCAAAGGTTTCTGGAGCTGGCTGAAGAAGTGAAATCAATACGGTAGCATCTGTAATATGCACAACTGCTGCAGACAAGCAACAATCTGATATGCGTTGAACTGTCTAAACCATTTGATATTCATCCATAAATAGGGCTTTTGTGGGACCAACAACCATCTCCCCTGCATAATTTAATGAAAAAATGTCTTCTAGGTTTTCATCAAATGCATCTAATCTTTAATTCAGTTATTTCATAAACATTACTACCAAGTGAGACATGGAGCAATGCATTGTACAAAATGCTAAAAATAAATCTACAAAAATTACCTGTAGTTAGTCTCTTTTTTGACCTCCAGAGATGCCTCTTCTCATCTCATCTCCCACCATTGTGTCAGCACAGATATCGAGTCAAGGACCTGCAAGCCACAAAGACAGTAACATATAAACTTAAACATTTTCACAGATACAAATCAACCATATAAGTATGGTTACAGTTCAATAAGACAATACCTTTAGAACATGATCTGTTTGAAGGGTAGTTTTTGTTCCTTTGGCGAAATGTGCTGTTAAAACACCATTGTCATGAAAAATTTCTACTGTACCAACAGCAAATAGAACAAAACATCAGCTTAAACTAGACAAATACTTATGTAAGTATCTACATCGTGATCGGAACAATTCCTGCCTCTTCTCTCTTTTACTGACCTCCATCATCATATCTGCACAGGCAGAAAAAATACTCGACCCATTAATACTTGTAGGAAGTGATAAGGTGGCTATGACTAAAACTCCATTAAATAACTTTAAGGAAGCCTACCTCCTCGGTTTCCAACACCAACATCGGGCAGAAAAATAAGTGTTTCCCTCACAGATTTCTGCTATATGCAGATCTCTTGGCTTATATAAGCTGACGTTTTCTGGGGAACAAATTCGTCCAAACGTAACCATTGTAGGAAACTTCCCCAGCCACCTTTGAAGAAAACAGAAGAAAATGAGTACATTAGGACATCAAACTAAGATAGCACACAATGGATAAATAAATTAGCTGAAAATATTATTTACTTTTTCTCTTGCATCAAGCTAAATGTACATAAACATATGGCTAGGAATAGACTGATCCTTTTTAAAAACTGACAGGGTAAAAAAAAAAGTAGGTTAGATTCTCTTTGTGATATAAAGGCGATGAACTTTGTTGTGAGCAGAATACAACCGTACAGTACAAGAGTAAGGTATAATCAAATACTACAATATTAAAAAACCTATTAAAAATGTCAATGTGATGCCCCGGCTTTCTTTATGATTTCTACATGCTTCTACAGGTTAGAGCTTAGTTATAGATTCATGCATATGACTGATTCTTAGACAGTAACATTCCACATGTATTTAAAATGATGGTGAGTTGCAAAGAAATTCGAAACCTTTAGAGATTTGTCAAGATTGCTGAGAGAGCCTTTAACAAGGTGGTCTTCCCGCAACTGGGGGGCCAGCAGAAGGGTCATCTGCAATAACTCAAGCAAACTTAAGTACACTTTGGTTTTATATCCCCAACACCTTTTAAATTTTCCTCCAAAAAATTCTACAGAAAGAGGCTTTCTTCATCACTTTGGTGTCAATCAGAATTTAGTCTGTTCTTGATAGGGCATCAGAGTGAAACTTCCTAGTTTTCTATCAACTTTAGTAAAAACATCAAGTGCAACAAAAATCGACAAGTATACATAAATTGGGTGAGCAGAACACCACAAATTTGCTTAACAAATAAAATTGCTAAGCACTAAGCATCTATGATCTAAGGCGTTTTCATTAAATTCTATTTAGATTCCACCATTAGGATTTGAAACCATGGTTAAAAGCATGGCACATGCCAATACAGAGAGAGTAGAATTACTAAAAAGTGTAAATGTTTAAACACCTTTATTACATGACAGTGCTCCACACATACTGGTTCTAATAAAAGAGAATGCTATAAAAATTGAGTTTTACCTATGCTTAAATATATGATTAGTCCTTAGATAAGAAATTAAATTCTTACAAATAAGTTCACTGCAAAGGATCTTCAGAAGTGAAGAAGCATCAAATAGAATTAGAAATATCAAGATCCATTATAAGTCAAAGGTAACATCAAATTTAGAACAAGCATTGGAACTCCAAAAAGACAATTCAGATATAATATTGGCAAATCGTATGGTTGACACGAAGGGATCATGTCAATTCATAAATGAGTTAATTGACAACATAAATCTTAATATTACATACCAATAAATTTAATATTACTTCCAGGCTTAACAATGCCACTGATCATTAATGATGGTTATCTTAGCTTGATTTGACTTTGAACCTATAAGCTTGGGGAGGAACTGTAAAACAACGTCAATTTCAACTAACCAATAAAATCATCCAAAACTGCAAGGTAAGCTGCATCTAAAGAACTTTTAACAATGAAAGAACTAAGGCAGGAACTAATTAATGCTCTCGTTTTAATTTTACAATCATTATAATCAGATAGACATTATGGATTCAATGTAGCTCAAGCAAAATGAAATACTACCAAAAGCGAATGTTTAAGAGAATTCCATAGAGTTGGAAGGGGCTTTCCATGAACAATCTCACAATCAGCTTCCACACTGAAATTCTTATATCTCACCTCTACAGTTGGCAATTCCACACCAACTCTACAAAATTAAAACAAGATAAGCCGTTAGTTGTAAACAATTGCAGACAACAACTGACTACAATACGCACTGAGAAAGAGGGAAAATATGAATTAACAATCTTAGCATTCAAATAAAGTAAAACCAAATGCACAGGGCAAATTGACACAGCTTATAAGTACTTCTCAATTCAGTAGCCTTGTGTTAAGAAAACTACATTTGCTCAACTAAAGGCTGAGTTTAAATCTCATAAGGCAAACCAACTCAATATATCAAAAATTGAGCTTCCAGTAGCATATTAGTAAGTTACAAACTTGCAACCAAAATAATTCAACATGAATACTTCAATTAGCTATAAATACTTCAGTTAAGTAGATTTCTTCCAAGTAAATGGTGGATTTGTTAACAGCGTGTTGAAATTAATTTCAGAAGATCACAGTAAAAAAATGAACTTTCAATAAGCACATTAAGTAAGTTACAGACTTGCTTGCAACCAAAACAATTATAACAGAGTACTTCATAAGCAGATTCCTTCTAAGTGGACCACATTCCTAACTAATGTTGAGCTGAAACCTCATAAAACCACCGTAAAAAACAAAACTTTAAACAAGCACATTAACAAAGACTCAAACTTGGCAAAAACCCAGATCATAAAATTCCAAATCCGAAGACATACAAACACTTACAGCTCAATTCTTTCTCTGATCTTCTTCAACAACTTCAGATTATCATGCTCAATATGCTTAATAAGCTTCTCAATAAACCCACGCCTCTCAACCGGACCAAGCTTCGTGACATCAACCACCCTCTTCCTCTCACCATCCACAACCTTCCCTTCTTCCTCCTTGTCGAACAAAGAAGACTTGAGCCGGTCAAAAGTCGGCAGTCTCTCAATGGCAGCCCATTGCTGAGCAATTTCAACATCAGAAACAAGAGTATCATCGTCATCCTTCCCGGTGCCTCTTTGACTTGAAGATGTCTTACGCCTCAGAGAAGACTTTAAGCTTCTTCCGAGCTCAGTTAGACTGATTCTCACTGACTCTATCTCGTCTGTACCGACATACTGCGCCATTCTTGAGGCGTTTGTTCACAGATGTGAAATGTGAAAGGTTGGTGGTTTGTAAATTTATCATCTATTCATCTGGCTCGTGGCTTCTATCCATTATCAGTAGTAGTAATCATTAAGATTATCCGGACCTACGTAAAAGATTTTTAAACTTAATGACTATTTTACCCTTGTGGATAATTTAAATTTTCAAATAGATTTTATTTTTTCATTAGGAGAGAGAATCTGATAGATTTTTATGTCTCAATTTATTCCCCTTTTTTAGAAAGTGGATTTATTCTTTTTTTTCTTTTCAAAATTGAGAAAAAAACAGAGGGACAAAAATGTAAAAACAAATATTTGCCATATTGGAAATGCTATGGTACCTTGCGTTTGTGCTTGCGTACTATGACAGCTAAGTTATTCTTCATGATCACAAGGTATCCTTCTTTAACATATTAATATTTGATTTATTTTTTAAATATTTATATTTGACCTTTTTAACTGTCTTACCCTTTTTATAAATGATTATACATACTTTAATTCTAATTAAGGAAGTCAACTTCATATATAAGTCATTAATTAACTTCAACTAATAATAATTTATAAGGAATACATAATAGCACGTGTTAAAAAGGAAGATTCTTGCTTATATATTCTTTTGAATTATGCTTAATTAAGGTGATTAGAGGCTAGAAGCTTCGAGAATCAAACATGAAATTGAATGTATTAATGGTGGAAACCACCATGTGAACATCAATTAAAAAAAGAAAAAGTCATAATACGGATAAAGAAAATGAAAGATGAAGAAAAGAAAGCATTTAATGGGTAGCTGCTTTTCCAACTGGAGAGTAAGGTGCAAAGTGTTTTGCCATCAAAGGAGTCAAAAGTACATCAAAAGTTGATGTGAAGAGTGTAATACTGTATAGTCATACCGGATACAATATTTGGTGGGTAACGTTACTTTAGAGACGTCTTTAGATCATATTTTAATAAATAATTGAATCGTATTTTGAATTTTGATAGTTTATCAAGAACGCAATAGTTTTTCCTTATAGGGTTTTTCTTATTTAGATGAAAAAGCTAAAATATATAGATCATGTTACATAATTATAAGATAATAGATTTCTCATTAGAGATATTGCGATGGAGAATTATTATATTATTGCCTTAATTAGACTGTTGATTATGAGGACTATTAATGGAGATATTTTATAATTTATCTACCATCAAAAGCAAAAAATTGAAGTCAAATTAAAATTGGATTTGAAGAATGCATGTTCATATGGATGTTACAGATCATTACGTTACATGAGAAATTTTTATGTCCACAAATTGTTGTGGTGTCCATTTGAAGTTGTAGAAGGCTGCTATATATTAAGAAAATATTTTTGATAATTTTTACTTTTCAAGAAAATATTAAGGGGGTGTTTGGTTTGGGGTTATGTGAGATTATTAAGGTTATATCTTCTTATATTACTTGATTACCACGTTTAGTTATCAAGTAATATAAGATTCCAGTAATCTTCAAATACCAATAGTATTACTTCCGTTTTCTTAGGTATTATAAGATTATCAGGGTAATTTTTTTTTGTTACAATTCTACCCCTTATTAATAAAATTTTAAGACAATAATGCTCTTATTTTTAAATTTATTTACATGAGTCTTGCTTTTACCATTTCATCCCAATTTATTAATTTTTTGGACAAAATTACCCTTAAAATCAAAACAAATTTCAGCTTACCCAAGCCGCCACCCCGACCCACCTACTGCAGCCTGCTGTCAACCAAACCACCACTGGCCGCTGTAGGATGTCACCTAGAGTCGCCGGGAGTAGCCCACCATCATCATGAGGCTCCGATATGGCCGTTTCTAGCCATATTGATGGCCGAAAAGGCCATATCAGGAGCAGATCTGGCCGAAAATAGCCAGATCTATTCTGGCCATTTCCGACTAGATTGATGGGTCTGGCAATTAACAGTCAAACCCTTGGCCTTTATCAGCCATATCTGAATGAGATATGGCTATTAATGGCCAGTTCTATTCCAACCAGATCTAATTTGATATGGCCATTTTTAGTCATCAATATAGCCAGAAACAGCCATATCGAGGCCTTCCGATCACGGTGGGCTACTCACAGCAACTCTAGTTGACTTTCGGCGACTTTCGACAGTGGTTTGTGGTGGCGAAAGGGTGATGGGGGTGATTTTGTTATAAATTAAAGTTTTATATAAGCAATGGTGTTTAGCTAATAAAAATAATATTATATTAATATTTAAAAAGAGAGCAATTTAGTAATTTAAATAACATACTCACTAATTTATTCCTCCTAACTAAACATATTAATATAACATACCCACCCATTTATTCAAACTAACCAAACACATTTTCCTAAAGATTCTCAATATTCTTTAAGGTAATATAAGATTCTAGTAATCCAACATTCTCAGTAATCTAATATTCCCTGAACTAAATACACCCTAATAGTATATATGAAAGAGAAATGCAATTTTAGCTTAATTGCATAGTTAAGTGTTAGGCTGACGGCTGACTTAGAGATGAGTGCAAGACGAGGTGGGGCCACCGATCCCAATCCCTGTCTCTGCCCAGGGGTATGGGGATTTTTCCCCATCATTCCCTACATACGGATGCTCCGGAAGTCCGAATCTCTTATATCTCTCACAAAATTTAATATTGTGAATTAAAGATCACCATTTTTGTTCTAATCATCAAATTTTAAATAAATAAAAGAAGATAAAATTAAAAAATAATAATAATAATAATAATATATATAAAGGATATCATATATTTCAAGAAGATAAATGAAGTCATCGCTGTGATGTTCTTCGTTGCAGGGGATCCTCTCCTTTCTAGCATGGACAATTGGGTTCACACTGATTAGACCAAGAGTCATCTCTTCTCACTCTACTCGTTTCTATTTTATTTTTGTTTCCTCTTTTTCTGTTGTTAATTGCTTTGTTCACTTTGCTTTTTAGTGTCTCGTGTGAATGTTTATGCTAGGGGTGAGCATGGGTAAAAGGTAGAATTGGAATCGGAATTGACCCCATTAGGGTCTAATTTCAGTTCTAGAAAATTGGAATCGAGTGTTCTCGGGTCTGGTTCAAGTTCCTACAATACTGGAATTGGGAAACGGAATCAGAACCTAGGTCCAGGTACCCAAGTAGGAATTGTGACTAAAATATAATTTTTGTAAACTGTTGGGGGTGTATTTGTAATTTTTAGGGGTATATTTGTCATTTTTCAAAAAGTGGGGGCAATATAAAATTTACCCAAGTACTCGGAACCAAAACCGAAACCTATGTTTTAGGTTCTGGTTCCAAGTATCTAGGAATCAAAATTGGCCTCTTCCAATTCTGGATTTAAATCTTAGGAACCAGCCGATTTTGGGTCTGATTCTAGTTCATTAAAAAAATACAGGGTACCTAGAATCAATCACCCCAAGTTTACGTCTTCCACTACAATCATCTAGTGCTTCCTGATTTGCCACATCATCAAGTTTATACATCGTATATAAATCATATTAACCAATGTTTTAAAACCCGACCGGTTTAACTGGTTCGATCCAGCAATGGCACTGAGTCGGGCTAGCCTGACCTTAAAATCGGGGGTGTGAATTTACCTAGTATGACTTGCAATTGGGTCGGGGTCATTGTAGTAAACCACTAGTCTAACCGATTTTAGGGGAAAACCGGGTGAATCAAAATTCAGATCATAGCGACTTTCAGCTAGGTTTGGCGGGCAAACATGAATCAGTGTTAAGGGCTTTTGAAGGGTGGATCACGGTGAGTCAGAAGGTGGTGTCCAATTAAGTTTAGTTGCCGGAATCACTGGAATTTGGCCAAGAAACGGCGAAACCCTTGCTTCTAATTACCAACGATTGGTGGCTGGAATGGTTTGGGAACTTTGGAGGTTTTGTAGGGGAGTAGTCGGTGAGTCTAAAGGTAGTGGTGGTGGTTGGAGTTGTCGTCACTTAAAACGGCCAGAAACCGACAAATGAAAGTCAATTGACGTCGTTGTTGTGGCCGATAATCGGCAAGTGATGAGAAGGGATAAAGGGTATGGTTTTGAAGAGAAGACAGTGGGGGTTTCAGTGGTGTTAATAGGGGTGATTTTGGGTGAGAAAACAGTTGGAGCAAGGGAAAAAAGGCTACGTCGACACGTGCTAATGTGCGTCAGAAACAGCCACCATGCTAACATGCGTCGATATAAAAATTTTGAATTTGTTTTATGTGATACGTCATCAGTTTAACCCACTAATCAAATCAGTTAAACTAGTCAACCCAATACCTGACCACTTTATTGGGTTTAGCCTCGGGTTGATTATTAAAGAATAATGCTACACATACATAATTTCTATACAACATTTCTCATACAACATTATGTGGCAAGATGTGATTGAATGAAATTTTAATTTTAACTTTAAATTAGCCAATCATATCTTGCCACATAATGTTGTATGGGAAATGTTGTATAAAAATGATGTATGTGTAGTATTACTCATTATTAAAACATTGATATTGACTTATATTGGGTAACATTAACCTCAGTTTAACCATTGAATGTTGTCATCAGGATAAGATTAAAATTTGGGTTTCTAATTTATTTGTAAATTATGTAATTTAAGTCATCCCCCTAAAGAATATTTTTGATTATATTCCTTTACACAACATTTTCTTAATTAAGTCTTCGATAATATTTGCATATTTGATAAATCTAGAGACCTCGTCAAGAGATGGGCTTTCTTTACGGTAGGTTGGATCTTAAGCCCAAAGGATATAGCCCACGTAGTGGGAATTAGGCCCCTCAACTATTTAACAATTTGAAATTCTTTTTTTTTTTTTAATTTTTTTATGAATGGATAATTATGATGCTTCTATGCGGCAAACATATTATCAAAGAAAAACATGCATGCAAGAATTAATTATCACTAATAAATAATAATAAGAGAAAATTCAATCACATAGCTTATACAAACACACACACACATCTTTTAATGTGATAATAAATTATCAGTTATCTTATATCTGGCTATACTACTTTCTCGATATATTATCTATTTTTAGAAATATGAATTTTGTTTATCCATATTGATTAACAATTGATATTGAAAAGCGAATTTTTTTATATATTCTTTTAGTTGTTTTTACATTAGTGTTTATAAACATTTCAACTAATATTATCAAATACATTTTCATAAGGATTTTTTATAAACCCTTTTTTCAAAAACAAAAATGTATATTTAAATTCTATATCCAAGGTTTGGATGGTCATTTCGGATTTTATTTTATTATATAATAATTATAGAGTTGAGATATTTTCATAGAAAATTTTCTAATTAAAAATGTGTTAAAATTCCCTAATAATTCATTTCATTTAATCTCCCACAGTAAACACTAAATAAGTAAATTTAAAAAGTAAATATTTAATGTCCTCAAAACTCAACAACTTTATACAACTTCATAAAAGTTTATTTTAAAATTTTAATTTGACATATTTTCACCCTTAATTTACCTAAAATTATGTAATGTTATTTCACAATTAATTGATCTTATAATTAAAGAACCCATTTATAAGTTTTGCTTCATATATCACTAAAGCAAAAAAATAATAATAATAATAATAAAAAATTGTAGATGTCAAAATATATAATTTCTTTTTTATTAGGGTGATAAAATACATCTTGTCTATCAATTCATAAAAAATTCCCCCCCCCCCCCCCCCCCCCAAAAATTTCAAAACTAATTTAATTTGTAATTAATTTAATGGATGTGTGGGCCTGTGGCGGGGAATTTCCTGGTTCCCGTCCTCGATTTTTTTCGGGGAACCTTGCCCCGTTCTGTGTCTGACTCATGCTTTGGCCCCACATTTGAAATAAGCAAACCAAAGGCAATTGCAAAGAGCGCATAAAAAGTATAGAGAAACAACAAAACTATGCTTACTCACAATTTTATTAACTATTTTACTATTTTGATAAATATAATGACATAGTATAGGTATTATATATATAGTATCTATACTATATCGTTATATTTTTCAGGATTGTAAGATGATTAGTAAGATTGTGAGTAAATATAACATTACTTATAGAGAAAAGGAATTGAAAAAGAGAAAAAGAATTAGAACTTGCATTACTGAAAATGAAGAAGATGAAAGATGGCCCTTTAATCATCTGACTTAGCATAACACAAGGAACATGAGCTGCAAAGAAAATTAATGTGAAAGACTTGCTGCAAAGGAACAATATTAAGGGGACGTTTGTCTAAGCTTATGAAAATTAGCTTATAAGTAACAATTACTTATAAGCTAAAATTAACTTATAAGCATTTAAAATTTTAAGCATTTGAAATTTTAAACAATTACGTGTTTGGTTAAAGTACTTATAAGTGACTGATAAATAATTGACATGTTTGGTAAAATGTGGCTTATAAGTACATTTTATTATAAAATTACTAAAAAATGTACTACATTAAACAAGTGCATACTATGGAATTGTAAAATTAAATAAGGATAATGTGGTAATATACTTGGTCAAACTAGCTTATAAGCAAAGTGCTTATAAGCCAAAAAAAAAAAAAAGTACCTCCCCCCAACTTATTTTTTTTAGCTTATAAGCTCAACTTATAAGCTCAAAAAAATTATAAACAAATAGGTCAGTTTAATTTTAGAGCTTAGATCTAGCCGTAGATCTGGCCTTTGTCGGCTAGATCCATCATGGATCTGGCCGGAAAAGGCAATAACGGTGCACGACAAGCAAGATCCAGCCGGTCATGCACCGATATGGCGACTCCGGCCACCCTCCAACAGTGGTGGCCTGCTGTCCGTATTTGAGGGTGGGTTAGGGGTATTTTTGTTAACTTTTAATGTTTTATTATAGGGGTGTTTTGTAAATAAACAAACATAGAGGGTATTTTATTAATTTGTAAATCCTACATCATAATACCCGCCCAATTCAACTTTTTTTTAACTTTTTTCAAAAAATTTTCCCAAAAACGCAAAAATATGAACCAAACGGAGCCTAAATTCTCTCAACCTAGTGGGGGTTTTACTATTTTCCAAAACCATTTGGCTCCAAATTACTTTTAGGGCTCCAAAAATTTTACAGCCCCAAGTTTTTGATCATTAACACCCACAAGTTTGAGAAACTGACAAGGGCACCCTAAAACTATTAACGACGTTTCAATACTAAAATAAAGAGGCAAATGAAATAAAAAAGAGTTAAACCCACACAGCAAAGCGCTCTTTCTCTCCGCTCACTCAATTCTTTACGAATCACCAATTGGGTATATTTACTTTGCTTTCGTTCTGTTTCTTCTTTTATTATTTCTTTATTTTTTCCCTTATTTTTGTTTATTTATTAATGTCATTATTTTCGCCTGATTAGGCTTCGAATTTTGTAGGTCTGTTCTTCTCTACTATTTTAAGGTCTGTTTCCGTTTCATTTCTTAGCTTCCAATTTTTTGGTTCAGATTTGTGCGGAATGAACAACATTTAGGTTAGGGTTTGGCTGTAATTATCTAAAATTTGTTCATGGCTTGAACTCTATGCTTCAATTTGAGGTCAAATTTGAATAATCAGTGTTAGAGCTTCAGCTTTCATCAAGTTCTAGTTCATCTTCAAGCTATTTTGAAGTCTTATTGTTCTTATTTGATGCTTTCATGCTTCATTGTGTATATGGAGGGTTAATTGTCAATTTAGGTAATAATTTTTTTTTTTTTTTTTTTATTTGTTGAACGTGGGTAAAGTAAAGAAGCTGAAGTGTGGAAATGATTGAGCTTTCACCTTTAGCAAAAGCAATAACAAGTGCATGAATTATAAAGTTCGAATCTTTTTATTTATTTATTTATTTCTCATGTTCTTGGGAAAGCAGAGTGTGAGGTAGTGCTTAGTATCTTAATGTAGCTATATTGGTTTTGAAGTTTTTGCTATTTGTGGGTTTCATCCAAATGGCGGCTAAATCCTCGGGAATTGTATCACGAACTATAAGGTGTTGGTAATTAAGTTGTTGCTGATGAGTGACTCTGATTGACATGAAATTTTCGGTGAAGAAAGACTAGTAAGTGTAGATTTTGACTTGTGAAATATAATTAATTAAGATTTGAGAATCCATTAATTTTTTTCTCTACCTTGAAAAATGATTTAATATTGTTGCTGGTGATTTGAACTGTTATCAAATGCATCAAAACTACCAGAGGGAGCGAGATCTGTCGAACTGAATAATTGCCATCTTCATTTTTTATGTTTGACATGATTTTATCCTTGGCCTAAATGAGGTTTATTATGTGTGAACTTTATTTTTCTGTTTTGTGTATATATTACTTGTTTTATCTAATATGATGGAATCTTTTATGAATGAACCGTTTTAAAGTTGAACAATCAGTCCAGTGCATTACTGAATTATTGAAAGGAAAAACATTCAAATATTTAACTTCTGATAATAGGAAAGAGTGTTTGAATAATTGTTATGTTGACTTTGTTCTGCTGCTAGATAAGCCATTTGAATATTCTAGAGCCACTTGGAATTCCAATGCAAAGTTTGTTGATTAATCGATATGGATTCTGTTGGTCAAGGATAATCACTTGCTTATATAGCCAGCTATTTTAGATGTGTGACATATGAAAATTTGCTGTGCATATATTTTGCAGGATTAAAACAACAATAACCAGCTTAGATGTTAGCAAAAGGAAGGAAGACTACTGGCAGGGGAGAAGCAGTGCCAGTGAACTATGCTTTTGGTCCACACGAGGATGACATAATCATAAAGCACAGACTTCTGACCCGCACAACCACCACAAGGGGTGAACCCCCATTGAAGAAACTTCAGAAGAAGTTCACCTCATTTGTTCTTGAGATTGAGAAGGATGAAGATAACTTTAATGACAGTGCAAAACTTTCCAAAACTTTCTTACAGGAGTTGTCCACTTTTGAGATTCCTCTTCTCAAAAGCAAAGCTGTTATTGATGCAAACATAAGAGAAAAAGAGAACTTCAATGAATTGAAAGAAGAGATAAATAGGCAGATATCACAGGCGCAGGCTGACATAGAAGATCTGAAGAAGCAACTTGAAGAGAGTAAGATTGAAAGACAGCACAAGGAGGAGTGCGAAGCAATTAGGAAATTGATTGCTTTGCAGCAACCAAGATCAGAGACACAGAAGATAATTACAGACCTGGAGAAAGAGATTGCAGCATTAGAGGCAGAGAATACAGCAGGTTCCAGGTTGCTGGAGCTTCGCAAGAAACAGTTTGCTCTTTTATTGCAAGTGGTATGTGCTTTATTTCAGATATGAATTTGTATCTTACATATTTCTCTACTACATTATTTTTTAAATTATATTTTTTTATCTCTTTCTTGGTCTCACTCTTTTCATTCCATACTTCAGACCTCCTTGATGATTGTCATGTTTAGGGTTATTTTCCTATTTCCCCTAATGTTTATTTCTATTTTCTTTTGTGGTTGCACTTATTTTACTGAAGGGTTATTTTATTGTCCTTTGTTGTGGCATTAGGGTTTCATATGTTGGCGACTATATGTGTCACTTTATTCTGTTTTGAAAGTAAGCCTTGAGTATGAGTTGATAGTGAGATGTTGAGTTTTGTCCTCCCTAAGTTTTCTCCTCTCAACCTCTCCCATTTCTTCTTTCTTCTCCCATTTCTTCCTGTGTATTCTTTCTCTGTAAATTTGTTGTTTACTGTATCTCCACCCTAAATTACCTAGCATAGTAAAAGTTCTTGCATTCACCATCGCTTATGGAAGGATCTACACTTATGATTGACTTCAAAAAGGAAAGCTAATGTTTGTTTTCTTTTTCATTTGTCTGTTATATTATAAAATGAAGATGAAAGTTGATCATGTTTTTCTTCATTAAATCTTTTACATTAGTTTTTTTGAATGGGTGATTCATGTCTCTTGTGTTTCATTTCATATTGAAAGATATGTGCTTCTGGAGGAAGAAGGAAAAATCTATTGTATCTTTGATTTGTATTCTGATGGTAACCATTTGGGTTATTTGGTTGGAAACAAATAGGAGGATCTTGAAATTCATTCTGGAAATTAAACAAATATTTGAAATATAGTTTGTTTTTAGGTATTTTTATGAGCTTCGGTTTCTGGTGAACTTCAAGATTTCCATTTTTCTTCACTAATTTCTATCTGTATAGGGCAGCTTTTAATTGATTTCTATTTAAATCTTGGTTCTTATTTCTTTAGACATTTTTTCAGGTTTGGTGCACTGCTAGTTCACCTTAATTTTTAACTCTTCATCTTGCTATTCTTTATAAAATTTCTTTTTGTTTTTAATCCAGATAGGAAAAATAAAAAAATAAATGGGATTGAAGTTTTACATCCCTTTTTGTTGCATTTCTTCTAAGTAATAAGCATTCACCCCGTGTTTGTATCAACATGACTGAAGTTATAGTATGCTGGATCTTCAGTTGCCGACCTGGTTGATATGATAGGTTGACCTGTATAATTGGTGCTCACAATTTTTACTTGCATTTTTTAAACTTTTCTGCAGGTGGATGAGTTGCAGAATACCATAGTGGAAGAACAGAAGAACTTGATAGAGGAGATGAGAATGGCTGAAGAGCAGAAGAGTGGGTTAGAGGACGCTTTTGGGGGCTCAGAAGCGATGGCCATTGACTAGTTTATCAGTTGTAAGGTTGTCAATCTGTTGAAACTTTTTAATTTTTTTAAAGTGCAGGTTTATTTTGGTCTTTAGAATTTTGTCTAATGTTGTGAAATATTATAAAGATTTCGGAATATGACAGTCTAACATCAGTTCTTCCATACTTAGATACCAAGTTTTTGGAATTGAGAAAAAGAGTTTGTAACTTATTAGCAAGATAAACATGGATGCAGCTGAAGTTTATTTTTGTATACTGCATTGAATGCAAAACTTAATGGTCGGAATGTTCTTATTAATTTTTTAGGCAAATTGAATCAAAAATTAGTTTTTTCTTCTTGAAACTTTAGAAATCTCCTTATGTAAAAGACATTTTAATGAGATTTAAATGCCACCCTCATCTTGGTGAATGTTCAACTGAATCTGTGATGTTATTCGTTTTTCTTCCTTTTCCCCATTAGGCACACGAGTGTGGATCATAACTCTCAAATGAGGAAGTTTTCTAAAATTGGGGGTGATATTTTCTTGCCTGCTTATAAAAGATATTTGTTGGATTGGAAATATTTATTAAAATAAGTTGAACTCAGTTGTTGTTTTCTGAAAACATGCTAATTGAGAATAACTGAATGTACTGGTCCTTTCTTGAGACTCAGGAACAGAGGATTTGTTTATTTATTTGAGTTTTGATGAATGTTCACTATACTTAGAAACTTATTGATTAGATATATCCTCTGAAGGATTTACAGACTCCTGTACTGGGTTTTGGACCAATGAATTGCGAGTTGTGTTCTACATAAAGTACCTCAAATGTTATTAGAGGGTTTAATAAAGGATTGAATCCTGTTACATGATCATTCACCATGTACAAAACTAGGTCTTACTAAAAGATTGACTTGAGTACATGAGGGTGGCATTCTTTACTTTGATTTTATTGAAAGCAAATTCATTTTCCTTGTCTTGTGTTGCCAGAACTGGGTTTCAGCAGAATTACATTTTCCTTCTCAAGTGTGATTTGTGTTCACTCTTTAGGTGTTCCCAAGTGCGTAAATTGTGCTGTTGTATTTTCTGACAGGAGAAGTGTAATATGAAGAAGTTTTTTGCCTTGCAGGATTGTACTAGTACTGACTTAAACTGAAGACCTTGATAAACACGGGGATTATTGGATGAGAATGAGGTAATGCTCGAATGGTCCATTCTTCCTGAATTGACATTTCCCTTAGCTGGAACTAGATTTAAGAAACTTTGCTGTAAACAGAAATTGAATAATTAGCTTAAAGCTTCTTGATGAGATAATTTTGGAGATTTCTTCTGTCTACCAGTGGAATTCTGACGATAGAAGCATTAGTACTTAGTAGTCACCTCTTCCTTAAGTAGATAGTCAATTCTGGATATGATTATGCAGGAATCACTTGTTACGTCTCAAACCTGGTGTGAGCATGTAAATTGTAAAGGAAAAATAGGTTGTTTTTAGTTGGATTTACCGAGCTATGTTAATGAATGGTTGCATTAGCACTCATGATTTTCTTGAGTAAATTAAGGAAAGAAATGAGACTCAATTTCTGATGTTGGGTTATAACTTACAATAACTCAATTTGTTGACATGTTATATCCAGTTTGCAATTTTACAAACTTTTGGTAAAAAAATATTTGAAACTTTTCTTAGATGTATTTATGACGTTATTTAATAAAAAAATGTTTTATTATCAAGAATCCAAAATACTCATTGCTATTTTGCAAATGTTACCATATCATTTGTAATTAAACCGTAGTCACAATAGTTTTGATTAATGTTATATAACCAAAATATCAACAAGACCCAACTATTTTTTAGTAAGATTAATTTTTTTTTTTTTTTCTGTTAAATCAAAATGAAAGTACTACCTTGCTCTCAAACAATCAATAACTTTGGTTAAAAATTAGGATTAATTTTGTCGATCTCACCTAATCTTTAATGCAATTTTAAAGACATCCCATGTAATTTGGAAATTATTGTTAACTTCCCCTATGAATATTGCTAACATATCTTAAATATTTTACTCAATTATCAGCAATCTCTCAACAAAGAAGTGGTCACTAGTTAGTAATACTTAAAAGAAAGGTGATAAATAATTTTGGAATTATATCAAAATCAATACAAACTGATGCATTTACAAATAATTCAAAAAATCAAAGAGAATGAGCTTGAGAATCCGATTCACCTCTCAATGATGTGCTTCAAATATTTGAATAAAGCTGATTGAATGTGAAAGTAATTTTTGGTGTGTGAGAAGAAGACATGATAAGAAAAGGAAAGGAAAGAAAAAAGTGAATTGAAGGAGAGTGGTAAGATTGTCCGAAATATTTTTCAAAGCAATTAAAACAATTAGAGATGGCTTGTTTCTTGGTTTGATTCTTAAAATAAGGTCATCTAAGAAATTGAACCCAAATGAAATTCCAAAATTAAATTATGACTAACTAGTTGCCAATATATTATAGTATATATACATGTATAATGTATTTACTTATTTATTTATTATATTCATATAGGAGGAACTAAAAGAAAAATACAAATTTATATTGATTGATACTCAAGAGTCAACTCAAATTTAACGTTGTTTTCTCACTAATACTGTATGAATTATTTGTGAAAAATAGAAAAAGTTACTTTTATGAGATTATTGGAATAATCAAAATTTTGAGGTATAATATAACGCAGTAGAAGGTTGAGTTAGCAAAAGAAAAGAAAGATGGGTTAAAATGAGAGATATGAAACTCAAGTGATGCTTGTTACAAAGTAAGATTGGTGGGCTTTTGTAGCACATTCCATGCCAAAAGAGCTAGCATAGTATGTGGCCGAAATCTAATGGCTTTTTAATCTATGCCATACACCTAAACAACAAAAATGGCACTAGTCTAATGATCCTTTAATTCTAAACGGAAAGGGTACAATCATCGAAGGTCCTTTAATTCTAAACGGAAAGGATACAGTCATCAAAGGTAGTGCACCGAATGACGTGATAAAATCTTGACCATTGATTAATTTTAAATTAAAATTAATCAATGATTAAGATTTTATCACGTCATTCGGTGCACTACTTTGGTGACTGTAGCATTACTCAATTCTAAATCATACGCACAACAGTCAACTATTTAATTAGATAAAACCCACCTCCCTAAGAAGGACAGGAGGCACTACAATTAAAATGTTTCATAGTCCTTAAGAGTATGAAGCAAAGTTAATGCCCATAACCAATGGCCCTATGAGGTGAGGACACGAGAGAAATCCTACATTAAGAGCATCAATAACTGTCATCGTCTCTATTTTTCACAAATACTCCATTGATTCATAGTCTTGTACTTTTTTGCGATTAAAGGGAAATAAATTCAACTATCTTATTTTAGACAACTACAAATTTCTCTCAAACAACACTTCATAAGGGCCTGTTTTTTTTTTTTTTTTCACTTCTGAAAACCAGAAATAGTGTATCTTTTACATTAAGATATTTAAAGGTTATTTGGTTTGATCACTTAAGATCGAGAATAAGTCATATTCTTAACGGAAAAAACTAAATTTTTTGGCTTTTAACTAAAGACTAAAGACTTACTTGCTTGTTTTAAATGACTTCTCCAAAAATATCCCTACTGTAATTTTTAAATTTCAATCATACCCCTTGAAACCTTAATCTCTATCAACCTTTTCAATTTACATAGAGGATACAAACAATTAAAAAAAATTAAATAAAATATTTGCAAAGTTTTGATATTAACAAGGATATTTATGTAAAAATACTTGTTTTCAGATATTTAAAATTTGTAAAAACAAATACTTAATATTATAATTAGATATTAAAAATTTACAAACAAACATATCATAAAATTTTCTTTATAATAAGATGTTAAAAAAATTACAAACAAATATATTATAAAATTTTCTCTAGTCTTATTAATTTAGTATCATTAAGTTGTCAACAATATATAATTATCTTATAAGTTACCGAACGTCACCTAAGATAAATAAAATAATCACGTATACTTTGTTTCTCAATCCTAATAAGCTAAGACTAACATTTTCCAAATAATGGAAACACATACAGTAGACCTCCAAAAATAACAACAAATGAATTAATAGCACCCACCACCAGTATACTAAAAACGTGTACGTTTTATTACACTATACATCCCAAAAATTATCTTAAAATTCTCATCCTAAATGAAATGGTGATTTTGTGAACGATATAGCAATGCCAAATAAGATGAATTTTAAGAAATTTCTTGAGATGTATAATATTACTCTTACATGCATTTATTTATGCGTAGGTGTGGAAATGCTGGCGTGGTATAATCTTAGTATACAACGCAAATGCCATGCAAGCAATAGCAGGACCCACCCAGAGGACCCAGTGGCCATCCCACAGATGCCCCTCTCTCACAATTGTCGGACCAAAACACCTTGCAGGATTGAGCCCTGCACCGGAATTGTTAAGAAGTATAGGGTTATTTTGTTTTATTGTTTATTACGGGTAGAATAGTCTTTTCAGTTTCTTTTGTTTAGCCTATATATAGTCTCTTTGTATTTAGGTTAAATTATTCTTTTTGTATTCGATTGCATTATGCAGTATCAATGAAACCCTAGTCTCCTCTTTTTTCTTATTTCTTTAGATTGTTTAACATGGTATCAAAGCCAAGTTTCATGGGACGAGGCTTAATCTTAAACACAGCTTATGCGGATCCAACTTTGTGGTGAGTTGGCTAGGGGTATAAAGGCGGCAGCATGCCCCTATCGGAGTTCTAGGTGGAGTCCCAATTTTTTTTTTTTTTTTTGGAGTGATCGTACAATTTCGAGAGGGTATTTGTTTAGTTTCTGTAGTCTGGTATTTCGTTTTCCTTTCTTTTGCATTATGGTTTTCTTTATTTTTTTGATTATGGCTACTGAAAGAGATGATTCGCTTCAGTTTGTGAGTGTGAGGTTAGATGGAAATAATTATTCGTATTGGAGTTATGTGATGAGAAATTTTCTCAAGGGTAAAAAGATGTGGGGATATGTTAGTGGAACTTCTGTGAAACCTAGGAATACTGATGAGAGTTATGCTGCTTTGATAGATGCTTGGGAAGCAAACAATGCAAAAATTATTACTTGGATTAACAATTATGTTGAGCATTCCATAGGTACACAGTTGGCGGAGTATGAGACAACAAAGGAGGTTTGGGATCATCTACAAAGATTATTTACTCAATCAAATTTTGCAAGGCAGTATCAATTGGAGAATGACATACAAGCTCTTCAGCAGAAGAATATGAGTATTCAGGAGTTTTATTTTGCTATGACAGATCTTTGGGATCGATCAATTGGCTCTTACAGAATCTGCAGAATTAAAGGCATGTGGTGCCTATATTGCTCATAGAGAGTAGTAACGGTTGGTACAGTTTTTAACGGTACTTTGCAGTGATTTTGAAGGAATTAGAGGTTCAATTTTGCATTGTTCTCCACTTCCTTCTATTGACTTAGTTGTCAGTGAGTTATTGGCTGAAGAAATACGTCTTAAGTCTTATTCTAAAAAGGGAATTCTTTATACTTCTAATCCTTCTGTGTTAGCAGTACCTTCTAAGCCACTCTTTAATAATCAAAATAAGCCTTACACAAGGGCTGCCTTCGACGAGTGCAGTTTCTATAAGCAAAAAGGTCATTGGAAGGCTCAGTATCTTAGGTTGAGACAGTAGAATCAATCGTAGCAGCAATCTCAGGCTTGGAAGCCTGGCAACCAGTCATAATCTAATGCTCATAGACCATATCAGGGTTACAAACCACTAAAGTCTAATACCGCAACAATAGTTTCATTAGGTCCTTTCACCGATCCTAGTACTCTAGCCAAGCAATTTCAAAAGTTTCTCTTCTTACAGCCACAAGCTATGTTTACTTCTTCTTCTGTAGGTCAGTTTCCTCATAGTTCTTCAGGTATGACAAATTCTGTATGGGTCTTGGATTCTGGCGCTTCACATCATCTGTCTCCAGATTCTTCATCTTTTGCTTCTGTGTCTCTTTCATCTTCTATTCCTGTCATGACTGCTGATGGCACTCCTATGCCTTTAGCAGGTGTTGGTTCTGTTGTCACACCTCACTTGTCTCTCTCTATTGTTTATCATATTCCGAAACTTACATTAAATCTTGCTTCTGTTGGTCAGTCATGTGATTTTGGTAATTTAGTCACCTTTTCCTCTTCTTCTTGTTATGTGCAGGATCTGCAGTCTCGGAAGCTGATTGGGATAGGCCGTAGGAAGGGGGGACTATGTATTTTGGATGAGTTAAAAGTGCAAGTTGCTGCTACTACTAGTGTTGATGCTGCTGCTGCTACTAGTGTTGATGCTGCTGCTGCTACTAGTGTTGATTTGTCTTGTTTTCGTTTGAGTCCTTCTTCTTGTAGTTTTTATTTATGGCATTATCGTTTAGATTATGGCATTATCGTTTAGATCATGTTTCGTCTTCTCGTTTGAGATTTTCGGTATCCACAGGGGCTTTAGGAAATTTGCAAACTTGTGATATTTTTTATTGTAGTGGATGTAAATTGTCAAAAATTTCAGCTTTACCTTTTAATCGAAGTATTTCTGTTTCTTCTTCTCCATTTGATTTGATTCATTCTGATGTATGGGGCCCTTCTCCTATTGCCAAAAAAGAAGGGTCTCGCTATTATGTTTCTTTTATCGATGATCATACTCGTTATTGTTAGGTTTATTTAATGAAACATCGTTCTGAATTCTTTGAGATATATAGAGCCTTTCGAGCTCTTGTCAAAACTTAACATTCTGCTATTATCAAATGTTTTAGGTGTGATTTGGGTAGGGAATACGCTTCTAATAAATTTTGTGAGTTGCTTGCATTAGATGGAACTGTTCACCAAACCTCGTGTACAGATACTCCTGAGCAAAATGGTGTGGCTGAAAGAAAACATAGGCACATTGTTGAAACTGCTCGTTCTCTCTTATTGTCTTCCTCTGTTCCTAGTGTGTTTTGGGGTGAAGCTGTTCTTACTGCTGTAGGTTTGATTAATACAATTCCATCTTCTCATATTTCAGGTTTTTCTCCTTTCGAAAAGTTGTATGGGTATGCCCCTGATTATTCTTCCTTTAAAGTTTTTGGTTGTACTTGTTTTGTTCTTCGTCCTCATGTAGAACGCAGCAAGTTGTCCTCTCGATCTGCTATTTGTGTCTTTCTTGGTTATGGTGAAGGTAAAAAGGGGTATCGTTGTTTTGATCCAATAACTCAGAAACTTTATGTGTCTCATCATGTTGTTTTTCTTGAGCATATACCTTTCTTTTCTATTCCATCCACTACTCATACCTTGACTAGATCTGATCTTATTCGTATAGATCCTTTTTCTGAGGATTTTGATAGTTTGTCATCTCAGGTTCCTAGTACTTCAAATACCCATTTCTCATGTTCTTACCCCGTTACCTTTACATTATACTCAACCAATTCATACTGATCATTCTGCAGGTACTGACACTTTACTCTCTGGCACACCCGAAACTCCCTCAAGCTCCGTCTGAGATTGTGGATCCACCTCTACGTCAATCTTTATGCATTCGTAAGTCCACAAAGTTACCAGATTTTGCTTATTCTTGTTATTCTTCATCTTTTACTTCCTTTTTAGCTTCTATTCATTGTCTCTCTTAGCCCTCTTCCTATAAAGAGACAATTCTTGATCCTCTTTGGCAGCAAGCTATGGATGAGGAACTTTCTGCTTTGCATAAGACTACTTGGGATTTGATTCCTCTACCTCCTGGTAAGAGTGTTGTTGGTTGTTGTTGGGTGTATAAGATCAAGACTCATTCTGATGGATCTATTGAGCGGTACAAAGCTAGGTTGGTTGCAAAAGGGTACTTTTAATAGTATGGTATGGATTATGAGAAGACATTTGCTCTTGTTGCAAAAATGACTACTATTCGTACTCTTATTGTAGTAGCTTTGGTTCGTTAGTGGCATATCTTTCAACTTGATGTTAAAAAGGCCTTCTTGAATGGAGATCTTCAAAAAGAAGTTTATATGGAGCCCCCTCCTAATGTTTCACATGATTCTGGGTATGTTTGCAAGCTCAAGAAAATGTTATATGGTCTTAAACAAGCATCTTGTGCTTGGTTTGAGAAATTTTCTGTTGTGATCTCTTCCCTTGGATTTGCTTCTAGTAGTCATGATTCTGCTCTTTTTGTTAAGTGCATTGATGCAGGTCGTATCATTTTGTGTTTATATATTGATGACATGATTATTATGGGTGATAATATTGATGGTATTTCAGTTTTGAAGACAGAGTTAGCTAGACAGTTTGAAATGAAGGATTTGGGTTCTCTACGATATTTCTTGGGTATTGAGGTAGCCTATTCACCTAGAGGTTATCTTCTTTCTCAATCGAAATATGTTGCAGATATTCTTGAGCGGGCTACGCATACTGATAATAAGACTGTAGATACTCCGATTGAGGTTAACGCAAAGTATTATTCTTCTAATGGTTTCCCTTTTTCAGATCCTACTTTATATCGTACTATTGTTGGGAGCTTGGTATATCTCACTATTACTCGTCCAGATATTGCATATGTTGTTCATATTTTTAGTCAGTTTGTTGTTTCTCCTACTATAGTTCATTGGGCAGATGTTCTTCATATTTTGTGGTATCTTCGGGGTACAATCTTTCAGAGTCTTTTACTTCCATCCACCTCTTCCTTGGAGCTGCGTGCATACTCTGATGCTGATCATGGCAGTGATCCCATAGATCGCAAGTCTGTTACTGGTTTCTGTATCTTTTTGGGTTATTATCTTATTTATTGGAAGAGCAAGAAACAATCTATTGTTTCTCAATCTTCAACCGAAGCAGAATATCGTGCTATGACATCTACTACCAAGGAGATTGTTTGGTTACGTTGGTTACTTGTAGATATGAGAGTTTCTCTTTCTCATCTCACTCTTATGTATTGTGACAACCAGAGTTTTATTCAGATTGCTCACAACTCGGTTTTTCATGAATGAACTAAGCATATTGAGATCGATTGTCACCTTACT
This sequence comes from Pistacia vera, assembly GCF_008641045.1. Taxonomy (NCBI): domain Eukaryota; kingdom Viridiplantae; phylum Streptophyta; class Magnoliopsida; order Sapindales; family Anacardiaceae; genus Pistacia; species Pistacia vera. The sequence goes on from NW_022196325.1 coordinate 370,815, forward strand.
CGTCATCATCTCAAGCATAGCACCATTACCTTGCCCTTTGTTTCTTCTTCTTTGTAGATTGCAGATTTCTTTACCGCATTCTATTTCCCCTTTTTGTTTTCTAGTTGGCAAACTCTTGATGCTTGTAGCCACCGCATCGTTAGTTTGAGGGGAGATTTTAAGAAATACAGGGTTATTTTGTTTTATTGTTTATTAAGGGTAGAGTAGTCTTTTCAGTTTCCTTTGTCTAGCCTATATATAGTCTCTTTGTATTTAGGTCAAATTATTCTTTTTGTATTCAATTACATTGTGCAGTATCAATGAAACCCTAACCTCGTCTTTTTTCTTTTTTCTTTGGATTGTTTAACCCTTCTGAGCCGTAGGAGTTGTTGAAACAAACACAAGCAGCCCCAACACTATTCCCACGATAATCAACACAAGAACATGCCCCAGAGCTCTGGCTTGTCAATGATCAAACGCCATCCAGATTGTGGAAAAAAGAAACACAAATGAGCAAAACATCTCAAGCCAAGGGGCCTCGCTTATCCCCAACCCAACCACAATCGATACTCCATTTTCTCCTTTTGTAACAACACTCACAATGCAGCCACCAAGTGAAAATGTGTCTTCAATGGTTCTGTTTACAACGGCTTCTAGAGCTAGGGCGCCCAGAATGCCGCCAATGCATTACATGAAAATGTATACGGCAGCGCGCGTGATGGAACAGACGCCGGTGAGCGCGGCTGAGAAGGAGATTATTGGATTGATGTGACCCCCGGATATGGGAAAGGTGGCGATAAGGAGAATTGATACTATTATTGCGGCCATTAGAGCTATTATGCTATTATGAGATTTGGTGTGTTTGTTTTAGTTTGAATGGAGGAAATGACGATTCCGTCAAGGGAAAAAACCAGCACCGCTGTTCCTATGAGTTCTGCAAGTGATGCTCTCCACACCTGGTGGTGATGATCATGAAGTTTTAACAATAACGAGATAAATAATAACTTAATTTCTATTGATTTTCTTGTGCTTCTACAAATTTTTACCCTTTCTTCGCATATTAAAATCTTATATGAGGGTATTTTTATAATAATTTTTCTCTAAGTTTTCTAATTCTACATAGAATGTATTCAATAAACTTTAGAGAATTCATCATTAAATTTTATTTCTTTTTTAATTGTAATCTCCTTAGAGTAAATTAAGTGGCATCTCAATTGATTCTATAAAAAATAAATTTGAAGAATTGTCGATGAAAAGTAATAATTGATATCACTTTATATGAAATTCTTGTTAGCGTTTCTATTGTTTAGATTTTATATAGATAATTAATTTTTTACAGCATTTATATATTAAATGAATTATGTCTTCTCTTAAAATATTTCTGAGGCCGCCACTAAATTGTTGAGCCACATCAAATTGTTATTTAGTTCTTAATAATTAGAGTTGCCTTAGCAAAATTGAACTGCATGAAAAATCATATTAACGTACATACGTTAAAAGAGACAACCTCTTCCAACCCCAACAACTTATTCCATGTAGAGGGATATTGCTTCTTCTCTTTGTCCTCCACAATCGACACTTGCTCTGACCTGCGAATTAATATTTGAAGCCAAAAAAAAAAAAAAAATTCAACAATCAATTAAACCCACATAAAAACAAACTAGCCAGAACTAAAATAGAAGTGTAATTAATACAATATGGTACTTTGGCGTAGCAAAAGTTTGGATTTGGTTTGTGTTATGGCCATGCTTTATATCATCATCATCAAACTCCACATTTCCAGCCATTTTTCTCTTTAGCTCCAGCTACTTCAATGGCTGCTTACTCTTTGTATTCTATCTTGCAAATTTATAGAGCCAGAACTAACAAGTTCCGGTGAGGAAAAGTTACAAGAAATGATATTCAATAATATCCTATAATTAATTTATTAATTGTTTCAATAATTTTTCTTGACCAACAATACGTCTACTGACTAAGAGTTTTATTTATTGTTGCACGACTTATCAGTTAACTTCATCAATTATTGTAAAGGCCTTGACCATAAAATTTATTTTTTATTTGGTCGCTAAACAGACTCTATAGATCGAATTTTCATCAATTGTATATATTATTTATGAATTGTCTCATGTCATTACCATCGGTTTTCTTAAAGATTTTGCAATCTATTTGCTCCAATCTCCTGGCATATATATATATATATCAAATCCCTTTCCTTATGGAATGTGTTAATAATAAAGAGATGTTACAGCAAGTATTAACATGAAACATGTGTATAATATATAGTTATTTGTATAAGTGATCTACTTAATTAAATATTTTATTAATTACCTTCAAGATTTTAGGCATCATTTGCGTGATTCTTTCTTTATTTTTATTTTTATTTCTAAGAGAAATTATTTTATACAACCCTAAACTCAAATTCTAAACTCTATGCTGCCAAACAATCTCTCACTATAGTCTTTCAAAATCTTAATGTCATGATGGAGAATATGATTAATTTTTTTTTTTAATCAATAAAGTATTCTTGAAAATAAACTAACAACATTGTTGATAATAATGAGAGAATAAAACAATAGAATGACTACTTTAGGCTAGCAAAACTTTTATTCATCTAATTACCAAGACTAAAAACCATAGGAAAACTAATTATTATAGAGAAACAATTCCTACTAAAAATTACACTCCTTTAACATAAGGAAAATAAAATAGGGAAATTAAGAAAATCATGTTACATATGATAAAGCAAATAAAGGAAATCTAACAGCCATAAAGAAGGCCATAAAATTCATCAAGGTAAGCACAGTTCTGTTTTTGTTCTTCAAGTTTTTGTTTTACACCCTTGTTAGTTTTAGACTTTAGTTGAAAGTAGGTAACTTATATAAGAATGGTGTAGAGTTATTTCAGTGTTGTTTGTGCGACAAAATGACCTGGGCAAACTTGCTACCTTAGAAGTCTATCAATAGAAGATTAGCTATTATCAACTGGTTCTTTTTGGCGTTGTCTCTTCAATGCCCAAGTTATATAAGGAAAAAATGGAGAGAAATTGAATGATTCTTAGAACAAAGTCTTAGCCGACGCTCTTTGGGGGATTTATACATATAGCCTCAATCTCTTGATCATGTGGAGGGTTTCTTGGGTTGTTTGGTGGCATTGTGCTGCCTAGAAAGGAATGTGTTAATCTCCTACTTTGTAAGCAGTGGAAGCTAAAGTAGTGAAGTGAAAGGCAAGTTGACAAGGTAAGTAAGAGACATTATCCACCCCCCTATGCCACGTGTCATGCCAGGCGTCTTCTTTGTATTGACGGGTTTTGGGTCTCCTGCCATCTGGGTAGACTTCTCTGGTTTGGGCCTTAAGCAACCCGAACTTTCGGTCTGGTCCATTTTCGTCATGTGGTCAAACTTAGATTATAATTAACTTATCATAGGCCTATTTTCAGTACTTGATTCATTTTTAATTCTTGTTTATATATTCTAGGGCCCGCGTATTATCGATTTTCTCATTGGGCTTTTTCAACTTGGGCTAGGTTGAAAATTCCCCCACAAGATGTATTGTTCGAAAAGCCCAAGTTTTTTGTATATCAAGGAATTTTCAAAGGGTGAGAGCAATTTATATGTTATCAATATGAATAAAAATATAACTCAATTATTAATGAAAATCTGAGAATGCAATTGATATAAAAACATAACTGTGTCTGCACTATTACAATTTATTATATGTTACTAGATGTTATAACAATGCTAGAATTGATGTCAAACATTCTAGGCACAGGCTTTCTGATCGCTAAGGTACTTCCCAATGGCTTCTGCCATTGTTTCCAGAGGCTTAGTGGTCACTTCAGAAGCAAGATTGGCTAATTTATCATCAACCTCATACTCAATTGAAGATTTAATAATACTTGATTCACCACCTTTCTCAATAATTTCCAACCGAATTATATATGATTCAAATCCAAGTGCTTTAAACCCTCCTTCAATCATTTCTGTTTCCTTCACTCGCTTCTCTTCATCAATCCTTTTGAATATTTCCTTCATATAACCAGCTCCAGGAGTTCCTTTATAAACCACCCCAAACAAAAAAAAAAAAAAAAAAATATATCATTACTTATTGAAATTAACCTCTTCAAACCTAGCTAGCATTTGGTTACATATCATATACTTGAGTTTAGAAACAATTTTATTCTTCTTGTTAGAACATATATAAAAAATATTAAAAACAAAGAAATATGATTGTATTTTCAAAAACAGTTTTAATTACTTTAAAACTTGAAAATAATATAAGAAGTTTGGTTGTAGCTATATTAATCATACTTTCTTATAATATATACATATATAGTTATTCTCTAGTCAAGACCATGAATATGAAAACAATATTGAATTTGAGATTTAAAAGATCATATAAATCTAATGTGAGATAAATCTAACCGTGATTAAACATAACTCTCATAAAAACAATATTAGAACATCTTAACTAGAATATTATTATATACATATATATATATATCCTATTTTATATATAAATTAAAATTAACTGTTTTCAGATCATAATGAAAGTTACCATATGTCTATTAACACATTTCTCTAGGTTGTATATAAACCATAAATAAGCACGAAAAAAAAAAAAAAAAAAGACATGGCCTTTATCATCGTCAAACCTAGCTAGCATCCTAAACAGTGATACATTTTATATTACAGAAAAAAATAATGTTTATATGTTCAAAAACAGAAATAATTTAAACCTCGGATATAATATTTAAGAATTCTTATAGAAATATTTTACCCAAACATTTAATTATATATATTTTAAGATCATAATAACTTCCATAAATTATAGAGATCTGAGCTGAGAACTTTAGAATAAAAAGTATTTAATTAGAAAGAAAGATATAATACCTGGGGGAAATGTAAGCTTAACAATGGTACCAACACCGCCATCGCCTTCAGTAACTTCGACCTTTCCAAGAACATCAGGTAGTAATTTATCCACAAGTCTTCCCAGCTCCAGCCCCTTGTAGACCTCCCACACTGCACTCGCCGCCACACCTACCGTCGTTTCCGCCGAGAGTTGACCCTTCATTTTGTTTTCTTCTTACTTTGCTTAGTGGGTTCCTCAAACCATTTATATCAGTGGAGCATTTAAAAAGGAATCAGATAAAAGTATAATGATAGGCACAAAGATCCAATCATCCAAATAATAAATTTATGATCGATATTTTTAGTGGCTTCACATCAATCAATAATTAAGTGGAATCTTTCTGTGCCCAGGAATTCATTGTTCTCTTTGGATACAAACAAGAAATATTTGTCTATTCAATATGTAGGCCCAAAGTTCAGATCTAAATGCATTTATGAAATATCTTCTAATGCGAAAAGTTGTGATGGCGAATAAAACAATAACTGTCATACTTGAATCAAGTATAATAATAGTACAGTAGAGGGTTGAGTTAATAAAAGAAAAGAGAGATGGGTTAATGTGAAAGATTTGAGAGATATGGGACTAAACAAAACCTCCTATTATAACTCTTTATATTAAACCGGAGCTTTTTGGGGTATTATTCTATTTGTTACAAGAAAAGGATACGGGGGCCTAACGCACCATGGAGTTTGGTGGGTGGCTTAAATCCATTGGCTTTTCAACTTAAGTTACACACCAAATAAGACAAGTGACACTAATCCAAAATCTAAACCATACGCATAATGAGATCATTAAATGGCTTGGATAGAGATTAAGAAATGGTGCCATGTGTAATACTTCATTGCTAAGTGTTTGATAAACTTATTTAGATTAAGATAAAAAGCTATTTTTCATTTTATTATTTGGACATATTCATAAGTTTTTTTTTAATAAACAATAACCTAATATTTTAAATTTAAATACAGTAAGACAAAGGTCTAAAAAATAAACAAGCACCTAATCTGCAGGCCTTTCACTCTTATTTGTCTTCTTCCCTTTCTCAGATGCCATCTACTCCTTGGTCAGAGACTCAGAGGTGCTTCATCGTCGTTACAATTTCATAATCTAAGATATTAAACACATTTCAATAATATTATGAAATCAACCAAAACTTTTGGGTGTGTTAAGATTAAACCATGATCTCATGGGGGTGTAAGAAATAAACCATTTTAAAATATTGTAGGAATTCAGGTTTGAGATATGTAGATTTAGAACATATGGGCCTAAACCCGGCTAAAGAAGAAATTTGGCAGAGTGAAAGAGGCCCAAAATCAGATAGAAAGAAGGAGATTCCCAAGAGTTTAAAAGATGATAGCAAAGATAGAGATGATGTGTCAACAGAGAGCCACGTAGGCAAAAAAAAAAAAAAAAACCGGGTAGAAAATTTGCAAATATGTCATCATCCTTTTTGTTGTGGAGATATAATTAGCTTTGGTAGGATTCATTTTCACTCCAAGGCAGAGTAACCTATAAAATGAATAGAATAATATTATAATATAAAGTGTGTATATAAAATATTTCACACAAAATGATGTAGCATTATTCTTCTATTAACATATCCATCATTCTAATTATTGTGTATTATTAAATTAGGGGTGTACAAAACCGGTTAACCATTTTTAATGAATTGAACGATTTTTGCGGTTAGAAATTTTCTCGAACTGAAACCCGAACTGGTTTAGGAGAAAATCGGTTTTGAACCGGTTTTCCCTTAAACTTATTAATTTTTTTCCCAGATTTAAATTGTAAAAGTGCATAATTGTAATATTCATTTTTGCAATCCAATAACTTGAATATTCATACATAACCATTGACCATAACCAACAATGCATTAAAATTTGATACAAATAAAGTCCGTAATGAAATTGAAAATTCATAATAAACAACAAAATAAGTCCCAATGAAAAACAACAAAGCAATTATGCAAATACAACTCCACAAGTGGAAAATAGAAACCAATATTAATTCAATACGAGTAGCTCTCTCAATTTCTGTCCAAATAAAATTAAATGTTAGAAGTTGATAAAATTATCTAATTTTTTTTTTTCATTGCCTACAATAACAAAACAGTTAAAGACATACCTCAATTAAATGTTGCAAAACCTTCAATCATCTAGACAACACGAGTAGTATTTCCTGTAGCCAAAGACCAAATTCTACAAAAGTAAGTCATATAATAATGGTTAAATTCAAAATACAGTCACTAATTTAACAAAGACAATAATACTAATAATTGAAACTAACGTAAAAAATTTACCTTCTCAAGCTGTGTATCTCATCCAAGCTCTCCTTAATCATGAAAGGTTCACGTGTCCCCCAAATCCAATCTTGTGTACAAATAAAGCCTCCACTGTCTTAGAAGTGAGGGAACTACGAAATGGATCTAATACACAACCTGCAGTGCTAAACGTTGACTTAGATGCAATAGTAGAAACCAACATAACCAATACCTCTCGTGCTATCGAAGAGAGAACTGGATATCTATTTGAATTAATCTTCCACCAATTCAAGATATCAAACATCTTGTCCTTGTTACGCTGCTCACATTCATCCTCTAATATTTATCCATCTCAAATTTGGTTTCCAAAACTTGTTGTCCAACTCTTGCCTCATCGTACATACAATACATTAATTCTTCAGGATCAACATTTACATCTTCAACATCAATCTGACTTGCTTATTCAGATTGTTGACTAGATTGGCCACTAGGAAAACATAAATGAGCTTGTGCTGGTAAAATAAGAGTACAAAGTTATTGCACTTTTGTCTTCAAAATTTCAGCATTAACATACATCATTTCACATATTCTAACTTGAATCTGATCCAACACCACTGCAATGAATAACATTAAGTTGATGTTATCAATATTTGACCAATAGTTTATCATTTTTCCCTTCATTCTCCTAGCCATAGTACTTAAGCCAACATCATTACTTCTACACCATGTTGAAATCTTCATTCCAATGCCAAATCTCACACATGTATGTATTCTAGTACAAAAAGTGAGCCTGACACACATAGAGAATCATCATAAGAAACTTTTTAAAAAGGTAACAAGTAACGGGCATACTCCCAATCACTGGTGTAGAAAACCCTTTGACTTTTCCCCTCTAGTAAGTTCTCTTTATACTTAATGTCTTGGATTTCCAGCAACTCAAATGCTTTTTGAAATTTTGAAGCCACATCCAACATTAACGTAGAGTTCCACCTTGTTTCTACATCAGGACCAAAAGATTTTTTTGTTCAATCTTTTCTTGCTCTACACACTCCTTATCCTTAAACCTTTGTAACATTGCTAGAGAGACCTCACATATCTCAATGCAGAGTGAATTCTAAAATAGAACCTCCATGTCTTTAACCTCCTCTCTTTTATAGTGAGACTCAATATATGTGCACAACATCTCATGTGCAAAAAGTCACATTCAAATACTTCCCTTCCAACTTTCTAACCAATTTTGGAGATATCTTAGTCCCATCATTGTACTTGCATTGTCCATGGTAACAAGTGAAATTCTTAGAAATACCCCAATCAAGCAAACACTCTCTCATTTTCCTTACCAATCATAAACATTTGTGACTAGCAATTGGACAAAGTTTAAGATCCTTTGTGAAGTTTCCAATCATCATCAATGAAGTGAGCCATCAAACACATATAGTTAAAGTTCTAGTAAGATGTCCATGTATCTGTAGTAAGACTTACTTTCTGACTAAACTTACTAAAAAAGGCCTTCAACTTCTGTCTCTCCTCAACATAATTTTAAAGCAATCTTAGCCACAATAACATGAGAGGGAACTTGAAATAGAGTTGTCCTCTCTCATCATTTCACGGAACCCCTCCCACTCCATATGCCTAAAGGCAACTCATCAATAATGACCATTCTAGCTATAGACTGTCTAAGCCTATTTAGATTCAATTTCCAAGTTGTAAGTGAAGATGTGTGTGAGGTGGCAGCAGTACCACTTGATTGGTCATGTAATTGTGACTGTTGAAAAACTAAGATCCTTTGTTTCTTATCCATCACATTCAAAGGGTATTTTTTTACATCGACTTAAGTGATTTCATAGACAACTATTACCATTTTTTCTTGGACATGCAAGCATATTCCCACAATAATTACATTTTGATGTCCTATCATCCATATTCTCACAAGATTTATAGTAAAGTGATCCCACATATCAGAAGTATTTTTCCAGTATTAGAACTCATACGTTTGGGACTCGTGGTGGTTATGGTCGTGGATCGATAGAAGGCTCAGGGCTACGATTGGGTTATTAAAAGCATTAAGTACAATGAGCATACTTGTGTGTGCTATCATAGGCAACCAAGGTTAACCTAAAAACACATGTAGTAGTATGAGTAACGTCGTTCCCGCGGAGAGTGTCTAACAGAATTTTATGTTATGTGAACAAGGCTTTGGGGGGGGGGGGGGGGGGGGGGTGTGTTGTTTGAGTTAAAACGAATCAATTCCAGGAAAAACAATTCAAATTAAACTATCGAAATCAATCAAAATAACAACCTTGGTCTAAGTCAACATCCCCCATCGGAATCTTACAACTGATCATTGATGCAAAAATAAATCATTTTTACTTTGAGTATTCACCATTGGACTATTTTCCTACTCTCCTTAGTTGTAATTAATTAGGAAACAGCGATCTAATTAATCTTACTAGTAAACAACCCTAGACAAGCGCTAAAGATTTAATCTATGGTAGCCTTAAGCCCTAGAGATCGATGAACTGACACACAAACACAAGCGGTTGTATTTAATTCAGTCAAATGTTCTTCTTAGAACTTAATAGTTCCTGACGTAGCATAAGAGAGTTATGCCCAGATTACGAAGCGATGTCGAAACTGTCTGAATTCACCTAATTAGTTCCGTTTTGCATTTAACGCCTCCATTTGCATCCTAATCAATAGAATATAATGAGTACATTTAGGCAACAAATAAGTTAAAAGACTAGACATTAAGGGGGGTAAATTGACATTTTGCATTCTCTTAATATTGTACAATGATTAGATAAAAACTTCAATAACATAAATTAAGGATTCAAATAGTCATGGAGAGCTACCTTGAAATCCTAGAAAAAGGAAATTATTTATACTTGAACAAAGCAAAAGAATAATTTCAAATTGGCAAAAATTGAATAAATAAATGGGAAGGAAAGGCAACAAGATGGCTGCTCCGCGAATTCCTTCACCAATCTCTCATTTGTTTTGTGGATCTTGATACTGCAAGACCATCAACTTGTGTCATTATTTTCTTCTTGATTAGTTTTCCAACGTCGCAAGAATCACATGATTTTGATATCTGTAACCCAAGTTATCCTCGAAATACTGAAAGATGTTATGATAAATAGGGAAAAGAAAACTTGCTTGGCCTCCAAGATTTTAAGAATTTACGTCACTCTCCTTCTTTTACTTTGAAATTTTCCTTTTTTATTGTTATTTGTTTTAAAAACTAAAATAAAAAAAAAATAAGCATAAAGCATGAAAAACTAAAATAAAATAATGCTAAACAAACCTAGACGAGGTTAGAAATATACATATATTTGAAGCTCATCAAATCCCCCAAACTTAAGGTTTGCCCTAAGTAGAAACAAAAATAAAAAACAAGGTCTACTTCGATTTCAATTCCACAATGATTGCCTAAAAGATTTCATCAAGAATAACTCAAGGAAAAGATCACATGTTATCTAAGACTTGATTCCAAATCAAGAGTTCGTTTCATCTCACAAAGAATTCTTTGAGTGTGTGTATGTGATGCATGGGCATTGCGATAGGTCGTCGACAATGACTTGCGAGCAAAGAGAGTCGGTAAAGAATGTGGAGTGAGCTTGAATGAGGAGAGGTTGTGTGTTTTGACTAGCAAGGAGTTACAGACCAAGCTATGAAGGACTTAGAGAATAAATGTAAATATTTCACTTCTGACTTGATGTTCTAGAAAAAGACACATGTACGTAGAGGAATTAAAGTAAGGACACTTGTCATTAGGGTTGTTAAGATTAGGAAAAGTGTAAGAATTATGCTAGGATCTTTTAGGGTTTTGTGTACCTATACAAGGGCACTATTCACAATGTAACCACCGCTTTTTGGGAGGAATATACAAAAATTTGAAGTAACCTTTATGGCTAATTTTAGAATCTTGTGTGGGTTCACTGTCCTTAGCAGGAGTTTCTTAGTGAGTCTTGTGTGGGCTTACGTCGTCCTATGTAGGCGTCTTTTCCTTTTAGAGCCGTCTTTCACTTCCGTTGATTGTACCACTCTTAGTAGGAATGATTAACCCCTATTTATCTGTATTAGTTTGGTATCAGAGCCAGGTTCTAATTCTAGGAAATTTTTTTGATTAGAACAAGCTTCTTTTGCTCTTGTTTCAAGGATTTAGAAATTGAGTTTTAAAAATGGTAGAATCAAGCAATGTCTGTGGTCATGGAAGAAACGCTAGCCAAGTAAGAGGTCGTTGTCCAAAATCAGAATATGAAGCTCATGCCAATCAGAGAGAATTAAGAGATGTAGAAATCAAGGAGTTGAGGAGAAAATTAAGATGAAACTTGTACAAGTCGAAAGAAACATTACCGTTCACGAGTAGGGAAGCCTGCCAGGATAATCCCCAGCATGGCAAAGTGGTTTCACCAAAAACCAAGCACAAGGTTTTTTAAAGTGGGACAAAACACAAAAGAATACCTCTAAAGTGAATGTGAACAAGTAAAAGAAAAAGGTAAAGATCTTTTATTTATTATTGAATTAATATCCAGGAGGAGTTACATACCAAAAAAAAAAAAAAAAACCGATAGAAGCCTAATCCTCATCCGAAGAGGATGAGCCTTTAGAACCCACATCCTAGAGCAATGCAATACGATGCTAGAGCCGCTCTCATTCTCAAGAATGCTGAGGGTCTTTGCCATTCACTATGTTTGTGCGCATAGCTCATCGTTATCTCTCTGAAGAGTGGCGATGCACTCATCCCTCGACCCCATACCTCGGTATAACGTAACGTTTTCCTCAATGTGGCTATCATAAGCCGAAGCCAAGGCCTTTCTCAGCTTCACATAATGCTCTTTTGACTCTCGAAGATATTCACGGGCAGTCTTCGAACTTAGCAGCCTCGGGTAGACCTGTTGGAAGAGCATAGTCAACGGAGAGAGGAGCTGCACGACAAACATGAAACCAAGTAAGCACGACAAATAAAAAGATGGATGAAGATTGTGAAGAAGCAAGTTCAAACTTGAGCATGTCTATGATTGCCTTTTGCAAAAGGGGTATCAGTTTGTGCCCCCTCGTTTCTTCCTAACTAGTCTCTGTGGTGGACTCGTGGAGGGCAAGCACTAGGACCCATAGATTCTTTGGAAGTTCACCAAGTTCTCATGCAACGACATCAATAACTAGTCTCTCTCAGTCTCCCTCCTCGTTCACCACCGACCATGCATTCGTAGGAATATCTTCTTAGCCTTCTCAAGGCTCAGCCACCCAGTGACAAGGATGGGGTGATCACCTAGTGTATAGGTAGCCATCCGCTTCCTCCTCATGAGAAGAAGATGAAACCCCCCTCTGACCACCAACATCGTTGCCTACATCTCCCGAGGGTTCAAAAGATATTGTTAGAGTTGTTTAACTCACTTTGATGTTAGGTTACATATTTTTAAGTGCAGTGTAATGACTTACCAAGTTGTGTTAACACGGTTAGGTTTACAACAAGTCAATAATAATAAGTTGTAAATGTAAAGCACACCAGCATATACAAGGTTTGGCTAAATCCACTTTTAGCCTTCATCCATGGGACCTCAACCAGATCGAAGCAAATCCACTAATCAACAAACATTATAAGATATAGTACAAAGTTGATTTTAGCTACAGCAAAGAGAACTCCCTATTCTAGTTACACTAAACACCACTCTTTGAATCTCTAATATCTTGTTGCTCCACGGATCTCTTCACACTAGGTTTACTCCTAGAAAATGCTTGAGTTCCACCCAAGCTTTAGTCACTGAAGACACACTCCAACATTAGCAAAGGAACCATGTTCCAACCGCCATTCAACAATGAAGATAAACAAGAAAGTTTCTAGCACAAACCCATATAAAAGAACCTAACCAAGAACAACTCTCTGAAAAGTTCAGAGTACCAACGAAATAGATATTCAGGTTCAAAAAGAAAAAACAACCAAGGAAGAAGATGAACATCCTTTGAGCTCAACAAAGATGAAGGATGATAAGTGTTTGGCACAATAACATATGGTGAACCTTTGAGGAAGAAAACTCTTTGAATGTTTCAGAGCACAAGGAAATAAAAATATCAAAGGTTAGCTTTACAAATGAGCAAGAATGAAGATGATATAGACCAATTTCATGCCCCCCCAAATCTTGCCAATTCAGCAAACAAGGGCTGACATATGTTGGTCAAAAAATGGAAAAGATTCCACCAATCTTTTGGGACCACAACCAAAAAGGGAAAAAGCTTATTTCCCTAGACCACAAGAGGATATTGGGACAGTTGTTGGTGGTCCTCATGACATCACAACAGATGAAAAAAAATATCTCAACTGATAAAGAAAAAAACGCAACTTGTGAAAAAGTGAGTCAGCATGCGATGTTAGTATAGTAGAAAAGTGTGCGCACACACGAAGTAAAATGCAAAATGAAATGCAACATGCATATGTCTAACATAAGTGTGCAAGCACACATCCACTGTGAACACACATGAAAGGAAAATGTAAAAGGCATAAGCCTGACATAGTTGAACACGTGTAGGACAAAAAGAATTCCAACTTTTCGTTGGATCACAAACATATATTTTCTCTTTCTTGCGGGACCATAGAAAAAGTCTTACAACCTTTTAGGACCATATAAAGAAATTGTGACACCTGTAAAGTTAGCTCAAACAAATATATCATGAATTAAAATTAGCTTGATGGGCAAGACAACAAAGAGAAAATGCCACTTGGCAAAATGTGTCAGATAGTAGATGCTTGCACGCAAGAACGATGTGTGCACATATTTGCTCAACAATTCATTGTCCACCATAACATAAGTTTGACAAAAAATATCAGCACATATGATAGGGAGGCTAAACTAGCCTGGGACCTCCTCGCCTCTAGCATGCATGTGAAGGGTTGACGTTGTCATCATGAAGAAGGCCGTTACGGAATGGACTAGTCCGAACCTCTCCCGACGATAGCGATGACATTGCAGGGACCTCATTATTTGGGAAACCAACATTTTTGCAAAAGCGACCATTGCTCAATGAAATCTTTAGAGTAGGGAAGAAAAGTAACAAAAAGAAAGGAAACCCTAAAAGGCTATAAACCGCTTGATGGGTTCAAAACAAAGCAAGAATGATGAAGGATGAACATCCAACCCAAAAACACTTGCATTTATAGAAGGGCAAAAGCGCTATAGCGTCACTTTGATATCCCCAAAACAGCTGCAACCCTTAACACTTCGGGGTACGGGATGAAAAAACAGTCACATCCCATTAAATGCAATGTCAGACGACACTTGAAATCCCGTCGATTACCATAAAGCTGCAGGTAGATGAAAAGTCTACAATAAGTGACAAGATTAGACATGACATCACTTATGGGACTAGACCATAAAAGACTTAGTTTTCCAAGCTTGCCTTGACTTTAGAAAAATAGGGGCAAATGTTGTACGATAAAAATCCACAACCTGGGCTCGATAAAAGAGCCCGAGACACGCCTTTACACAGACTAAACATTAGGGTAAGAGCAAAGAGGCTCGATGAAAGGCGTGAGCAACCAGCCTATGTATGTAGGCGCAACATGTGACAAGATAAAAAAAGTGGTCTGTCATATGAAAATATCTTCCTGATCGGGTAGATAATCTTACCACATATATGCCACACACCTTAATCAGCGGCACACAACAGTGCAAACTCCACGTGCTCTCCATGCAGCTTATCCAAGGGGAGACCTGTAAAGACACCTACTGTTAGAGGAGAAGGAGGAGACTAGGGAAGGAGAGAGAAGGGATAAGAGATGACAGACGGGAGTGAGGATAGAGAAAAAGCCTTTCTAGTCCAAGCATCAGGTCTAAAGCAGAGAAACCAAATGGAAATATCCCACCCCTGCCCCCTTCCAAAAAAAAAAAAAAAATTTTATTGGGGGAGACCCTTCTCTTGTATGCCGACATCACATAATCAAATAAAAAATCAGTGGACATATGCCATTATGCCTTATTCGTTTTGTGGCCGAACCACTTTAAAAACGTCTAGTTTTCACACCATTCTCCAAGAGGCGCATGTTACAGTCATGAGAATGACTCCATTAAAGTGATTTAATACCCTTTGTTATTATTTAATTGAATATATATTGAAACAATTTATGAATTTATTTATGAAAAATCACATTCTAATATTTTCTTACAAATTTTGCATGTTTGGAATGATTTTGGAAATGGTGTGAGTTGATATTAGGTTGTAGTTTATGGACTAGTGTTGATTTTATTTCATTTATGTTTATTAGGGGGTAAACTATCATGTTTCCAAGGGGTTGATTTTGTCACTTTTCAAATGTGCAGGGACTAAAGAAATTTACCACAATTTCTATAAAAGGAAAGTGAAGAGTCGTGAAAAGGTAGTGCCGCTCACCCCAAACCCTAGCTCTACCGCCGGCTCTTCTGTTTCCATTTCAGGCAACTCTCCAGCTTCCTCTTGCACCAATCATCATCATCTCTCATTTATGTTTTGTGCGTTTGTCGGCGACCGTTCGGCTTCCACAGCTCATTCTGTGTTTTTCAATGACTCTTCAGCTCATCTGGTCATTGTTTCACCTTCTAGAGCTCATATCAACTTCACATAGCTTTGATCCACCGTTTCTCGTCGAGAAATGCCGTGATGTTTCACATTTAACCATTGGCGATGTTTCAGCTTCTAGGCATGTCTTCATGCACTTTCCAATGGGTTTTCACCTTCCAACCAATCGGTCTAGCTTCCCCAGGTCCTGATCTATCTTCTAGTGTGCTTGAATCTTCATTTCGTCATGAGCCGTCTCCAGATTCCGACGAGTTGCAACTGTTTGACTTTAGGGTGTTCTCTTAGTCATTTTCATCCCTTCGTCACATCATCCTACTGTCGGTCACTTCCTCTTCACCATGACCATCTCTATTCTCTATTCTTCAGCCATCATTGACACCACCATGAGTGGTTGAACTCCCAGTTGCCCGTTATGGTGTAGGCCAGACTAGGATCGACGCTTATGGTTCTTCTTGGTAGTTCTTGACTAGTTGGATTGAGCCCAAACATTGGACATTTGGTTAAGTTTCTTGTATTAAGATTATATTTACTTCGTTTGAGTTTGTTTGAGATACTTTAATATTATTCTGATGCTTGACATGTTGAATTGATTATGTCCATTGAGAACGTTTGTTGATATAGAACTTTTTGCACAATTGAATGTTGGTTTGAGTTTATTGAATGTTGATTATGGCTTTAAATTGCTTCGATGCTGATTGCAATCAAGTTGTATTAGCGTTTAATATCATTTTTACTAGGAATGCATTCGTTGTGTAATTGATTGATTGGATGATACAAAGTTGATAGGTTGTACTTGTTAGCATTGTACCAACTAGTGGTGTTTAATGGTTAGCATTTTTCAGTTTGCCGATGATAGTTTTTAACCAATCGAACTTTGGTTGAGTAAATGGAGAGACAAGATAGATTATATTTAGATATAATCTTTAACCAATTAATCTATGATTAAATTAGTAGGGAGACAAAATATATTATACCTAGATTGCGGGGAGATGTTTTTATTGATTTGCCTAGCCTTGTAGGTTTAGGAAATTGAAGAGCGAGGAGAGGAATTGTAAGATTTGGTCTTGAATCGAACCAAATCCATAAGGGCAATGCCTTTATTATAGAGTTTTAATTAGCCTTTTTAGTTACTTGTTATTAATTAGTTTCCTTAGTTGTTTATTAATCAAATTGTCAATTTCCCTTTCGTTAACTCAAATATATATTAGATTGATAGTCTTCTTCCCTATGGATTTGACCATTTTTACTTCTAACTATGGTATTTAGGATTATTTAATTTTGTGTCTGTGACGATCAGCTCGACATGGACATAGGCCTTATTCGTTTCCTAGTCGAACCACTTTAGAAAAGTCCAGTCTTCACACCATTCTACAGGAGGTGCATCACCACCTTGGCCAACTCCGCGTGTGGGTCAAGTCTTCTTTGTTGGTTCCTAGGAATCACGCACCCATCTTGCTCGGTTCTCTCTGGAGTCAATTGAGTATCTCTGGTTGACGCGTGTCTTCGTCCCGATTTTTTAGTCGGTGTAGAAATTCGTATCAACAATTGTGAATTAATTTTTCAACTCCATTGACTGAATTTGCAGACTCCACAGATGGTGAGTAAGCTTTGACCAAACTAATTGTAAACAGTAGGAATAACACCTCAACAACCTGGCTTTGATACCAAATTGTAGCAAAACAAAACCAGAATATTTGTTACAGAAAGCAGAAGCAAGTGCTTGGTATGATTTTATTATATTAAAGACTTGACCTTGAAACTTACATTTATAGTGAATAAAGACAACTTCCAAGAAAAAACAAACTGCCCCTAATAGCAGTGATCTGCTACACTATAAACAGATTCCTATAAACCAGGTCCAGGACGACTTGGTGTTCATTTCAGCAACCAGATTCAACCCACTTTCACTCTTTGACATCATCAGTGAGTTGGCGATGAATCTGTACACAGAAGTTATCGTCTATCTATTTTACTCCCAGCCCAATCTGCATCTATGTAAGCTTCAACTTGAAGATGCCCACAATTTTCAAATAGAAGACCTTTTCCTGGAATTCCTTTTAGGTATGTCAGCATTCTATAAACAACATCAAAGTGTTCCTTTCCGGGTGAGTGCATAAACTGACTTACCACGCCACCTGCAAAATCTATATAAGGACGAGTGCGTAAAAGGTAAATCAGTCTACTAACCAGCCATTGAAACTTTTCTTTGTCAATTACTTATTCAGGCTTGGCAGGTTGCATTTTCACGTTGGATTCTATGGGTGTCTCAGCCACTTTACAACCTAGCAAATTTGTTTCTCCCGGCAAGTCAAGCACATATTTCTGTTGAGAAATAAATATCCCTAACTTAGACCTAGCAAATTCCATACCAAGGAAGTACTTCAGTGTACCCAAGTCTTTGATCTCACATTCAGGGGTAAGGACCCTTTTCAATCTTTCAAGCTCAGCAAAATCATCTCCTGTCAGCAATAACCTGAGTAGATAAGGAGATAAAAAATTATTGACAATTTTCAGCAATAACCAACATATCTAGTAAAAACTCTTAGGCCTGCATTAGTATAAATTCACAATTATAATTGCTCAATGTAATTTAGTATTTTTCCAGTGCTTAACCCAGTCAAAGAGAAATGAATGAATCTTTTGAAAAACTCCACCTACCCATTAAAATTGAAGAAACCTATATCCAACTTAAATAAGAAAGTCAAAATAACTACGATTTGTCAAGATCGAACTCACAAAAATACTAGTAACGATGCTAAATCCTTACAAAAAATATATATATTATCCCATGTCTGGATTATTATAACTCATAAATCTTCATACCTTCCACCTCTGATTTCTGGTAAGTATATTTCCCACGTTAAGCAATTCATCAGATTCGTTCTTGAACTCTAATATTGCCTTAGCCAAATCTTTATCTTCATCAGCATGAAAGAAACACTTACGATGCTTAGCATCAAGGACTAAGGATTCCCAAACAGATTCGCTTCTAGTCAAGGTTGTTTCATTCCCCAAAATCCAAAGACAGTGCCTATAAATCATCAAAGGAATAGTAGTTATTAGTATAGTTACCAAGAATGATCCAAAACCCATTTATGATAAAGTTTTTGCATAAGTTTTACCTCGCCCTTGTAACCGCAACATTAGTCCTCTGTGGCTTGGACATGAACCCAATCGATCCGCCACTGTTCGATCTTACAGTGGATATTATTATAATGTCCTCCTCCCCACCCTGGAACCCATCAATTGACTTCACTTTTACACAAAATCCATCTCTGTTCTCATAATTACGTCCAAGTTTTTCTTGAATAGCAAATACTTGAGCATTATAGGGAGACACGATACCAATGCTAAGCTTCAGTTTTGAGCGAGCCCAAGCTGCAAAGAAATATTACCAAGCCATCAAAAAGGAAATATAAGCACATGGAAAAAAAGGAAACACCTAACATTAATGGGCTTTTTCCATTACAGAAAGCACTGACCCTTCCATGTTTCATAGAATAATTGAATAAGTCTCTTTTTACTCCATCAAATATGTAGTTCTACCATTCTATTAATGATCAAACTTAGTGGTAAATATATACATAAACTATTGAAGCCTCTGTATGTGATTCTTCTCAGAGCTAGCAATTAAATCTGCCATCTAATAAAATCAAAATCGATCGAAAATAACCAAAATTAAACATCATGTTTTGCGTAAGAGGAGCTGAACAGCACATATCTTGTATCTCAAAGATCAATATAAAATGTTAAAAAATTAACAAGCCAAAAGGTCAACTGTTAGTGTAATTTAAAAAAAAAAAAAAAAAAAACCTCGAGATGGTAACAAGTGCATGAGACTCAAGAAAACATACCTTTGTACAATTTCTGCAGTATTTCCAGCACTACAGATACCTCAACCATATTTCTACGGCTATGGCCAATGTCGTCGAACTCTTCTCTTCCCCCAACTACATTAATGAATGAATAGGAACCAAACATTTTCCCTGGTAAATACTGTTTCTTGTAGACTTTTCTTTTAACATTTGGACCATTTAAGATTTGATTTTGATAGAAATACGAATTTGCAAAAGAGCTAATTGATGGATGCATTCTGTATTGTGTATTGAGCAGGTGTTTTGGGTGTCCTAATGAGCTCAACCTTTCAAATAAACTTATACCAAAACCAGCTTCGTCAGAAACCTAAAGAAAATGAAAATCAACATACACAAACTCAAGTTAAAGAGAATGAGAAGAAGTGATATGGAAACCAAGCAAAGGAAGAGGGAAATGTAAAAAAAAAAAAAAAAAAAAAAAAAAAAAATACCATTTACACATTGCTTTCGACTGTTGCAGGTAATTGCTGTTCGTCGCCGATTAGAACAGCATGCTTTATACCAGGGAGTTGCATAGGCATAATTGACTCACTTTCTTTCAACTGCGCCGCTTCATCAATACCAGAAAGCTCAGCGGTTCCTTTACCATGTAGTGCAGCAAATGTGAACTTGAAGCAGTGCAAAAAATCAAAGAGCCTTTTTGAAACAGAAATCGTTTAAGATTTTTTGTTTACAGCTTTTGGTGAGCCAAGTTCATTAAGGGAAACCCAAAGAGTTTCAAAGCAATGACATTTACTTCTGGTGGCAACAAGGACTTTGCATCCACAATTGACCCAGACAAATCTTCAACTTCGACTACCAGTGATGTGAAAAAAGCTCCTTCAGTTCTTCAAACCAAATTGCCTGAAACAGCAAAGTTTCAAAGAATCAGTAAACTAGTAAGGCCTAAAATTTTTTGGAAAATTTTTTCCGAAATGGGTATATGTGTGCAGAAGGTTCTAATGCAATTTTTAAGTGAAATCAAATCACTAAATCTGTCTCTGACAAACGAAGAAATGACTTGCACTTCTTGCTGCCTTCAGTTTTTTTCTTGCATTTTTTCCCCTTTTTTTTATTTTCATTTTCCAGAAAAGTTTGATACTGAGAAACACAACCTTCTAAAAATTCTGTCATGGAAGTGAAGCAACGTCTCCAACCTGTTACCAGTCCCAAGCACTCGACAAGCCTTTCAATACGGTAGTCCAAGTATATCTCTTCAATTTCTGCACCAACATTAAGTCTCTTCTTATTCCCAAATAAGAGCATATCTCCCAAAGGACGAAACAGAGTTGCTCTTCCAGTATCTGCTTCAGATGATTCTTTCACCAACTTCACAACACGCGACGCCACTTCTGTAATTGCAATATTTGTTGGAGCGCAAACAAGGGTTCTGCATTTCATTCTTAAGAGCCTAAAAAGCAGCATACTAACAGTTTTAGTTTTTCCCGTCCCTGGGGGTCCCCATATAAGCTCAATGCTGGCCTTGTGGTTACAATTGATCCTACGAAGACAAGCAAAGACAGCCTTTACTTGAGAATCATTCAAGGTAGATGATAAATTAGAACCGAATTTCTGAGCACAGACACCTCCATTGTGCTGAGAGCATAGTTCACAATTTTCCTCAACCTGTTATTTCATTGGAAATGTAATGGTTAGCACCGTGGTATAAAATCTACAAAAATGAAAAATATATATAAATTTTATGTCTTCAAGAACTTACTATTGTTTGACGACATAAAACTTTGTCGATAATCTTTGAATTCTGA
This sequence comes from Pistacia vera, assembly GCF_008641045.1. Lineage (NCBI taxonomy): Eukaryota > Viridiplantae > Streptophyta > Magnoliopsida > Sapindales > Anacardiaceae > Pistacia > Pistacia vera. The sequence goes on from NW_022196325.1 coordinate 392,132, forward strand.
GACATATGCAATGAGCTCCATATTCTTTTGTTCGGAGTTATGTTCGTCAAGAAAATTATAAACAATGATTTAGTCTTCTCATCTTCTACTTCAATGTCTTTCGAGGCTTGGATTTTTAAAGAAATAGTACTACCACTGCCAGATATTTTTGTGACGGATACAAAAGTCCACATCCTTCCGACCCCTTGCAAATCAGAAGCAGTTACAGGCTTAGCATCTGCTAGAACTAAAACATCCCCCGGCAATGTTTTATAAGCCTCCTTTCCGCGGTTCGTGCTGTTCCGCCAGTAATCAATCTTAAGTTCATACAACTTTTTTTCATAAGGCTTGGATTTCTTTAAAGAGACAAGTTTGGCAAAAGGTGTTCTTGAGATAATGTTCATGCCTGAATGCAGTTGAGCTCGCGTTTCTTCCAGTAGAGGAAAATCATATGACCGAAAATACTGATTCCTAGATTGAAATGATTTTGGAATTTTTTCCACCTAAAAGGAATAAAATATCAGAAATAATTCAAAACAGAATTTCAAAATATACTATTTGGCAGTCAGTATGAATTTGATTCAGGCATTTAGCACAAAGTGGATTATACATTTTTCTTTTTCTTATAACCAGAAAATGGCATCAAACATTTTATATATCTAATGTAAATTACATTAATGAATGATAAAATCACATAACTAAGAACACAATCAACAACTAATTTATTAATGTGAGTGATGCTTCAACAAAGATTCATTGGGCCACCAAAAAAAAAAAAAAAACTGCAATTTGTAAACGAAGAAGCAGAGGAAAACTTACATGGTCCTTGAAACGATTTGGATTAAGAATGTCGTCAAGAGTCCAAGAAAGAACTTTATCAGTGAAGCCATAGTCACTGAAAACTGGTCTTCTCTTGCTACGACTTCTGCTTTCCATCGATCACGGAGTTCTACCTCACTGTATTATCAAATAACAATTTGATCAGAGTGTTAAAAATAATTTCTCTGTTTGTTAGAAATGGAAAAAAATGAAGGTATTGCTTGTTTAGTAAGCAACTGAATCCATGCAACGAAGGAAACGAAGGAATCTCTATAAACATAAAAGCATCGAAAGCGAAAGCTCAGTCAGCTTTGTTTCTTTCATACGACAAACACAAACCTTGGAAAACTTTGTAAAGGCCAAGTTGATTTACCAAAAGTCTTGGTCTTCTCATTTTCTTCTTTTTTTATATTTTATTTATTTCACTAAGATACAAAACAATATTACCCTAGGGGAAATATTTTAATTTTAAATAAGTTTTCCAAACAAAAATTATTTATGTTTTGATCCATCCATTTTTCATACCTAAAATCTAACCTTTAAACCTTATAACATCTCCGAAAGACTCTTTATGTGACACAAATTATTTATTAAAAAGAGTTTATTCATATAAACAAGAATTCAACAGATTCTTTATTATTTAAATATAAATTAAAGAGTAAATTTGGCTTTTTACATTTAGAAAGTCAAATATCACTCTCTATTTCCATACCTTTTACTTATTAATTCTCTCTCTTATTAAGTATTTTTCTTAAAAATTTATAGAGTCCATTAAATTTGAATATAAATTTTGTTCTTTATAATTAAAAATTAATGAAGATGCTCTTTATTTATATAAAAAATATTATTTAAAATAAAAGACACTGCTTTGTTCATGCTAAATATTAATATTTGGTCATTAGACTCATTACAAGTAGTTACCTAATATGATATAGAGTTAAACATCACAAACAAAATAATTATCTCACATAATATCTTATTTATCTAATAGTTGTTTCACATTATTCCACGTATTAGATTAAATATCTATATTATTTCCTAATAGTTTTAAGCTTTTGAGTTAAATAATTGTTAAATAATTCATTAAAATTAATTTCGAATTCAATAATTTGAAATATTAAATTTGGATTAAAAAATTTCTAAAAATCAGTAATTTGTGAAGGAAGCTTAAATATCAAATTTGGAAAATCAGTAAGTTATAAGATTGTGAACTTAGGAGAAAAAGATAATAATTATCATATTTAAAAAAAAAAATGTAAAAAATTATAACTTGTGAACCAAGCTTAATGATGTGTTATTGAAAGACAAAGGTCTTTCATCACATGCTTTTGTTAAATTAAAGTAAAAATAAATTAAACTTTCAACGGAATTTACAAACACAAAAAAAAAAAAAAAGAAATAGTAATTTTCTTACTATTATTTATCCCTACAAAAGATCAGCACAATCCGGAATAAATAAATAAATATATAAAAAGCTTTCTTAAACATTGATTTTATGAATGATAAATTAGTAAGTTGATAAAGAAAAGTAAAAAGAAAGGGAGGGAGACAATTCAAAGCTTTGAGCAAGAGACCAATCATTTTTTAGTTTTAGTAGATAACTCTAAATAAACTAAAAATAAAAGATAAAAACTAATTTGTGTCGGCTCCTTAACGAATAAGAAACTATAAAAGGAAATTGAACAACTTATAAAAGAAGGGGAGTGATGAACAACTTATATTTGTAATGATATTATTATTATTTATTATAATATTAGGAGTAAAATTATTAAAAAAATAAATTATCAAGTAATCTTGAAATATTTAAGAAATTAAAGATATTTAGATTATTCTTATATAATCTACGATGATTATTATTAGTATAGAAAAAACTACTAAAATCTTTTATTACTTAACAATCAAACATATAATAATAGTAATATGAGATGATATTAAGAAATAATAGATGATTACCCTAACCAACCACACCCTCCAATAAAAAGTATAAACCAATTTGGTAGGAACCACTGGTGTCGGCTTCTTTAACGAATAAGAAATCATAAAAAGGAAATTGAACAACTTACAAAAGAGGGGAAGTTGATCAAGACACTCAATTCTGACTGTCAGCTGCATCCATTAAAAAGTGGCTACCTACTTTTTTCTTTATTTAAATTATTTCACAAAGACCTCACTCTTCTTTTTATAAATCTCAACATTTACATTTAGTTTGTCAGTCTCTCTTTCAAAGCCCAACTAAATATTGAAACTAAAAGTTTTCATTCTGAATCTGTTTTAAACATAAATATTATTCTGAAAATAATATAAAAATGACCAAAAAAAAAAAAAAAATCATCTATAAGAATATAATAATTAAAGAAATTATTTTCTTTTTCTTTGTAAAGATTTAAGATAGTTTTATAAATGGTCTCCAAGAATAAAATTAGAGTAGTTGAGAATTTAACTAAAAGAACCACTTCTTTCAGACCTTTTTTTTTTTTTTAAATTCTTGTTCCCACTCGAGTTGCATTTTTATCACTCAAAATAATCCTTTATAAAACATGTTTTGAATAAGTGTCATCGGCCAATTAAAAAGTGTCAAAAAATTTTCGTTTATTGATATAGAATTGTCATTTGAATGATAAAAGTGTTTATTTATTGATACAAATAAAATGCATATCTTTTTTTTTCAAGTTTAAAATAAAAGTATCATTGTTTGAATGTTAATACCCCTTTATTCAATTTTTTTTTTTCAAAACAAAACCATTTTATAATCTTCACTTATTCTTTTTTTTTTTTTTTTTGGTAACCTGGGTTTCCGGGCCAGCTTGCTTGTCTCCACTATTATTTTTATTTCCGAAAAGAAAATCTTAAAGTCTGTTTGGTATAGAATTTAAATACTGTTTTTTGTTTTTGAAAACAAGGGATATAACAAATCTTATGAAAATGTGTATGGTAAAAATGAGTAAAACCATTTTTTTAAAACAGTTTTCAAATACAATCCTAAAAACTAGTGTAAAATTAGAAAACAACTGAATTCACAATTTTTACAGTTTTTAATTTGAAAACAATTTTTAAATTTTATATTAGACACTTTTCCAAATATTAAAAATATTAAAATACAACTAAAAAATTTGAATTGTATTCTAGTTTTTAAAAATTATTTTTAAATCACAAATTAAACAGGCCCAATACATCATCATTAATCAATAAGAGAAGGAGATTGGGAGGAATAATGGTATATCTATTCCATTGATTTAACTGAGTATTTATAGAATACAAAATGTTTAAACCTATAAACTAAATCAACAAACTAGATTGTAGGTAATAGCAGAAACAACTTATACAAAGTCAGATAAAGAAATATTAAAAAAGATTCAAAACCCAGTTACAACTAAAGCAGCAAATAAGAGATTTGCTCTGTTATGCCCCCTTAAGATGGAGCTCGGGAGTAGACTCCAATCTTGTCTTTGAGAAGAAGAAATCTGGCTCAGGGAAGTGGTTTGGTTAGAGCATCAACAAGTTGATTAGCAGAGGAAACACGTGCAATCCGAAGAGAACCACCTTGAACTTGATCATGAATGAAATGAAAATCAATAGCTACATGTTTCATTCGTGAGTGGAAAACGGGATTAGAGCAGAGTTGAGTAGCCCCAACATTATCACAATACACAACAGGACTGGTAGAGAGATGAACATGTAGATCATGTAACAAAAAAGAAACCCAATTAAGTTTCGTTGTTGTGGTAGCAACTGATCGATATTCAGCTTCGGTGGAGGAACGAGCTATCGTCCTATGCTTCTTTGAACTCTAAGAGATAGCATTTCAGCCAAGGTAAACAATATAGGCATTGGTGGAGGAAAAGTCTTCCGGATTGCCAGCCCAATCAGCATCAGAGAAGGCATGTAAGGAAAAAGGAGAGTCCTTAAACAGCTAAAGGCCATCATTTATAGTGCCACAAAGATAATGAAGTAGTCGTTTAACAAGAGCACAATGCTCAGTTGTAGGTCTATACATGAATTGTGAAAGCTTATTAACCGCAAAAGCAATATCAGGGCGAGTAAGAAGAAGATATTGAATACTTCCTAGTATTGCCCGAACCTCTGTTGGATCAGAAAGAGTAAACCCACAATGCAATGTAAGAGAAGAGGAACTCATTTGAAGTGGAACTCATTGGAAGAGGAGTTGCCACTGGTTTAGCATCAGTCATGTGAGTTCTTACTTGAATATCCATTAGATAACGACGCTGAGAGAGTAAAATACCATGGTTGTTTGGGACAACCTCCATACCAAGAAAATATGTCAACATACCAAGATCCTTTAAAGAGAAACGATCAGCTAAAAGAGTAACAAACCTTTCCACCAAAGAATTATTATCTCCCGTTATACTCAAGTCATCAACATGAACAAGTAGATAGAGTCGATGACCATTCGAGGTAAGTACAAATAGAGATGTCTCAACATGAGAGTTCTTAAAACCAAAGTTAAGGAGAAATGTACGAAGTTCTTGATACCAAGCTCGGAGAGCTTGCTTGAGACCATAAATGGCTTTTCTGAGTTTGCAAACATGAGATGGATAATCTTGATCAATGAAGCCTTGTGGTTGAGCCCTGTAAACAGTCTTAGAGAGGTGACCCTGCAAGAATGCATTATTGATATCAAGTTGATGAAGAGGCCAGTCGCGACTCATAGCTAGGCTTAGAACTAGGCGAATGATGGTGGGTTTAACCACGGGACTGAAAATATCATGATAATCGACTCCCGGGCGTTGATGAAAATCTTTTGCAACCAAACAGGCCTTAAACCTGTCAATGGAGCCATCATAGTTATGTTTGATTCTAAAAATCCATTTACAACCAACAATATTATGACTAGGATTAGTAGGTACTAATTCTTATGTCCCATTTTAAACTAGAGCATCATATTTTTCTGACATGGTCCAACATCATTTTGGATCTTTGAGAGTTTGGGTTACGGTTGTAGGTTCAATATCGGTGGATTTGAATAATTGGGTATGAAGATTAAGCTTCTTGACAGGTTTGTGAATATTGTCTTTGGCTCGAGTGATCATTGAGTGCGTTGGATGGGAAGGGATACGGGAGGGTTGTCTTGGTGGTGGATTGAGTGTTGGTTGATTTGATGGCGTTGGTTGGTTTGAAAGGTCATTTGTAGAGGGTGTAGAGTCAGATGATATGATTTCAAGGGTGATGGTTTGTGTCAGAGCCTCACAATTGGAATGCCTTTGAATATCCATGTCAGATGGTTGCATGAGTGGTGGTGAAGAGCAAGTGTTGGTGTTGACTTTTATTATTGGTGGAACCCATGTAGAGATGGTATTGGACTTTGGACGTGGAGACGAAATGGATAAAGATGCAAAAGGAAAAATAGACTCAATGAATTTTACATGTCTAGAAACATAAATTTTTGATGTTGTAGGTAAGGCTATGCAAAACTGAGTACCCGCTCCGGTTTTAACCGAAAACCGGGTACCCAAATATTCGGGTACCTCTAAAAAGGTACCCATTAACCGACCCGGTTTTAGAATACCCGGTTTTACGGGTACCTGAAAATTTGGGTCACAAACTGGGTATCCGATTTGTGACCCGAATTTGATTAAAAATTTAAAATTACACAGCAGACTGCACCAGCTTTGAAATTCATTTGTGAAAAAAAGCAGTTTTGTTTACTCATACTATTCATTCATTCAAGAATTTGATTTTTTCTTTCTTTCATGCTTTCACTGTTATTGAATGAATTGATTGAAGGCATTTGAATAGAAAAGCAAAGCAGCAGTTGGTAGAAAAATTTAAAGAAAAAGCATGGGAAACCTCCACTATCACCTTCTCCAAAAGCATGTGAAGTTTCACATAACTTGCGTGTGCTTCTCTCTGCAATGGAGAATGTGAAATCAGCTGACATATTGCATGGGTCACATTAACCAACCCTATTTCTATTTCTATTTCTATTTCTATTTCAAACAACACACATAATGGAAGAGAGATAATAATAGACTAGAGAAGGCGAGAATCTGAATTTGGGAGTGAGAGAGATGGGTTTGAGTGCGACTTTGCGCCTATGTGCAGGTCCTGCAGGACTTGAGTTGAGTACTTGAAGTTGACGTAGTGACGGGTTTTAGTTTTAGGGCATAAGGGATTTCAGATTTGGGGCTTTTGGCTTTTGCGGTTTTGCGTTTTGCCTTTGAAAATTGAAAGTCTGCGTTTTTTTTTTTTAATTTAATAAAACCGGGTACCTGGTTTTCTAAAATTAAATAACCGATACCCGAACCAAAAATTCGGGTATCTTATAAAAATTACCCAAAATCAGGTTCGGTTCGGTTCGGTTACCGATTTTTTTTGCACAACCCTAGTTGTAGGATCATAACAAAAGTAAGCACTTTGAGTTAGAGAATACCCAAGAAATACACATGGTTTAGAATGTGAATTAAGTTTATGAGAAGTATATGGTCTAAGCCAAGGACAGCATACACAACCAAATACTTTGAGTTTCAAATAATTTGGAGAGGCACCAAAAATCTTTTCATAAGGAGAAGAAAAATTTAATGTCAAAGTTGGCATGCGATTAATGAAATATATTGCAGCAGCAAAAGCATGAGACCAATAACTTAAAGGAATGGATGCAAGAGAAAGTAAGGTAAGTCCTGTCTCAACTATATGAAGATGTCGTCTCTTGGAAAAGCCATTATGCTCAGGTGTGTAAGGGAGAGTAGTTAAATGAGAGATACCATGAGTAGCAAGAAAACTATCAAGAGCTATATGTTCACCACCATTATCGGAATAGAGTGTTTTAATGGTTAGATTAAAATGTTTTTCCACAATGGATTTAAATTGAATAAACACCTCTTTTACTTTAGAGTTTTGTTTGAGTGGATAAAAGCAAATATATTTGGTAAAATGATCAACAAAAATCACATAATATTTGAAGCCATCATGAGAAAGAATTGGTGAAGTCCACACATCAAAAAATATTATTTGAAGAGGTTGAGTAGAGACAAGAGTTGAGTTAGAAAAAGAAAGTTCATGACATTTATTCCAATGGCCGGAATTACATGAAAAATGAGAAGAAATAGAAGATGATAAATCCAATTGATATTCGGAACTTATTTGCTTCAAAATGAAATGCTGGATGTCCTAATCTGTGATGCCACTCGGACGAAGTGGTCTTGACACTAGAAAATGCAAATAATGGGGAGGAGATCGGCCACTCATGCACACCATCTTTAGTTGGACCTTTCAAAAGTGTTGTTCCCTATGAAGTTCCTTCACCAAAAAAGAAGTGGGTAAGAATTCGATGGAAAAATTATTGGAAGTGCAAAATTGGGAGATAGATATTAAGTTTTTTTTCATGCTAGGTACACACAAAAAACATTATTTAAGGAAAATTTAACAGTAGGAGTTTTGAGAGAGGTGAAATCAGTATGAGTAATAGGAAGACCGGTGCCATCTCCAATCATTATGTCATCAGAACTTGTGTAAGGAGAGCGAAGGGAAAGATTGCTCAAGTCGGAAGTGACATGGTGAGAAGCACCATTGTCCAGAAGCCATGCTGGAGTGTTGGAAGCAAAATAAGCTATTGACTGCCATTGTGAAGGTGGTACTGCTACTGTATTTGTTTTATTGAGTCGTTCAACTATGACTAAGTAGAATGAAGGACATCGCTTAGCAGTGTGTCCTTGGATTCTGCAAATTTGACAATAGCCAAGGTAAGGTCGTGGAAGAGGGCAAGCACCAGGATTGGTTCCAATGGTGTTTGGAGTGGGAGGGTGAGCACCATAGGTGGGCGATGGGTGCCAGGTGGTGTTGTTGATACCATTGTTTGGTGGTGGTTTCTAGCCATTGTTGCCTAGTGAGAGAGAACTAGTATAGGTTCGACTTGTTGGGTTAGTAGAGGTAGGAAAATAAGATGGTTCATATTTAGTACCTTGTAGAGATGCTTCGAAATGCAGTAGCTTTTCATGTAGTTCATCGAATCCAATCAGATTATCTGTAGCTTGAATTGCACAAAAAAGTTCTTTGTAATCATCACCAAGTTTATCAAGTATTGTCTCAGTTAGATCTTCATCATCAAGTGGTGCTCCAAGGATTGCGAGTTCATCAGCTCAGGTTTTAACTATCTGTAGAAATTCAGTTATAGTTTGTGAGCCCTTTGTGAGATTTTTGAGTTGACTTTTAACCTGCTTGATTCGTCCACGAGAAGGCTGGGCATAAGTATTGGCTAATATAGTCCAAGCTTGCCATGAAGTTTTGGCTCGAGCAATAAAGGGAATAAGAGTAGGAGAAAGGGAACCAACTATTGCATTGAGTATGAGTTGATCCTACCAAATCCATATTATGTGGGCTGGATTTGGTATTACAGCTTCATTCTGAGTGATAGTTGCAATCGGGCATGCTTTTGATCTGTCAACATACCTAAGGAGGTCATATCCGATGAAGAGTGTCTGAAATTGTAATTTCTAGGAGATATAGTTCTTAGTGGTGAGTTTGAGAGGGGCTTGAGCTACAATGTTAATGCTGATCAGAGTATTATGTGGATCATTGGTTTTGGAAATTGTTGTAGCAGAGGAGTTGTTGGTAGTCTTGGTTGTCATAGCAGCAGGTTAAAAGAGAAGGAAAAAAAAAAAAAATCTTAAGCTCTGACACCATAATAAGAGAAGGAGATTGGGAGGAATAATGGTATATTTGTTCTATTGATGTAAGTGAGTATTTATAAAATACAAAAGTGTTTAAACGTATAAACTAAATCAGAAAACTAGCTCCTAGATTGTAAGTAACAACAAAAACAACTTATACAAAGTTAGATAAAGAAATATTCAAAAAGATTCAAAACTTAGTTACAACTAAAGCAGCAAATAAGGGATTTGCTCTGTTATTAATATCAAGGATCTCTCTTGAGAGTAAACAAATATCTACTTCACTAGAACAAGAGACAAATACAATATCCTTGATTTCTCACTTTCTCTACCTAGGAATTACTCACAACCTCTTATAAAGTACTTACAAAGGACCCAATACATCATCTATTTATAGTACTCTAATTTTATCTTCTTTTTTAACGCAAAATCAAATTTTGTCTAAGGCTAAACATCTCAGATTTTGAGTTGCGATCGATGTGGCAGTCAAATTAAATATGACTTTTCAAATTAATAATTATATTATTATAATCAGTGATCAGAAAATAAAAGTAAAAAAATTTGATTAGATGCAACTCAAATGTCAAAAGTATCAAAGTTTTATTAATTTCAATCTTAATATTAAAAATTTCCAGTGTAATGTTATTATCATCAAAGTTCTATTATACTATTTTAAGTTTCAAATGCTAATTATAGGGTTTAATTGTGTTATTGTAAGCATCAAACTCAATAATCTAAGTACCAAGTTCTATAGTATGAATTTCATGTATATTATTTTGAAATTCAAGTACTATTTATAGGTATTAAATTAACGTTAAGAGTTTCAAGTGTAATGTTATAAGTTTGAAAAGAAATATTTTTGATTCAAGTCCTTTAGATTAATTTCAAGTTATATATAGTATATCATTGGTTTCATATTTTAGATTATAGATTTCACATATACTATCCTAATTTTCAATTTCACACAAAAGTTTCAAGTATAATCTTATCAATTTCAAACATAGCATCATTTGTATCTGTATGAGCCAAAAATCGTACTGGACCTTATCAAGCCCATTAGCGAAATAAACATTATACGGCCCAGTGCCTTAGCCCAATTTCGGTTGGGCCCACGCTCTAAGCCACCTTGTGGAAAAGACTATCCAATGGGATAGCCCATCTTGTAAGAAGATTCATTTATGGGTTGGCCCATTCTACGAGCTGGATTACACCACGAGTCAGCCCTCTCCATGAGTTGGGCTACTTTACGAGTTGGATCACTCTACGATCATGGCCACCCTACGAATTGAGCCAACTTATGCTTTGGGCCACTCCATAAGTTAGGTAGTTCTATAAGTTAAGCTAGATTGGACTCCAGCCCATTAGCCCATATTCATTCCAAATTAGGAATCGAAGTCCTAGTTACTTCCTAGTTCATCCAAGATTTATAATCTCACATGAACTAGTGTTTCTACTTCTACTAAGATTCAAGCCTCCTAGGCTCACTATATAAATAATGGTTAAGCCTTTCATGATTCATTCACATACAAATCCTTTCTTTAGCTCCTAAATCCTTGCTCTCAAGTGTTAGGAGTTTCATAACACTAGATAGCATTTAGGTACCCATTTTTTAAAGTGCAGCATAAGTTTTTACCAAGTTAATTAATGGTTATCAACTCAAGCATGAATCAACATACATAAGCAATAAAAGTAAAGCACATCAGCATATACATGGTTCGACTAAAACCACTTTTAGCCTACATCCATAGGACCTCGTCCAGATGGAAGCAAATCCACCAAACAACAAATATTACAAGATATAGTTCAAAGTTGGTTTTAGCTATAGCAAAGAAAACTCCCTGTTCTAGTTACACTAAACACCACCCTTTGAATCTCTAACGCCTTTTTGCTCCAAGGACCTCTTCACGTCGGGAACACACCCGAAGAACACTTGAGCTCCACCCAAGCTTCACACGCCAAAGCCATGCTCTAGCATCAACAATGGAACCAAGTTCTAGCAACCAATTTATCAAGTATAAGAGATGGTGAAGGTTTAGCACATAAACATAAGTTGAACCTTTGAGGAAAAACTCTCTGAAAGTTTCATAGCACAAGCAAATAAAATATCAAAGGTTAGCTTTACAAATGAGCAAGAATGAAGATGATATAGACCAATTTCATGCTTAACAATTTATGCCAAGTCAACAAACAAGGGTTGACATATGTTGGTCCAAAAATGGAAAAGATTCCATCTATATTTTGGGACCACAACTAAAAAGGGAAAAAACTTATTTCCTTAGACCACAAGAGAATATTGGGACACCTGTAGGTGGTCCTTATGACAACACAATAGATAGACAAAAATATCTCAACTGATAAAGATAAAAACGTAACTTGTGCAAAGTGAGTCAGACATGCGATGTTAGCAAAATAGAAAAGTGTGCACACACATGAAATGAAAAAGCAAAAGGCATAAGCTTGACATAGCTGAACATGTGGAGGACAAAAAGAATTCTAATTTTTTGTAGGACCATAAAACATAATTTTTCTCTTTCTTGCAGGACCACAAACAAATTCTTACAACCTTTAAGGACCACATAAGGAAATTGTGACACCTGTAAAATTAGCTCACACAAGAATATCATGAATCAAAATAAGCTTGATGGGCAAGACAACAAAGAGAAAACGCTATATGGAAAAATGTGTCAAATAGTAGATGCTTGCACAAAAGAAAACTTTGCTCAAAAATTCATTGTCCACCACAACATAAGTTTGACAAAAATATCAACATCAAGAATCACCATTTTTCCCTATTGTAAAGCTTAGTTCTGACTAACATTACTCCCAGTAGCCACTGTAAAGCCATGCTCCAGCCACTTTACGATAGTCTTGCCCTAGCCAAACACTCTCGGTAAACTCTTTCCCACTCTTAGCCTTTACTAGATTGTCTTCAACTGTATTGACTTGAGCATCTGAGTGCCTATGGAAGACACCACATCGGTGTCTATCGAGCTTCAATGTTCACTTTCTTTGTCTCTGTAGGTCTACACAATTGTCAGTGGTCCTTACAAGATCAACCTCACTTGATTCAACCATAGATTTTATCGCCTACATTTGGCCTCCATCGTGGGGCTTTGACAATCACCCAGTTAGCAACAACCTACTCTGTATAGATGCCTCGAGTCATGACTGGAAAACTAAAAGCCCCCTTAGCTCATCTCCACAACTCCAGTCGACCCTAGTCTCACAGTCATGGTCAATTCCACCTTTGTAGTTCTAGAAGAGTTTGCTCTCTTAGCTCCAGTTGACTCAGCCTTCGTAGTTCCAATCTACTCCGCTCTCTCAACTCTAGTAAACTCTGCTATCTCCGCTCCAATCGACTTAGCCTTCGTTGTTCAAGTCGACTTTGTTCTCTCAGCTCTAGTCGACTCAGCTTATGTAGTTCCAGCTCGCTTTACTCCAAATCGAGTAACATTGTACTAGAATTATCAAAGATCGACTAGGCATCAACTCTGTAGGGACAAGCTAGAGTTGGTACATACTTGCCCATCCTCTATTCTAGTCGACGTGACATCAAAGACCGGTTCTTTATTAAATGTACGGCTCTACCCCTGGGTAGTAGCCTTTGGAATGAAGACCAAGAAGCAACACATGGCTCGTGACATCGAGGGCCTTATCATCTCTCTCGAGCTCCTCAACTCTTGAGCTTCATCAAGGTCTAAGTCAATCAACTCGACCTCTTCGGTAGCCCCATCGACGCTCCACTTGACATAGTCTACTGGCAATGCCACAATAACCCCAGCGTCCTTTATACCACTCCCCTTAAGAGTCTAATTCTCTCCACGTGACACGAGTCAATTCATCTTCGAAGTCTAGATGATGACCCCACATTATTCGGCTCGACTAAGAATAACTTAATGTGAAGTCAGTGAGATTTTTGAAAGTGCCTCTTGCTCGACCTAATGCAGAGCCAACAAACTCAATCTCTCCACACTCGGCCTAATGATGAGCCAAGGCTTAAAACACACTCTTTTTTCTCTCCACTCGACCTTATGTTTAGTCAGCACACAGAATAGAAACCCTTCTCCTCAAATACCACTCGACCCAACAACGGCCCACAACACACGGATCAATGCAATGGCAAGCCAAAACACCTCTATATTTTACTTGGTATGACAAACTCAGACATCACTACATCAAACGACTACACTTAACTGCTACATCTTAGGTGCAAAACAACTCCACTTGAATCAATTTTGAGTGAGGTCAAGGCCTTCAAATTGTAGGGATTTAATCGAATAAAGTTCGGAATAATAAACAAAAAATTTATTCGAAACCCATTATCTAGATCATATATTGATGTTAATAACCCATTCAAAACAATATATATATATATATATAATATATATATATATTATATATATATATATATATATATTATATATATATATATATATAATATAAATATATTAAGATTAAAGAATCTTATAATCAAACCTTTGATTGGAGGCTCCACCAATTTTTGATTGAAGAAAAATGCTTACACTTCAAGAGGAGAACTGAATTAACGGTGATCCACACAAAGACAAGAATACCCATACAATCAATTTGCCAGTTTGAGAGTGAAGATTCAAAGAAGAAAAAGGGAAGAAAATTTGCTAGGAAATTTTCTCTCTAGAACTTTTAGCTTGGGAGGCAAGAATTAACTAATTGGGAAATAAGGGTTAAGGTCCCTTTTAATAGGCAAACCCTAACCCTAATATTCCCTTGACATATTCTAAAGAATATTCCTGCTAATATCCATTATTTATAAATAAATAATTAGACTTTACTTAGTGCCTAAGAAAATGTCGTTTTGGTATTTTATTATTATTGATTTAATCATACAATAATAATTCACTATTTAAAATATGCATATACACCAATATATTAATTTAAATAATAATTATTATTTTTTTTTAATATATATACACCGATATATATATTTGAATAAATATGCAATCTTACAAATTAAAATCCAATAATAAAATCAGACATAGACAACAAGCATCCAAGCACAACATTCAGCAAATTTAATTGCACCATAAGAATTACCAAAATACCCTTTCACCCTAAAATGATGAAAATGCCCTTATGCCAAATCTTCTTTGATTTCTCTTTTAAGTGTGTGACCCGTAGGCTCCTTATCATATCGGTAGTGGGTAATATCGCAATTGACACTCAATCAATTGTCTCATTACACACTAACCCTAATTGGCCTCTAGCCAAGCATCAGGGCCACCTGTTAGATTCAGATTCAGATTCAGCGTATCAACTACCTATCAATGGTATGGTTACTGTGTAATCAAATCATGTCATCATCTATTATCTCATCAAGGTTTGAAGTACAAAAATAATGTCAACTTCAAATATGCAACCTTGATATGTTTTTATTAGATAATTCAAACTAATGACTTAATCGAACTTAAGCACCAACTCAATTCCATTGTGGACACAGTTTTGCGGTCGTTGTCATTTACCGAATTACTTAATGAGATAAATTCTCCTGTAACCAAGAGTAATGAATCTTGTGTCGATCCACAATATATATCCATAGTGTACTTCTCAATGTAGCCAATCACTCCTATAATGATAACCCTAAATAGAACTACGTTAGGCCAGCATAAAACTACACTGATATTTACACACAACACTCTATTGATCTCAAGTCTAAGAATCACATACATCACCATCCGTTAGAAGATATATTCCATAGACATTGGGGTTACCATCTATATGGAATCCTCTAGTTGGTCATGTTTAGTGGACTTGCCAACTGTAAGCACTCATGCATTGCACTAAGTTGTCACCAAACAACTTTAACATGCAAGATTTGTCATTATCTTTCGATAGGGTCGTTCAACGCTATGATAGTCTTACCGTATTATATGTGCCCTTACTTCAAGATAATACTAAGGCTGCCAAAGATTTCTAGAATGGCCATCTAAAGTGATCATAGGGTTTTTACAATCAAGATTTAAAGCACTCAATATCTTCGTCATGATTCTACCATTTTAAGGACATGTATTATAACATATCTGAAATACGATTTACATAATATAGTTAGACATAATATAGTAAAATTGCCTTTTATTAATATCAACATGTTTTTACGAGTAGTCAATTACTACATTAGATTGGCTCTAGGGCACCTACCCTAACACAAACGATGTGTCGAGACGAGGTCTACAAGCTTCAGAGCCAAGATCACAACTCCTCATTCTCCACTCAACAAAACATGTTGAGTGTAACTCCAGCATTTAATTCAACATGACATTCATTGAGATGGAGCGCCTACATCCCTCACTCAAAAGGGTCATGTACTCCACTCGACAAAGCATGTCGAGCCAATAACTCCATTCTCAATTGACTACTCCATATTTAGTCGACTCAAACCTGACTTAGCATCAAATGGACATCCTCTTCATACAAAGCATGAAAGAGGCAAGATGACTTACCCTCTTAGAGGTACTGCTTCACTTGGCTCAACACCTACACCCGACTCCAACAACTCTTTAAAGTTAAAAAGCCTCTTAACTTAGAGAGTGGGGGACAAACTATAGATGCAAAAATCTGTATTGGACCCTTGACTCTGGTTGGCGCAATAGCAAATGGCTTCATGCCACAACCTAACTTTGGTGGGCTCACACCAACTCCAATTGGCCCGAAAGTGTAATCTCTCACCATGCAAGTATTCACTGAGTATCCTATAGAGAGAATCTAGAGAATTGCTAGCTTAAAAAGGGTGTTCATCCAAAATTTTTATCCTTAATCTAGTTATAAAATATTATTACACAATGACTATTTCTCACATATATAAAAATAATAAGAATTATTTTCTAATGAACCAGAAAGCGTGAAGATGTTTTCTAAATATTATTAGTACCAAAAATACATACATAAATCCACATTGATTCCTTCACTGAGATAGTGTGTGCAACCCTCTCTCCAGCTTGACGTCTCTCGACTGCTACAAGCTAATACCTGCAAAAATAAAGAAAACAACGGGGTGAACTATAAATACTCAGTAAGTAAGTCAAACATAATTGTGCTCTTACTCCACTGTCCCCGTTTTCACTGTACTAGTTCTAAATTTTTGCTTGCTTTCTCTCTTTATTCTCAGGTGTACAACTTAGCAATCTTCTATTTTTTCTCAAATTTTTCTAAATCTTTCGAGTGTTGTGTCATTCTTTATCATTTTATTTCTCTTCTCTATTAGATTACATCTTTCTATTTCCTTCTCTACTCAATGAATCGCTAAGTTTCCTTGCTATTTGTCATGTTTCTTATTTCTGTTCCTTTCTCGTATATCTCTAATTTCTTTTCTATTCTCATAGGCTTCTATTTTCTTTTCTTCTCCATTCTCATAGGCTTCTATTTTCTTTTCTTGGCTAGTTAGACATGCAATGATAAAATAAACTCTTTAACCTATGCATAAATGCATAAAATGCAATGCACATAAAATGTCTAATGCATATGCAAATGATCATGTTTGTATTCTTTCTTAAAATTTTTTCTAATTCTTTATGAAATTCTTTACTTTCTTTCTGAAATATTTTTGTTTTTATTTCTTATTCTATTTTCATTCTGTATTATGTTCTAGTTTGCCGATTGGACTAGGTTGAGGCATGGATTTGGAACCCTGGCTGTGTGAGCGAATTCTGAAATTTTTTTGGGTACAGTCCTCACCCACATGCACTTCTAGCGGACTATATAATTCAGTTTTCTATTCTAAGGCCGCTCGCTAATGGTGGCGTGCATGTGGGAAGCTTTTGCATCTCTATCACCACAAGCTAATACAGCAAATGCTCACAAGTTCCCATTGCAACAGTCCTCTGAAAACATGCTTTGTAAATATGAAAAATAACATAGCTAGACATTTTCCAATAATTTAAAATTTCTGAAATACATGCTATGCTATGTCACATATTATATGTTGTCTATGCATGATCCCAAATACGTGTTTGACTCTGGCATGTATTCTATTAATTCTAAGGCTTTTATTTCTATATTTTTCTTGAATGCCCAAATTCTATCTAATAACATGCTTAACTTAAACATTTTCTATTTTATTCTTCATTTCAGAATTCTATGCATCGTGTGTATGTACGCGATTCTATAATTTCTACATAATTCTGTAATTCTTCAATTCTATCATGCTATGTCAATGTACATGTACACAATTACATTATCTCTAAAAATTCTACTCTTCTATAATTCTATTAATGAGATATTAAAACGGCACCAATTCAACGAGGGAATGATTCTACATTTTGGGCAATCTAATTTCTTCTATAATATCTATGCCACAACTTAGGTATTAAGTCCACTAACTTGCCCAATTATGCTATATAATATATAATATTATATATAATATATATATATATATATATATATATTATATATATATATATATATATTATATATATATGTATGTTATGTTATACACATAACCATGTCATTAAAACTCTCTAATTTTCTAATATTACAAACATGCCTTGTACAACTTTCTAAATAAAAATTTTAATGCCATAAATTTGCATTCTCTTAACATGACCATCAACATTGTTATACATGCCCTTCTTTCTTCTTTTGGCTACATTCTGTACATTAATCTATATTGTCATATTAATTATTGTAGATACAATCTAACATATGGCACAACATATACTTTAGCTAAATTGTAATTTCTTTCTAACATTCTTACTAAACTTTTGGCCAATACAAAATATTCTCAAGATCTTCTAGCACAATTCTATAGCTTGTAATATATAATAAGGCATGAAAACTATACTCATGCCAATAAATTTCTAAAATGGTCATGTATTTAATACATAAACCAAACTTCTATTTCTTTGATGTTTCTTTTGATATCTATACTTGGGAAAGCTTTTCTATTCTTTATACAATAAAATCACTTATTACTATGTTGTTGTAACTAATCTCAAAACAAGAAACAACATATACTCATTTGGCCAAGCCATTATTGGACGATCTTTCTAATTTTAAGCATACAAGCTTGACATACTTATGTGGCATATTGTATATATAATATAACATCCATCTTTTACTATCATCAATACTACACTATTGCAACCATTTAAATGCAATTCTTGCCATCGCTTTTCTAAATCATAGGTTTCAAAACTCATAATTCAATGACTACATACAATATGCCATTCAAACTAATGATAAAAGTTCAAGCAACTTGAACCATGCACTAAAGGCCACTCATTTCATT
Organism: Pistacia vera; assembly: GCF_008641045.1. Lineage (NCBI taxonomy): Eukaryota > Viridiplantae > Streptophyta > Magnoliopsida > Sapindales > Anacardiaceae > Pistacia > Pistacia vera. The sequence goes on from NW_022196325.1 coordinate 410,813, forward strand.
AAACTAACATACCGTGTTATTCTAAATTTTGGCATAAAAAATGCACTCTAAACACTTAAACTTTACTTGGTCAAGTCTAATACAACCTTTAACATCAATTCTTTCTTTCTCAAACAAATCTTCAACAATATTCAACAAATTTATGCTGCATTTCTTTTTGAATTTCATCAAACAATTTAAATGCACATACAAGTACTTGGTTGGCCCCACTTCCACATCTCTCCAAATACCTCAAAATTGGAACAAAACTCACCAAAAACTCAACTCCTAATCTGGCCAAAATCATCATTCCAACATTCCATCAATACTTCATCCTATCTCATCTATAATTTGCCAAATCATCACATACAAATGAACTACTCTTCATGGCTGAAGTTTTACACATCATTCAAACATTTAAATGGCCAACAACTCTCGCCATACATCATATACAACCATAAAATAATAAAAAATTACAATTATGCTCAAAACTAGGCTTAAGTTTGATTCACTTACCTTTTTCTTGCAAGAATCCTTTCTTTGCTTCCTTTGCCACTTTCTCCCATTGATTCATGCTAAAACAAATAAATTCATGAGAAACTCATACTTATAAAACACAAATCACAAACTTTTGCTAAAATTCTTACCTTAGAAAGCCATCAAATGAACATATATTCCTTAAGCATGAATTCTCAAGGAATTCTCTTGGAAGACTTGAAGAAATGGAGGAAGAAGGTGGCTGGCCTTTTTGGTGTGCAAATTGTAATGACTCCATTTACACTATTCTTTTACAAAATGCATAGTAAAAATACATGTAATAGCATAAAGTTGGCCCAAATTTTTCTTTTATTAAACATATACTCTTTGTACAAAAAGTAGTATCATGTACAAAAACATCAAACAGGGTAGACAGTGTAGCCAGTTCTCTCACTTGATGACGTCATCCGACTGTGTTCTCACTAGATCCTGCAAAAACATAGGGAACAATGGGTGAGCACAAAACATGCTCAGTAAGTAAATCCTCTACTCATAAATCCTTGTAACTCTTCTAATTCTTTCCCACAAATCTCATTCACTCTTTCGTTTCCTTTCTCGTAACTCTTTTCTACTAACTCCTTTAGTAAGTCATGACCCCATCTGATCGGAGGCACGGCTGGACTTACTCCCACTCTACGTGACTTGTACTCATTCTAGCCGATCGGCCTCGGTTATGCATGGATTCGGAACCTTGGCCAGTGAGTGTATAAACTCTCTCTTGGGTACTCTCGGTATAGCCCTCACCACATGCACTCTCACGGGCTACACCACTTCTCTCTCTCAATGCGGTGTACATGCGGGAATACTCTACCCTTACTCACATGTTCCCTATCGCACACCTACTCTATTCTCTTGATTAACACTACTTTCTCTTGTTCTCTAGTACTCAATTTCTCTTTCTCTTACTAATAGAGAAGCTTATTCTCAACATTCTCTACTCTTTCTCAAACTAACACTCATAGTGTAATTTATACTCAAAAACCTCTACTCTCTCTCAAGCTATTACTCAATGCACAACTAAGGCACATGGGTGGTTTATGCTCATTGATGCACTTAGGAAATGCCAATATGCAATGTTACAAAATTAAGGCTCACAATCATGCTCACATTTCTCTTAGGCATTTCATCAAACAATTCATGTGCATACAAATCTCTACTATAATTACTATCTCCATTCTCTAGCCATCAAATTGGGAGAAACTCCTCAAACACCATAAACCCTGTCAAGGAAAACACTTCCAAATAGGTTTACACAACATCTCCCAAACTTCAACTCAATTTCCACTTCTCAATGCACATTCAACACTTCTCATACATGAAGTATATCCAACCACCACAAAATAGAATCTCATCTCAACTCTATTTTTCAACAAGCATAATACATACTCATACATGCATATATCTCTACTCAATTTCTACTCAAAAACTTATTCAAATCTCACTTGGTTGAATTTACTTACTTGTAGGGAAATAGCTTCTTTAACACTTCTCGTTTCCTTGAGAGCTTGATTTCCTCTACAACTTCAAATAACAACCACAACATAAGACTTTAACCAAAACATAATAAAACTCTCATCTAAAGCAAGAATCCTACCTTATGATGCTTAGAATTAAACTCTACTAAAACTACCCAAAAAAGTCCTTTGAATCCTTGGAAGATTGAAAGAAATTGAGAGAAAATAGAGAATGGAAGAGGCGGTGGAAATGGATGAAATGAAGGGTTCTCTACACTTAACCCCTTTTTAGCTCAACTTATACACAACGATTCCCATAGTGTCTTTACTCTTTCTTGAAAATTTCTCCCATATCCTTTGATTCCTTACAATCAACACCCCATACTAACATATCTCCATGAAATTTCCTTACAATTTACTCCCTACTTTTCCTGCTAATTAGGGGTATGATGGTCAAATAGCCCCAGGGAAAAATATCTAAAACTTAACAAACATTTTGGTCGGCACGTCACCGTGCGAAGAAGCTTTGTCACCACGGCGAAACTGTCCAGCACTCCTCGTGGGCTTCAACACCTCTTCGCAGCGACGAAGATTCTTCTTTGCCCGGCGAAGCTTGGAACACTAAACTTCTTCTATTTTCAACCTTCAAGGCAAGTATCAACATACCACTCAATCAAAGGCCAACCAAACAATAATACTAATAAACCGACTCAAAAAGGGCAAGAGAAGAAATATTAGCTACGTACCTCAAGTGGGGCATACAATTCTCCCCCCTTAATAGAATTTCGTCCCCGAAATTAACACGAACAACTCTGGGAAGCGATTCTGCATGTCTTGTTCTACTTCCCATGTGGCCTCTTCTACCTTGTGATTCCTCAAAGACCTTCACTACGGGATACGTTGTCCGAAGTTCTTTCATCCTTCGATCTAGAACTATACTGGATGTTCCTCATATACTAGGTTCTCTGTTAACTCAACGTCCTCAACACTAAGGATATGGGAGGGGTCACTTACATATTTACGTAGCATCGAGACATGGAAAACATCATGCACCTTGTCCATTTAGGCGGTAGTGCCAATCGGTAGGCAACCTTTCCACTCGTTGCAGAATCTCAATGGACCTATGAATCTCGGTGCTAACTTCCCTTGTTCCCAAAACGCAACACTCGCTTGAAGGGGGAAACTCTTAGAAAAACTTTATCACCCACTTGAAATTCCACTTCTTTTCTTTTCAAATCAGCATAACTCTTCTGTCGATCTCGGGCTTGCTTCATTCTGTTTCTGATCAATCTTACATCTTCTATCAGTTTCTGAGTCACGTCTGGCCCAAGAGCGGTACTCAACTCATCTTTTTCACCTACCTCATCCCAATGTAGTGGAGACCTACACGTCTACCTACAAAGCCTGTAAGACGCCATTCTAATTGTAGATGATAACTATTATTGTAGGCAAACTCCACCAAGGGTAACATTTCATGCCAGGATCAGTATATCCATACAACAAACTCTCAACATATCTTCCAGCACTTGATTCGTTCTCTCTGTTTGGCCATCCGTCTAACGATGATAGGCAGTGCTGAATGCCAATCGAGTACCCAAATTCCTCAGCAAACTCGTCCAGAAAGCTGAAACAAATATGGAGTCTCTATCTACGACACTATTGTCTTGGGCACACCATGCAACTTGACTATCTCCTTAATGTAGATCTGAGCCAACTGATCTGTAGTGGTGCTTTCCTTACTGGAAGGAAATATGCTGATTTGGTTAACCTATCCACAATCACCCATATAGCATTATCCCTCTCTGAACCTAGGGAGACCTGTGATGAAATCCATCGAAATGCTCTCCCATTTTCATTCTGGAATACTCAGTGGCTGAAGCAACCCTGATGGCCGCTGGTGTTTTGCTTTCCCTGATGACAAGTCAGACATTTAGCTATAAACTCTGCAATATCTCTCTTCATACCTGACCACCAGTAGCCTTTTCTTACATCTTGATACATTTAGTTGCTCTAGGATGAACCGTGTACTGTGTGTCATGAGCCCCATAAGAATTCTCTGTCTTAACTCATCATTCGGAGGAATACACAATCGATTCCTAAAATAGAGGACACCATCCCTCATAACAGAACTCTGATGTCTTGCCCTCGAGCACTTGCTGAACTGTTCTCTGACACTGTAATAGCCACTTTCTTCAAATACTTATAAACATGTACATAATAAAATACCATAAAGTATTATAAAAGGTTGGGCCCAAATTTTCTTTTATTAAATATATACATTCTTTAAATACAAAAAGTGTATCATGTTCGGTACTCGGCCTCAAACAATCTTCTAAATTCTTCCCAGGTCATTGAGGCCATATCATGAGTCTCCTCCATTAGTTCCCACCAAATTCGGGCATCTCCCTTAAATATAAACCTGGCATATCTGATCCTCTCTTTATCATTCATGGGAAACAGTGCCGCCGTCCGCTCTACGGACTTAAACCACTCTTTTGCTTCTAACGGATCCCTAGTACCCCTAAACGCTGGCGGCTGATGCTGGTTTGCAAGCCCCTGAATCGGATCAACCTGAGTCTGTACTGTCTGAGGTATCGGCCCTTCTCGCTCTGGTCTTGTGGGCGGTACTCTACCAAGGGTCTCGGTTCTCTCCTGACCAACTCCTCCTTGACTCTCCGCTAATACCTGCTGTACAATTGTTCGAATCATCGTCTCGTCAAGGGTAGGGGGAGTTGGTTCGGGTGGGTTAGAGGATTCTCCCTCGTTCAACACACTCTTACCCTTTCTCCTGTTACTACGCCTCATCTACAAAACAACCACACTTGATCAACTTAAAGAAACACTTAACGTAAGGAAAGAATTAACTTACACAGTCGACTCTCAGACATCGTAGCGACGAGAATGGTACACTGTCAAATCCCAAAATCTCGGCTCTGATACCAAAAATGTAATAGCCACTTTCTACTCAAATACTCATAAAACATGTACATAATAAAATACACATAAAGTAGTATAAAAGGTTGGGCCCAAATTTTTCTTTTATTGAATATATACATTCTTTAAATACAAAAAGTTGTATCATGTACAAAACATCAAAACAAGGTGGACAATGTAGCCATTTCCCTTCGCTTGCCGACGCCCATCCGACTGTGTTCTCACCTAGATCCTACAAAACATGAAAAACAACGGGGTGAGCACAACTAATGCTCAGTAAGTAAATCCTCTACTCATCTATCCCTGTACCTCTCTCTCTCTAATTCTTTCCTTACAATTCTTATTTACTCTCTCTTTATACTTCTCACTACTTTCTCTTTCTCATAACTCTTTTTTTCTAACTCTCTCTCTAGTAGTCACGACCTCATCTTACCGGAGGCATGGCCGGGACTCGCTCCCACTCTACGTGACTTCTACTCATTCTAGCTGATCGGACTCGGTTATGCATGGATTCGGAACCCTTGGCCATGTGAGTATATAATCTCTCTCTCGGGTACTCTCGGGTATAGCCCTCATCCGCATGCACTCTCACGGGCTACACCACTTTTCTCTCTCTCATACTCATGCCGCTCTCTCAATGCGGCGTACATGCGGGAAACTCTACCCATTACTCACGGGTTCCCCATCGCATAACCTACTCTATTTCTTTTTCTCTTCCTTCTCTAGTGCTCATTCTCTCTTTCTCTCTCTTTACTCTTAAAGTAGCTTATACTTACATTCTTTGCTATGTCTCAAGCTACTTCTTAAGTGCATAAGAAAAATGTGTATGGACAACTCATGCTCACTAATGCACTTATGAAATGCCAAATGCAATATTGCATCAAAACAGTCATTCTGCACAGGTTGCACTAAAAAAGGCATAACTTGCGTTATATACATCAGATTACTACGATTTGGGTCTCGTTTTAAAGCTTAAAAACAGGGCTACAACTTTGATGTTTTGGTCTCAGCCCAGTTCAATCCGTAAGATGCCCAAAATTCACTTAGAAAGTCACGGCTGTGACAGGGCAGATTTCACCTAGGCATTTCCTCAAACAACTCATGTGCATACCAAAGCTCTACTTATCTATAACTCTACTCATCTCTTTAATCATCCAAAATGGGAAGAAAACTCACTCATACAATCATAATTCCTGCCAAAGAAAAAACTCCCAAAAATATTCATACACAACTCCTCCAACTTCAACTCAATTTCACTCTCTCATCACACATTAAAAACACTTCTCATAATTTAATCATATCCAACAACTAGGACTAAGCACACATCTCATCTCAATTTTTCAGTAGGTATAACATATACATACATAGTTAAAATAAATCTCTACTCAAAAGCTTATTCAAAACTCAACTTGGTTGGATTTACTTAACTTGTGAAAAAGTGACTTCTCTAGCACTTTTCCTTTCCTTTGTTGTCTTGTCTCCTCTCTACAACTCAAAACAACAACAAGAACAATAACAACCAAATAAGACTTCACTATAACTATAAGCAAACTCACATCTAAAGNAACTAATCTCAAAACAAGAAACAACAATATACTCATTTGGCCAAGCCATTATTTGGACGATCTTTCTAATTTTAAGCATACAAGCTTGACATACTTATTGTGGCATATTGTAATATTATAATATAATCATCCATCTTTTACTATCATCAATACTACACTATTGCAACCATTTAATATGCAATTCTTGCCATCGCTTTTCTAAAGTCATAGGTTTCAAAACTCATAATTCAATGACTACATACAATATGCCATTCAAACTAATGATAAAAGTTCAAGCAACTTGAACCATGCACTAAAGGCCACTCATTTCATTAAACTAACATAACCAAGTGTTATTCTAAATTTTGGCATAAAAAATGCACTCTTAAACACTTAAACTTATACTTGGTCAAGTCTAATACAACCTTTTAACATCAATTCTTTCTTTTCTCAAACAAATCTTCAACAATATTCAACAAATTTATGCATGCATTTCTTTTTGAATTTTCATCAAACAATTTAAATGCACATACAAGTACTTGGTTGGCCCCACTTCCACATCTCTCCAAATACCTCAAAATTGGAACAAAACTCACCAAAAACTCAACTCCTAATCTGGCCAAAATCATCATTCCAACATTCCATCAATACTTCATCCATATCTCATCTATAATTTGCCAAATCATCACATACAAATGAACTACTCTTCATGGCTGAAGTTTTACACATCATTCAAACATTTAAATGGCCAACAACTCTCGCCATACATCATATACAACCATAAAATAATAAAAAATTACAATTATGGCTCAAAACTAGGCTTAAGTTTGATTCACTTACCTTTTTCTTGCAAGAATCCTTTTCTTTGCTTCCTTTGCTCACTTTCTCCATTGATTCATGCTAAAATAAATAAATTCATTAGAACTCATACTTATAAAACACAAATCACAAACTTTTGCTAAAATTCTTACCTTAGAAAGCCATCAAATGAACATATATTCACTTAAGCATGAATTCTCAAGGAATTCTCTTGGAAGACTTTGAAGAAATGGAGGAAGAAGGTGGCTGGCCTTTTTGGTGTGCAAATTGTAATGACTCCATTCTACTCATATTCTTTTACAAAATGCATAGTAAAAATACATGTAAAATAGCATAAAAGTTGGGCCCAAATTTTTCTTTTATTAAACATATACTCTTTGTACAAAAAGTAGTATCATGTACAAAAACATCAAACAGGGTAGACAGTGTAGCCAGTTCTCTTCACTTGATGACGTCCATCCGACTGTGTTCTCACTTAGATCCTGCAAAAACATAGGGAACAATGGGGTGAGCACAAAACAATGCTCAGTAAGTAAATCCTCTACTCATAAATCCTTGTAACTCTTTCTAATTCTTTCCCTACAAATCTCATTCACTCTTTCTGTTTTCTCTTTCTCGTAACTCTTTTCTACTAACTCTCTTTAGTAAGTCATGACCCCATCTGATCGGAGGCACGGCTGGGACTTACTCCCACTCTACGTGACTTGTACTCATTCTAGCCGATCGGCCTCGGTTATGCATGGATTCGGAACCTTTGGCCATGTGAGTGTATAAACTCTCTCTTGGGTACTCTCGGGTATAGCCCTCATCCACATGCACTCTCACGGGCTACACCACTTCTCTCTCTCAATGCGGTGTACATGCGGGAATACTCTACCCTTACTCACATGTTCCCTATCGCACAACCTACTCTATTCTCTTGATTAACACTACTTTCTCTTTGTTCTCTAGTACTCAATTTCTCTTTCTCTTTACTAATAGAGAAGCTTATTCTCAACATTCTCTACTCTTTCTCAAACTAACACTCATAGTGTAATTTATACTCAAAAATCTCTACTCTCTCTCAAGCTATTACTCAATGCACAACTAAGGCACATGGGTGGTTTATGCTCATTGATGCACTTAGGAAATGCCAATATGCAATGTTACAAAATTAAGGCTCACAATTCATGCTCACATTTCTCTTAGGCATTTCATCAAACAATTCATGTGCATACAAAATCTCTACTATAATTACTANGGTAGAACCTACCCATGGGTGCAGCTCCTCCTCACCGCGGTGAAGCTTCTTCTTCGCCCCGGCGAAGATTGGATTTCTAAACTTCACCAAAACTCAACCAATCTCAAGGCAATCATTCAACCAACCCAACATACCATTTCAATTAAAGACTCACCAACCAACCATGACAACATACAAACTCAATTGAAACTGAATCAATGAACTTTTAAGTAATACAACAAATCTTAAGTACGTACCTCAAGCGGGGCGTTACAGACACCACTCATCGGCCACTTGCTTTTCTTTCACTTCCTGCAGTAACGTAGACTGAATCTCTAACCTGGCAATCCTTCCCGGAATCACTTCGATCTGCTCTCTACACAACTCTTCTATTAGTTCTTTCTGCTTAGTGAGCCGGGTTAAATAGGCTTTTCTACTCAAGGCATCAGCTACTACATTGGCCTTTCCCGTTTGGTACTTGATCTCACATTCATAATCCTTAACCAGCTCTAACCATCTTCTCTGTCTCATATTCAGCTCTTTCTGTGTAAAGAAATACTTTAAACTCTTATGGTCAGTGTAAATGTTACTCTTTGCACCATAAAGGTAATGCCTCCAAATCTTTAATGCAAAGACCACAGCCGCCAACTCTAAGTCATGCGTAGGGTACCTCGTCTCATACTCTTTTAATTTCCGAGAGGCATATGCTATCACCCTACCTAATTGCATTAGCATAGCACCAAGTCCTTGTAAAGAGGCATCTGTATAAATATCAAAATCTACCCCCTCCTGAGGTAACACTAACACAGGAGCTATCGTTAACCTCTTCTTTAATTCTTGGAAACATTCCTCACAGGTTTCTGACCATACAAAAGGAGTCTTCTGTTTAGTAAGAGCTGTTAATAGTTTACCCAATTGGGCAAACCCTTCAACAAATCGTCTGTAGTAACCTGCCAGGCCTAAGAAGCTTCTGACCTCTTTTACTGTCCTTGGCCTCTACCACTCAAGGATTGCCTGCACTTTACTCGGATCTACGGAAATCCCTTCCTTAGACACCGTATGACCCAAAAATATTACTTGATCGAGCCAAAACTCACACTTGGAAAACTTAGCATACAACTGTCTTTCTCTCAACCGTTGTAACACAATTCTCAAGTGTTCCTCATGCTTTTCTCTTGACTACGAATAAACCAGGACGTCGTCTATAAAAACCACTATAAACTGATCCAAATACTCATGGAATACCGAGTTCATCAAATCCATAAAAATTGCTGGGGCATTAGTTAAGCCAAATGGCATCACTACAAACTTGTAATGCCCATACCTGGTACGGAAGGCAGTCTTAGCTATATCCTGCTCAACCACTCTTACCTGATGGCACCTTGACCTCAAATCAATCTTGGAGAATACTGCTGCTCTCTTCAACTGATCAACAAATCATCTATTCGAGGTAGTGGGTACTTATTCTTCACTGTCACCTTATTTAACTCTCTGTAATCAATGCACATCCGTAGTGACCCATGCTTCTTCTTTACAAACAGAATTAGAGCTCCCCAGGGAGAATGACTCGGTTGGATAAAACCTTTATCTCTAAAAGCTCTTAGAGTTGCTTCTTCAATTCCTGAAGCTCTACTAGGGCCATTCGATAAGGGGCTTTAGATATTGGTGCTATTCCTAGTGCTAGTTCGATACTAAACTCAACCTCTCTTTCTGGTGGCAAACCTGGTAAATCTTTCGAAAATATATATAAGAACTCTCGAACTATCGGCACCCTCTGAATCTCTGGTTGTGTAACATCACCACTCTGCACTACATGGACAATATATCCAGAACACCCATTTCTCAACATCTTTCTAGCCTTCACACTACCAATCAATGTATTCAACTGATGACCCTTTCCAAAACTAAATTTATCTCCACTATCGAGATTAAATCTCGCTTTCTTCTTCCGACAATCGATTTTTACTCCATACCTCCCTAGGAAATCCATGCCCAAAATCACATCAAAATCAGGCATATCAAAGACTATTAGATCAACTATTAACTCTTGACCATGGATCACTACGAACTCTCCTAACAACATCTCCTGGGACAGCACACTCACCCCATCAGGTAACTCTATCTTGATGGGTTGACTTACCTTAGTAGGTTTCAAACCTAACCTCTCTATCATCCCATGTGATATAAAAGAATAGGTAGCCCCAGAATCAATTAAAGCATATAAAAAAACAGCATGGAATAACAACTGACCAGTTGCGGCTAATGGACTGGCCTCAGCTTCACCCTGCGCCACTGTGAACACTCTGGCATTGGTACCTCTTGAACTCTGAGTTGTAGGTGGAAGAGGAGCTTTACAATCCCTCTTCAGATGCCCTGGCTGTCGGCACCTGTAACACGCATTTCTATCTCTCAAACACTCTCCTGAATGGTTCCCCCCGCATTTAGCACAAGGGGGAAACCTTTTTGTCCTAGGCCGTTTACTTTGCTAGTCTCTCCTGTCCCTCTTAGGTTGAAACTTCTTCTTGGCCCTTGCTTCTCTGTTCCTTGTAACCTCTCCTCTTTCTTTCTGTGAGGTAGTAGATAGCTCACTGGGTACCTGTGAAGGTAGCCCTTCAGCAATGTGCTTATTTACATAAATCTCTGCCTGTAAAGCCCTTGTCAAAGCCTCACTGTAGGTATGAGGAGGCTCGGCTCCTGTCATCACATCTCGGGCAATATCTGATCTCAACCCTTGTACAAACTTATCTCTCCTTAACACCGGAGTATACACAGTTTCGAGTGCAAAGCGAGCAAGGGAGTTGAACCTTACTGAATATTCCTTCACCGTATCAGTCCCCTGTTTCAAATTAATAAACTCTTGACTTTTCTCATGCACTCGATCTTTCAGTTCGATACTCGGCCTCAAACAGTCTCTTAAATTCTTCCCAAGTCATCGGGGCCAATTCATGAGTCTATTCCATTAGTTCCCACCAAATTCGGTCATCTCCCCGAAATAGGAAACTGGCATATCTGATCACCCTGAATCAGATCAACTTGACCCTGGACTGTTTGAGGTACCGACCCTTCCCGCTCTTGTCTTGCGGGCTGTCCTCTACTAGGAGTCTCAGTTCTTTCCGATACAACTCTCCCCTGACTCTCTACTGACACCTGCTGAATAATATTTCGGATCATTGTCACATCAAAGGTTAGGGGAGTTGATTCTGGTGGGTTAGAGGGTTCTCCCTCATTCATCACACTCTTACCCTTCTTTCGGTTACTACGTCTCATCTACAAAACGACCACACTTGATCAATTTAAGAGAACACTTAACATAAGAAAAGAATTAACTTACACAGTCGGCTCTCGAACATCGTAGCGGCGAGAATGGTATACTGTCAAATCCCAAAATCTCTGCTCTGATACCAAAAATGTAATAACTCCATTCTACTCATATTCTTTTACAAAATGCATAGTAAAAATACATGTAAAATAGCATAAAAGTTGGGCCCAAATTTTTCTTTTATTAAACATATATAATCTTTGTACAAAAAGTAGTATCATGTACAAAAACATCAAACAGGGTGTACAGTGTAGCCAATTCTCTTCGCTTGATGACGTCCATCCGACTGTGTCCTCACCTAGATCTTGCAAAAACATAGGGAACAATGGGTGAGCACAAAACAATGCTCAGTAAGTAAATCCTCTACTCATAAATCCCCGTAACTCTTTCTAATTCTTTCCTTACAGATATCATTTACTCTCTCTGTTTTCTCTTTCTCGTAACTCTTTTCTACTAACTCTCTTTAGTAAGTCACGACCCCATCTGACTAGAGGCACGGCTGGGACTCACTCCCACTCTACGTGACTTGTACTCATTCTAGACGATCGGCCTTGGTTATGCATGGATTCAGAACCTTTGGCCATGTGAGTGTATAAACTCTCTCTCGGGTACTCTCGGGTATAGCCCTTATCCGCATGCACTCTCACGGGCTATACCACTTCTCTCTCTTATACTCATGTCGCTCTCTCAATGCGGCGTACATGCGGGAATACTCTACCCTTACTCACAGGTTCCCCATCGCACAACCTACTCTATTCTCTTGATTAGCACTACTTTCTCTTTGTTCTCTAGTGCTAAATTTCTCTTTCTCTTTACTAATAGAGAAGCTTATTCTCAACATTCTCTACTCTTTCTCAAACTAACACTCATAGTGTAATTTATACTCAAAAATCTCTACTCTCTCTCAAGCTATTACTCAATGCACAACTAATGCACATGGGTGGTTTATGCTCATTGATGCACTTAGGAAATGCCAATATGCAATGTTACAAGAATTAAGGTTCACAATTCATGCTCACATTTCTCTTAGGCATTTCATCAAACAATTCATGTGCATACAAAATCTCTACTATAATTACTACTCTACTACATTCTCTAGCCATCCAAATTGGGAGAAAACTCCCTCAAACAACCATAAACCCTGTCAAGGAAAACACTTCCAAATAGGTTTACACAACATCTCCCAAACTTCAACTCAATTTCCAATTCTCAATACACATTCAAACACTCCTCATACATGAAGTATATCCAACCACCACAAAATAGAATCTCATCTCAACTCAAGTTTTTCAACAAGCATAATACATACTCATACATGCATATATCTCTACTCAATTTCTACTCAAAAACTTATTCAAATCTCAACTTGGTTGAATTTACTTACCTTGTGGGGAAATAGTTTCTTTAACACTTCTCTTTTCCTTTGGGAGCTTGATTTCTCTCTACAACTTCAAATAACAACCACAACATAAGACTTTAACCAAAACATAATAAAACTCTCATCTAAAGCAAGAATCCTTACCTTAAGATGCTTTAGATTAAAACTCTACTAAAAACTACCCAAAAAAGTCCTTTGAAATCCTTGGAAGATTGAAAGAAATTTGAGAGAAAATAAGAATGGAAGAGGCGGTGGAAATGGATGAAATGAAGGGTTCTCTACACTTAACCGCTTTTTAGCTCAACTTATACACAAGGATTCCCATAGTGTCTTTACTCTTTTTTGAAAATTTCATCCATATCCTTTGATTCCTTACAATCATACCCCCCATACTAACATATTCTCCATGAAATTTCCTTACAATTTACTCCCCACTTTTCCTGCTAATTAGGGGTAGGATGGACAAATAGCCACTAGGGAAGAAAATATCTAAAACTTAACAAACATTTTGGTCGGCACGTCGCCGCGGCGAAACTGTCCAGCAGCTTCCCTGTGGGCTTCAACACCTCTTCGCCGCGGCGAAGATTCTTCTTCGCCCCAGCGAAGCCTGGAACACTAAACTTCTTCTATTTTGAACCAATTCAAGGCAAGTATTCAACATACCACTCAATCAAAGGCCAACCAAACAATAATACTAATAAACCGACTCAAATAAAAGCAAAAGAAGAAACATTAGCTACGTACCTCAAGTGGGCGTTACACAAATGATTAGGGTTTGGTCAATTGAAGTCTTATATATATATATATATATATATATATATATATGTATGTATGTATGTATGTACCCATTTTGCCCTTGCACTTTTATAATAATTTCAATTATGCCATACGTGCATTTATCGATATACCCTCACTTTCAATGGATTTAATACATGTTCTTGGTCATTTTCACTTCGTATCATAAACTCTAATTATGAGTGAAATGACCATTTTACCCTTATTCTTTAATTTCTTCCTATTACTTTACAAACACGTATTTATCTTGGCATCACATCACGTGTATTTTCCATAACCTTTCTACCACTCTATTCTCATGGCTAGCACAATTAATAGATTATATTTACCATACTCACTTTTCACTTGAACACGTGATTCTATGCAAAATGACCATTTTGCCCCTATTGAAACTTTTATGGAATTCCTCTATAAAACTAGTTAAATATATTTACTATGACTATAAAATAATTCCTACCATATTTCTGAAGGTGAGTATTACAGAAAGCTTAAGGCTCAGTGCCACATCCCGACTCTAGTTGGGCCCATATCAAAACTCATCTTGTAAGAGGACTATCTAGCAAGATGACCCATTCTATAAGGAAGATAACTTTATGGGTCGACCTATTCTACAAGCTGGTCCACATCACAAGTCAACCTATTCCACGAGTTAGGCTACTTTACGAGTTGGATCACGCTACAATCAAAGCCACCCTATGAATTGGGCAACCTACATTTTTGGCCATTCTTCTAGTTGGGCATTTCTATAGGATAAGTTATCTTAGGCTCCAACCCATCAGTCTACAGTCCTCCCACAATAGGACTAAGTTCCATACATATCCTAATTTATCAAAGACTCCTAGTCTTACATGAACTAGTAACCCTGCTCCTTCATGGATTAGCACTACAAGTTTCCTATTTACTCAAACTCCTATTTGAAAACACCTAGTTCTATAAGGAGTCAAGCTTCCTTGGCTTACTATATAGACAAAGGCTAGCCCTCTCATTTTTAATTCAATCATAACCCCTCTCTCTAGCTCACTAAGTTCTTGCTACCGAGAACCATAACCTTTCCCTGCCATAGAGTCGAGTTCTAACCACTCTATGTCGGTAATCGCCATAGAGTTGAGTTTTGACCACTTTATGCCGATAAGTAGTGCCTTAGCTTCACACTCCCGGTAAACTCTTTCCCACTCTCAGCCTTACTAAATATCCCACAACTACGCTAACTTGAGCATCGGAGTACCTACAACCGACACCACACCAGTGTCCCAAAGTGCTTTGTATTGACTCTTCTTTGTCTCTGTAGGTCTATGAGATTATTAGTGGCTCATTTCTCACACGATTAAATCCAAAGGACTTTCGGGTAGATTTTACCGTCTACGGTATCAAATCCCTCGAATTTCAATTTTAATGTTTATGTGTTACAAGTTTCAAATGCATTGTTGACTATTTATACTCTTTAAATCTATGTTAAACGATCTCAAATATTGTAATTCTTTCTAATTGCACAAGTTATAATAAGTTTAATAGGTCAAGAATCAAATTTGTACTCAATTTCTTATGCACAATTATCTATTGATTTAAACAACTCAAAATCTTAAATATGTTAATAAACTAATTAAGAGGTTATATAAATAATGATCCTATTGATATTATAAAGTTTATATTTTATATACCAAAGTAATTAATATAATCAATGACAGACGTCATGACGTTAGAATCCCACATTGGGATCTCACACCCACCAAATGTGGTACTTAAGCCTAGGGGCTCTCCTACCTATCAAGCCGGTCTTTTGGGTATTGGGCTTGAGTTCTAACATTGGTACTTTCATTGAGAGTTGGATTGCAGAAAAGGCTACCCATAGGCTAGATTAAGGTGACCTATCAGACTGGTCTTTTGGGTTGAGTTCTCCTTTGGGCTTTAGTTCTAACACATTAAGGCCTTATGATATTGTTTATTATATTTTTAAAAGAAGCGCATATTTTGACTTTCCTAGATTTTGTTTACAATTTTATATATATATGAACATATCAAGTTTTTCATTTAGAATCATATCAAACTTTAAATTTATATGTAAAATATGAATATATGGTAAGTAAAATATTCAGATTTTGTTTAGTTATGACTTTGTTTCTTAATAGTTGTATGCATAAATTTTTTCTATTTAAATAAATTATTTCATTACTCGAAGTATTCTATCAATTTTTGTTCCTAGGCTTCAATGACAAAGGAATTGTAGAATTCTTGAATTGTCTTACTCTGTCTTTATCTATTGCATACATATTACAAGATCATTCAATAAAGAAGATTTGTGCAATAAACAAGTAAAGCAAATATTCAAGGTTAGTGTCTTTCAAATATATATATATATATTGGGTAATTAAGATTTAAATAGAAAGAGAAAAAGAATGTACAAAGAGGCCTATAAAAGGCAGCTAGCCTACCACAAGAAAAACCCCCAGGATAGGATCAAAAACATAAGTTTAACCAAGACAAAAGAGTTACTTAAAACACTATCTCCTAATGCACATCGTACCACAAGATAAGCCTAGGGTTAAGACAAAAACAAAAGCCTAAACAAGACCATCTCCAAAACATACACAAGATAGCCATCACCAAAACAAAGCCAACCAACAAAAAATCACCCTTTAAAAATGCACATTGGTAACCCTCAATCATGAGCAAGATTCCTATTACTAATGGTTCTCTTCATCTTCCTAAGATCCATAGCTCTATCCCTCACAATTAACTTAATCATAACAATGACTGAAGTTGCATCCTTGTACTCCCCACCAAACACTCTATTGTTTCTTTCCTTCCAAATCCAATAGATAGAAGCACCCAAACACAACTTCCCTAAGGCATACTTCAAGTTATTCCTCTTCCTATTAAGGGACAAGCCATTGATGAAGTCAATCCAAGACCCTCCCTTATTGCTATAGAGTTTATATCAAGAACTCGGCACCAAATGGACTTAGTAAAGTTACATGAGAAGAAATGATGGTCCACTGATTCACATGCCGAATTGTAAAAACAACACCAATAGTTTTGAGAGATACCATACCTCCCCAGTTTGTCCTTGGTGTTGAGCTTCTTCCCCTTGATGGTCATCCAAAGGATCAAACATGTCTAGGGATAGATTTTGCAAACCACACAAGATGGTACAAATCAACCTTAGTCTTCCTCACCCTAATTTCATTCCAAGCTGAGTTAATCGAGAACCCTTTAGCTTCAGAAGGGACCCAAACCACTCTATCCTCCCCCATAGTGGGGTTGAAATTAACAAACCCTTTCATCTCCAATATGGCACAAGAGTTCGCTGTCAGCCATTTCCACTCACCAAGATTACAAATCTCACTAACCTTGGCATCATTGGGTAAGTTGGAGTTATAAATGATATAAGGGCTCTATTATGCCAATAATCATGCCAAAACCTAATGTATCTCCCATTCCCAACCTCAAACTTGATTCTCATTCTAGCCTCTTCTCTAAGCTTAAGAATATTCCTCCAAGGCCAAGAGCAATCATGGGGGATTTGGATTTCCCAAACGTTTCTATTCTTAAGAAGATACGATCTAACCTAATAAGTCCAACCCCCTTGTTCCACTCCTTAGTTCTCATGATGCCGTATCATAGCCACCTTGTTCCACTCCTTAGTTCTCATAATGCCAAGTACCCCTTCATCTTTTAGAACACACATACCATCCAATGCAACCTTAGCTTTAGTCTTCTTCATTCCCAACCCAGACCAAAGGAAAGCCCTTAAGGAAGCCTCAATCTCATTGTGCACTTTCGAGGGAAGAATAAATAAAAAAGATCAATAGACTTGGATGCTCCACAAGATGACTTTGATAAAGATAACTCTACTCGCATATGACAAAAATTTACTTCTCTATGACTTGACCCTAACAAGGATGTTATCAATAAGAGAAATATAATCAACATACTTTAACTTGTTATATACGGGACACCCAAATACCAAACCAGACTCTCCCTCTCTAAATTTGATAATCCAAAAAATTTCATCCTTTTCCTCCTTGGATATACTAGAATAAAAGAAGTTACTTTTACTAGGATTAGCCTTCAACCCCGACCAATTCTTGAAGGTACATAAAGCTTGTTCAATGAACCCAATTGAGCCACATCCGTATTACTAAATATCATTAAATAATCTACAAAACAAAGGTGAGTGATGTTTACCAACCTAAACCTCGGATGGAATTTGAACCTACGGTCTTTAGCCATTTTCCCAGGAATCTGAGAAAGCACTTTCATGGCCATCACAAAAAGGTTTAAGGAAATAGGGTCCCCTTGTCTCAACCTTTTAGAGCTCCTAAAGAAACTGCCCAACTCGTCATTAATAGATATAGAGAACATAAGAGATTTAATACAAGCCTTAATCCAAAGAACAATTTTAGGAGGAAAACCATACCTCTTGATAATTTCAATGAGGAAGTCCTATGGAAAACTCATATTTGTCAAAATTATGAGTTATGTGTGCACAACAGTTATGTGTGCAAACTTGTTGCCAATCTAATGATTTTGCTTGTTTCCTTTATTGTGTGTGTGCACATTAGTTCTGCGTGCACACTAGTTGCAGACTTATGTCTTGGCCTGTTTCGTTTAAAGTATCTGTGCACAACAGTTTGTGCTTACACTCTCGCTTCAGACATTTGCAACCCAGCACCAGTTCCATGTCTCATAAAGTGAAAAAGATACTGTTTATCTTTGTCTCTTACCTTTTAGGACCTTTTTACATGTGTCATAGTATCCTTAAGTGGTCCTAAGGAATAAAGTTTCTTTTCCTGATTTGTTTTGTAGTCCAAACCAAAAGAAGGAATACTTTCCTTATTTGGACAAACATGGGTCATCCCCTTGTTGGCTGACATGGCACTATAGTGTTGAGCAAGAAGCCTTACATTGTATAATACCATTTCTTGCATGTATGAATCTAACCTTTTCATCTTTTATTTCATTGTACTCTAAAATTTCTTAGAGTATTCTTTCTCTTAAGGTTCATAGGTTCATTTCCATTGTGTGCCAAAACCTCATAAACTTGATGGCTCTTGGAACGTGGTTCCTTTGCTGATGCTGGTACGTGGCATTAATGCTTGAAGCTTGGTGGTTCACAAGCTATTCTCGAGTGTATTCCCCATGTGAAGAAGATCCAAAGAGTTGCTACATGTTAAGGATTCAGAATGTGGTGCTAAGTGTAAAGTTGAATAGGGAGTTCTTTTTACTATATCTTAGATCAACTTTGACCTATATCTTGTAATGTGTTTTTAACTTAGTAGATTGCTTCGATTTGGACAAGGTCCCATGGATGTAGGCTAAAAGTAGATTTAGCCAAACCATGTATATGGCTGTGTTCTTTATTTTCCGCACTTATGTTTGATGGGGTTTAATTGGAAATGTCTCAATCTACTTGGTAATAATTCCACCGCACTTAAAATGGGTAACCATACACTAAAGTGAGTTAAATCTACAACTCTTTCCCTAACAAGTGGTATCAGAGCATGTCTTGATAAGTTGTTTCAATTGATCCTTACCCATTTTGGTTATTTTGTATGCATCTGAGAGGTCTGGTTGTTGGATGAAATCTTATATGTGTTGCGTTTTCAATTTAGATATGCTGTGTGTCTGTGTGTGACTGTCATTTACTATGTTAACATCTGTCTAATTGTTTTTGCATCATGAGTTTCTTTACTAAAGAAGGATCTGCTCATAGACCACCTTTGTTAGAAGGACCTAACTATTATACATGGAGACCTAAGATGCATGCTTTTCTTAAGTCTATAGATGAAAGAGTCTAGTCAACGGTTGTGAGTGGTTGGACAACCCTGGTTGTTGTTGAAAATGAAGTGTCTAGACAAAAACCAGTTGCTAGTTGGACTGCTGATGAGTTAACACTTGCAAACTGTAACTCTAAAGCCATTCATACCCTTTTTAATGCTGTTAATGTGAACCAAATAAAACTCATAGCTAATTGTGGGCTTGCTAAAGATGCTTGGGATAGGCTTAAAGTTAAGAAGGAGGGAACTAGTGCTGTTAAAAGAAATAGGCTTAGAAGACTGGCCACTGATTTTGAAAATCTGAACATGGAAGAGAATGAGACTATAACTAATTTTTATGGTAGAGTTTGTGATATTTCTAATGAATGTTTTTCCTTGGGGAACATATACTAATGCTGAACTTGTTAGGAAAGTGTTCTACTCTTTGCCTCAGAGGTTTATGTTAAAGGTCACCATCATTAAAGAATGTTAGGATGTGGATGCTATTGACATTGATGAACTCATTAGCTCTCTCCAAACATATGAACTAAATTTGAAACATTGGGATAAACAGAAACCAAGCAAAGGTTTGGCTCTCAAACATGAGGTTGATCATGATCCTTTTGAAGATTATTATTTAAGTTCATTAGATGATGAAACTTGTGCTTTACTTATAAAGAATTTTGCAAAGTTTCTTAAGAAAAATATGAACAAGCCTCATAATAGCGGTTATGGGTGAAAACCTTTTGTGAAAAAGTCTTATGACCATCAAACCCTTAGTACCTTTAAATAGAAATTTTCAAAAAAGAAAAATAGAGGTATCAAGTGTTTTGAATGTGAGGGCTTTGGGCCCATGTAATCTGAGTGTGCTAACACACTGAAAAGGAAGAAAGGTAAGGCCATGGCTGCCACTTTGAGTGAAAGTAAGCATGATGAGAGTGATGATGATGATTCGGGTGATGATGAAAATGTTCTTTCCTTCACTGTGAACCAAGAAGATGGTAAAAGTGAGGTTTCTGATGACACTATTGATATCTATGCTAAACAACAAGAGGCATATCATAAAATGTATGACCAATGGCTAAAGGTTGTGAAAAAGTTGCAGTCTCTTGGTATTGAGAATGCTACTTTGCTAAAACAAAAGAAAGCCTTGTCCGAAAAGATTATTGTTCTTACTACTGAATTAACTAAGGCTAAGGCCATCATTGATAAGTTGAATGTAGGTTCTCATAAGTTTGATGAAGTGCTTGGTCAAGAAAAATCCTTTAGAGATCGGTATAGTTTGGGCTTCAGTCCTGGTGCTAGCATATCAAAAGCTGGTGCAAGCACGTTTGTAAAGGCCACCAAAACTCTTGCTGAAGGTATTGATGTGAGACAGGTTATGAAGGTATCAAAATTTATTCCCATTTGCCATTTTTGTAACAGGAAAGGTCACATCAGACACAAATGTTTCAAGTTTATTGCTTATTTGAAGAAAGTTCTTAAAAACCATAGTTTTTTTTGCTAGTGTAAATCATAATGCTAACAATGGTTTTTCTTCTAAAAGAGTTTGGAAACCTAAGGCTGATGTGAACTGTTTTGTGTCTCATACTTCTTTGCTTGCATTTCAAAATGATCTTCGGTATCTGGACTGTAGTTGTTCAAGGCATATGATAGGTAATAAATTTCTTTTGACTAAACTTGGATCAGTTGATAGTGGACATGTCACTTATGGTGATGGAAAGAGAGGTAAAATTCTTGGCAAAAAGTCAATTGTGCTTCCTGATTTTCCTATTTTGAAAGATGTCTTACTTGTTGATGGTTTGAAAGCTAATTTGATTAGTATTAGTCAAATTTGTGACAAAGATTTTGTGATTCAATTCTCAAAGGACAAATGTCAAATTTTGAATGGTAAAGGTGTTTTTCTTCTTGAGGGGAAAAGGTCAAATAACAATTGTTACTTGCTTTCTAACCGTGTGTCATGTTGCAATTAAAAAACAGATTCCACAAACTTGTGGCATGAGAAACTTGGTCACATGAACTTCAAGGACTTGTAAGACTCCCAAAAAAGGAAGTGGTTAAAGGACTATCAAAACTTGAACTTCTAAAAGGTAATGTGTGTTGTCCATGTCAACAATGTAAGCAAACCAAAATATCTCATAAAGCTTTATCAAATCTCAATACCTCATGTGTTTTAGAATTGGTCCATATGGATCTAGTTGGTCTTATGCAAACCGAGAGTCTGGGAGGTAAGAGGTATGTGTTTGTTTGTGTATATGATTTTTCAAGGTGTGCTTGGGTGGTTGATTTTTTGCATGAGAAATTTGATTCCTTCAATGCATTTCAGAAATTGGCTAAAAGGTTGCTTGTTGAGAAGAGTTCTAAAGCTACAAAGATTGTGAGAATTAGGAGTGACCATGGAAAGGAATTTGAGAATGTTGATTTTGCCAATTTTTGTGAATTGCAGGGCATATTCCATGAATTTTCAGCTCCAAAAACACCTCAACAAAATGGTGTTGTGGAAAGGAAAAACAGAATGCTTCAAGAGATGGCTAGGGTGATGCTTAATGCCAAAAAGCTTCCTACAAGACTTTGGGCCGAAGCTATCAACACAACATGTCATATTTCCAACAGAGTTTACTTTAGAAAAGGTATTGTTCAAACTCCTTAGCTATGAGTTGTGGAAAGGTAAAAAAACTAATCTCTCTTTCTTTTATGTGTTTGGATGCAAATGCTATATTTTGAATGATAGAAAGAATTTAAGTATGTTTGACTTTAGGAGTGATGAAGGAGTTTTCATTGGATATTCTTCCAATAATCATGCATTCAGGATCTATAACATGCATTTTGAAAAAGTTTTAGAATCTATTAATGTTGTGTTTAGTGATGTAGAAGTCTTTTCAGAATTTTCTCAAGAATGTGAAATTCAAGACATGTCTGCTCCTCATGTGCCCACACAAGATGGTGTGAACACTAATGAATCTCCTGAACCCAAACCTTTGTCAAATGTGGTATCACATACTTCTGGTGCTACAACAACTGGATTTGCTCCATGCAATGATTCATCTTTTGATTCCTCATTTCAACATGAAGGGATAGAGCTAATTGTTGATCTTTCTAATGAAAGCATTTGAAGGAGAAACCAAATAAGAAAAGATCCACCAACATGGGTTCAAAAAGCTCATCTATGTTCAACCGTTATAGAAGATCCAAATAAGGTAATGGTTATAAAAAGGAGAAGACAAAATGAAATTAACCATCTTTGTTATGTGTCTCTTACAGAATCGAAAAATGCCAAACAAGCGTTAGAAGATGAAAATTGGGTTGAGGCCATGTAGGAAGAACTAGAACAATTTGAAAGGAATGATGTATGGATGCTTGTGCCAAGACCAGAGGGAATCAACATAATAGGTACCAAATGGATTTTTAAGAATAAAACTGATGAGTTTGGTAATGTTGTCAGGATCAAAGCCAGGCTTGTAATTCAAGGATATACTCAAGTTGAGGAAATTGACTTTGATGAAAATTTTGCCCCTGTTGCTTGACTTGAATCAATACGCTTGCTGCTTTCTGTTACCTGCTGTCTCAAGATCAAATTGTTTCAAATGGATGTCAAAAGCACCTTTTTGAATGGGATGCTGACCAGAAGTGTATGTTGAACAATCGATTGGCTTTCAGGACCCCCACAAACCTGATAATGTATTCAAATTGAAGAAAACACTTTATGGTTTAAAACAAGCCCCATGAGCTTGGTATGAAAGGTTGACAACTTTCCTTCTTGAGCATAACTAGGAACGAGGTAGTGCCGACAAAACCTTCTTTATCAAGCGTGCTAACCATGAAATCTTATGTGCACATATTTACGTTGATGATATTGTGTTTGGTTCTACATCTCATTCACATGCACTTGAATTCATTAGTGTGATGAAAAATGAGTTTGAGATGAGTATGATAGGGAGTTGAATATGTCTCTTGGACTTCAAATTAAATAAATGGATAATGGCATGTTTGTTTCCCAATCAAAGTATGCTAGAAACATGTTGAAAAGATTTTGTCTAGAGAATGCAAAGCGTGCTAGAACCCCTATGAGTGCTATCCTTAAGCTGTCAAAAGATGAACATGGTAAAAAGGTAGAAAATAAGATGTACCGAAGCATGATAGGAAGACTTATTTACTTAACTGCAAGCCGACTTGATATTTGTTTTAGTGTTGGTGTTTGTACTAGGTTTCAAACTAACACATCTGAGTTGCACTTGAATGCAGTGAGAAGAATCATGAAATATGTTTCAGGTATGTATGATTTTTGTCTTTGGTGCTCATTTGATTCTAACCATTGCTTGGTTGGATATAGTGATGCGGATTGGGCAGGAAGTTTGGATGATAGAAAAATTACTTTGGGTGGATGTTTCTACCTTAGAAACAATCTTGTCACATTGTGCATCAAGAAGTAAAACCTAATCTCCTTATCCATTGTCAAGACTGAGTATATTGCCGTAGGGAGTTGTTGCACTCAAATTTTATGGTTAAAACAAATGTTGAATGATTATGGTGTTGATCAAGATTGCGTGACAATTGTTTGTGATAACACAAGTGCCATTAACATCTCTAAGAATCTACTCCAACATTCTAGGACTAAGCATATTGACATAAGACATCATTTCATTAGAGAGTTAGTTGAGGAGAACATCATTGCACTTTCTCATGTGAACACAAAATCCTAATCGGCTGATTTCTTTACAAAGGCACTTGACTATGATACTTTTGTTTTCTTCAGGAAGTCCATTGGACTACTTCAACTTGAATAGTTTTTCATTGATGTTGATGAATAAAGCATGAACATGCTACTTCTATTTTTGTTTGTCAAGTTCCATGATCTGTGCTAGCACTCTAATTGTCATTTATTTTCTCTTATCTGTGTGCTAACTTTGGTATGTTGCGTCCACTGAGACTCTCTCTATAAGATGACCTTATCTCATCATAAGTTGATTGTCCATTCTTATCACCATTATGAAAGAGCTACCTTGCATGAAGTGTGAAAATTGTTTTGAGTAATTTTCTGATTTGTAGAGACACCTATATCTTGGAAAATCTACCATTAAGAGGACTACCTTCTTGCAAGTGTGAAAGCTACATTTTGGTTACGTTTATGAGAGATAGTTGCCTTTTGATCAAAATGAAAAGAAAAATCTTTATTTTCTATGCTGAAAATGAAAAATGAAAAATTATAGTAGGGCATGAGGGAAGGGGGAGTTTCTCTTACAAAATTTTGAATTGACCAATGTGTAATTTAATCCCCTTGAGGACAACATCACACACTTAGACAAGCTCTTGGAATTTATCTCACTTGTGTGTGATTGAGGAAGTGTTGTTTTGATTGCATTATGTTGACAACTTTCGTACGAGTTTTTGTGCCTTTTTAAGATTGAAAATTTGATCTATTAGGATGATTTGCACAGATTGGCTTTCTTGACCCTTAAAAATTCATGTGAAGCGTTTCATCATTTTAATTTTATGTTTTTAGAATTTGTTCAATAAAGTCGAGTCTTTTGGGATGTTGTGTGTTCACATGATTGCCTATGTACACTGACTTAGGATAGAGTTCTATTTTTGGTATAACTCTCTTTAGGGCATCAGAACCACATCTTACCATAAATGCAAGCCCTAAAACCTTTTGCATCAGTCTTCACAATCTAAACCTTATTGCGCAGCCTATGTTCTCTATTCTTCATGATTTTTTCTCTCAAAATTTCACTGATTTTTCTTTGTTTTCTCACATGGATTCAAGAAAGAAAGCTATTGAGAAACCGAAAAGAAAGGCCATGGAGGATCACTCAAGAAAGGATTTCTAGATGTGAAGAAATCTAGCAAGAAAAAGGCAAGGAAAGAGAAAATGCCACGGGAGTCTGATTCTGCGACACCAGAGGAGTCCTACAAGGAAGAAACCAGCTATTCATCTAACCTGTCTCTTCCCCTATTTCCAGTGAAAACCAAGACTCTATGCGCTCACCGAAGTGTTAGAGTAGGTGCCCTAGAGCCAATCAATTATTGTGGAATTGACTCTTTGTAATAATGTTCATTGATCAATAAAAAGGCATTTTATTCTACATCGCATAAATCATCATTATATGTATTGATACATGTCCTTAGAATGGTAGAACTGTGACGAGGGTATCAAGTTTTTCAAATCTTGATAGTGAGAACCCTATGAGCACATATGATGGCCATTCTAGAAACGTCCGTAGCCCCAGTATTATTCTGAAGTAAGGGCACATATAATACGGTAAGGCTATCATAGTGTTGAACAACCCTGTTGAAAGGCAGTGACAGATCTCACTTATCAAGGTTGTTTGGTGACAACCTGGTGTAACACATGGGTGTTTGCTGTAGGCAAGTTCACTAGACTGACCCACTAGAGGATTCCATATGGATGGTAACCCTAGTGTTTATGGAACAAATCCTCTAACAAATGGTGGTGTATGTGATCCTTAGACTTGAGATCACTGGAGGGCCTTGTGCACCGATTGGTGCAGTTCGACACTAGCCCAATGCAGTTCTATTCAGAGCTATCAATAAGGTAGTGATTGGCTACATCAAGGAGTGTATCAAGACTATGGTGGATCGACAGAGGATTCATCACTCTCAGGTATAGGAGAAGTTATCTCACGACGCAATTCAGTAAATGACAATGACACTAAAACTGTGGCCACAGTGGGATTGAGTTGTTGCTCCATCCAGTTTATAATTCCGGTCATTGATCCAATAATTGAATACATACATATCAAGAGTAACCGAGGTTGACACTATTTCTATGCCTCGGTCTTGTTGAGATAACGGATGATGAAAGTATTGGATTGTACGGTAACTATATCATTGACAGGTAGCCGCTACACTAAATCCGAATCTATCGGGTGGCCATGATGCCTTGCTAGGGGCCAATCTTGGTCTGTGTGTAGTGAGATGATTAATTGGTGTTAATCGCGATACTACACACTACCGGTATGATGAGGAGCCTATGGGTCACACACATAAAAGATAATTTAAGAGCTAGTTTATAAGAAGGGCGTTTTCATCTTTTTAGGCGAAAGGGTATTTTGGTAATTTCACAGTGCAATTAAATTTGCTCAGTTCGTAGCCTTTATTTAATTTGTTAATAAAATTAAATAAGTGAAATTATATTTAAATATGTGTTCACATATATTTAAATGAATTATTGTTATTGTTAAATGTTAATATATGAAATATATATATTAATTGAATTTAATTGAAATAACAATAATTATTATTAAGATATCTAAATGGGGTTGTTTGGACATAGGAGTTGTTTGGGTTGGTGCCTAATCCCATTCGATGATGGAATAGGGCATAGTGTGCACTATATAAGTGCAACACTTTGTGAAATGAAAAAATGGAATTCATTTTCATTCATAAAGCAAAACTCAGCCCTTTTCTTTCCCACACCAGATTGCCTTTTTGCTTGAATCAAATCTCTTTTGATTTCATCTTAGTTCTTAAGGCTAAAGAGGATCTAGCAAATCCCTCTTTAGTTCCTTGGGGTTGTCTTCGTGTGGACTACATTTGTTCGATCCTACTCTTGGGTCAGTAGCGAAATCCGTTCAGAGACAAGTTGGAGGAGCCTCCAAACGTGCGTATGATTTCTTAACTCCAGACTGAATTTTCTGCAGATTCTTATTTAATGTATAAACTGTATATTTGTGCCCTGATCTTGGTTCTAAGGAACGTTCCATGTCGTAATTATTTTTTCGTTTCTGCTGCCATGACTTGATCGTTTCCTAACAGTGGTATCATAGCCTTGGGTACCAGATTTTACAGTTTTTGTGAATGGTTGATTACATGTATTTCATTGATAACATGTTGCCTTGATGAATCTGCACAAAATCTACCATGAACGCATGTTTTAAGAAATAAATAAATTGATTAATTTAATTTGTTGATGATATGCAGTTTTGGTATATTGGGTTATGGATTTTTGTTGAAATCAGAAGTTAAGATTGATTGTGAAATTCGTTTGGCGTATTTTTGGTGGTTGGTTGAACTGATTTGATGCTACATATCAGTGTACGCTCATCGCGGCGATATAAACCATCGTCACGATGTGCGTTGTTTACTGTACTCGCTGATTGCAAAATCAGCGCTCGTCGCGGCGATATAACTCATCGCCGCGACAATCGCAGTCTAAGGTGCACGATGACGAAAATCAGCGCTTGCCGTGGCGATATAACCCATCACCACAACGATCGCACGTGGTGCATGTACACGACGCAAATCAGTACACGACGCAAATCAGTGCACCCTGCAGTGATCTAATCCATCGCTACACCGAACGCACTTTCGAGTGCACAAGGGTCAAAGTGAAAAGTTTCAAAACTTTTGGACAAAATATAGATCTGCAGATTGTCAGGGGCTAATTAATAATTAACCCACCCAATTCAAAAATTGATTGTTTTTTAAATGAATGCCATGTACTTGTTTGTATATTGCATGGTGCCTGGTACATAAGCCTTAGACCTATGGTGAATGTTTTAAATTTTTGGGTATGTATGGTTGTAATTTATTAAATAGGGCATGCATGTCCTGCCTTTCTCTCCTTCTCAATGTACATTCTTTTCTCATCTCATTCCCCTCGAATGTAAATCGAGGTTTCTAAATTTATTGATGTAAAGAATTTTGTATAATTATTCTCACTGTAAATTTAGAATGATGTTTTTGCGATGTACTTGAAGACGGATCAAAGAAGAGACGATCATACTTGAAGACTCAAGATTTTATCATAAGACCCCTAGGTGACCTACCGATTCCTCTAGGCTTCAGGAAATCGGTTTTAGTTGGGCCATGTACTGGTTTTAATATTCTGTTTAGAATGCATGCTAAGGTTGAATGTTCAATAACATGCCAAACAATGTCATTCTAACGAAGATAATAATCTGGTGAGACTCAATTAAAGTATATTAAGTCGCGTAAGCCTTCTATCACCATGATTTTAATCAAACCACTATTTGTCGGAACCTTGTTCGCCAAAGCGAAGGGTACACTTCTACTAGTGGGAGCTTAAAATTCATTGGAGTTTTTCTTAATGGTGATAGGTCGACTTAAAATGACGGTTTTGCTTGTTCGCCAAAGCAGAGGTCGATAAATGCGTCATAGGCATAGTAGAGAAGTACACATATTGTGTGTACATGGTGGCTTGTAGTGTCCACTTTACTGATACTGAGAATCACACTTGAGGACAATGGTTAGGGCCATTGGATTATGTGATTGGCTTGTTGGCTTCTTCACATTTGAGGTTGATAGTAGGAGCTATCAACTGGTGTGGATTAAGTTTGTTGGCCTACCTAATCAACTTATTTTGGCTTGGTCACCAAAGCGAAGGTTTGAAATGGATCAGATGGGATCTCAGTCCACTAGGAGAGCCGACGGGCTTTCTCGAGTTAATAGTGAAGGCTATTGACTTGAGGAAAATAGTGGGAGTGTTTTTTTTTTTAATAAAAGACCATATTAAATAATAATGAACTTTATAATGACTTTATCTTTTTTGCAATTGTAGATTCATCAAAATGAGCATTATGAACCTGCGACTGATAATCGAGAAAGAAAATAGGTTGGATGGATCCAATTTCTCAGACTGGTATTGTAATCTTCAGATTATACTCAAGTCCGAAAAGAAATTGTATATCCTTGAAAAGCCATACATGGTTGAGCCTGATCCTAATCCTGATGACACTCAGGAAGTAAAGGACACTTATCAAAAGTTCCTTGATGATGTTGATGGCGTTCAATGCTTGATGTTAGCATCGATGACACTAGTGCTGCAAAAGCAGCATGAGAATATAGACACTGGTGCCATTATTTTACACCATAAGGAGCTTTTCGAAGGGAATGCTCGACATGAGAGGTACAAGGTGTCAAAAGCACTGTTTGGAAGTCGTCTGACTGAGAGAGCCCAAGTTGGTCCTCATGTACTCAAGATAATCGAGCACATAGAGAGGCTTGAGACTTTGGGATTTTAGTTGGATGTAGAATTACAAATGGATTTGATTCTGCAATTTTTTCCTGACTCTTATGCACCGTTCATAATGAACTTTAATATGAACACGATGGTGAAAACCCTGTCGGAGCTTTTAAACATGCTGAGGACTGCAAGTAGGACTTGAAGAAGTCCAAGCCTATTTTACTGGTTGCTGCTAGTAAAGGAAAATGTAACGACAAGGATAAGGCCAAGGCCAAACCCAAGCCCAAGCCCAAAGGATAGGGTACTCTTGGGCCTAAGAATGGTATAGGGAAGGGCAAAGTAGTCTGCTTCTATTGTGGCAAGCCTGGCCATTGGAGGAAACACGGCAAGACTTTCCTCACAAGCAAAAAGAAGTTAGATGTTACAACTTTAGGTAATTTATGATTGAAATTAACTTCTCTCCCATAACATCTTGGGTCATTGACACAAGATGTGGTATTCACATTTGTACTGATGTGTAGGGACTAAGGTAGAGTAGAGTGCTCACCAAGGGAGAGGTGGACCTATGAGTTAGAAATGGAGCACATGTGGCTGCATTAGCTGTAGGGACTTATTGTTTATCTTTGCCTACGGGCTACATAACTGTTATTACGTACCTTCTATTTCTAGAAATATTATTTCAGTATCCACTTTGGATAATATAGGGTACCATTTTGAGATATCTAATTGATTGTTATCCATTAGTTTGAATGGTATTCTATTTCGAATTGCAAGGTTATATAATCGGTTATATGTTCTTGATTTAAACAATAAAGGTATTCTCAATGTTGAAACCAAGAAAGCTCAACATAGCGATCAAAACTAGACATATCTTTGGCATTGTAGATTGGGTCATGTTAATAAGACCCGCATTGCAAAACTTCAAAGGGATGGAGTTTTAGACCCTTTTGACTTTCAGTCATTTGAGGTGTGCGAGTCATGCCTGTTAGGTAAGATGACCAAGTCTCCTTTCACAGGACAAGGTGAAAGGGCTACTGAACTGTTAGGCATCATCCATAGTGATGTATGTGGTCCACTAACAGTTGAAGCCAGAGGTGGATATTCATACTTCATCATATTTACTGATGATCTCAGTAGATATTGTTATGTCTACCTTATGAGACATAAATCTGAAGCCTTTGATAAGTTCAAAGAATTCAGGAATGAAGTACAAAATATTTTGGGCAAAAGTATTAAAGCTCTTTGGTCAGATCGAAGAGGTGAATACTTAAGCTTAGGGTTTTCTGGATACCTGAAGGAATGTGGGATAGTATCACAACTCACCCCTCCGTATACACCCTAACACAATGGAGTGTCTGAAAGGAGGAATAGAACCTTACTTGACATGGTTAGGTCTATGATGAGTTTTAGTGATCTACCTGCATCATTCTAGGGTTATGCCCTAGAGACTATGACTCATGTTTTGAACCGTGTGCCATCAAAGTTTGTAGATAAGACTCCATATGAACTATGGAATGGGCGAAAGCCTAGCTTGTCTTATCTAAGGATTTGGGGTTACGAAGCTTATGTTAAGAAATTGACTTCGAACAAGCTGGGCCCAAAATCCTGTAAATGTATATTTGTGGGGTATCCGAAGGAGAACAAAGGATACTGTTTCTACCACCTAGAAGAGCACAAAATCTTTGTTGCTCATTCTGGTGTCTTCCTAGAAAATGAATTTTTTCTAAGAAGTACTAGTGGGAGAAAAGTAGAACTTGATGAAGTTCTAGAACCACAAATAATACTAGACGAAGGATGGGATGATGTGCCCACAACAGGTGGTTGAACATTATGAGAGGTTACTCCATAACTTGTGGATCAAAGGAACCACCTTAGGTAGCACATGAGCTACATAGATCTGTGAGAGACGCCATGAGCCTAAGAGATACGGGTATCTCTTGACTCAACATGTGACTGACTAGTCTACTAAGAGGATGAACCTAGAACCTACGAAGACGCTATATCGGATCTAGATTCTGTTAAATGCTTAAAGCCATGAGATTTGAGATGGACTCCTCCATGTACCAGAACCAAGTAGGTCTTTGGTGGAACCACTTAAAGGGGTAAAACCCATAGGGTGAATGGGTCTTCAAGAAAAAGTTTGACATGGATGGTAAGCATACTTATAAGGCACGATTGGTTGCCAATGTTTCAAACAAATCATGGTATTGACTATGAAGAAACCTTTTCTCCAGTTGCCATGATTAAATCCATCCGGATTATGCTTGCGATTGCTGCATATCATGACTATGAGATTTGGCAAATGGATGTCAAAATAGCTTTCTTGAATGACCTTGAAGAGGATGTGTATATGACACAACCTGATGGTTTTGTCTTGATGGGCAAGCTGATAGGGTATACAAGTTGTAGAGATCCATATATGGACTCAAGCAAGCTTCAAGGAGCTGGAAACATTCGTTTTGATGAAGCCGTAAAACAATTTGGTTTTATCAAGAACAAAGATGAGCCCTGTGTTTACAAGAAAGTGAATGGAAGAGCAGTGGCATTCCTAGTATTGTATGTCGATGACATACTTTTGATCAGGAATGATATACCGACTTGCAATCGGTAAAGACTTGGTTTCCAAGTGCTTCTCCATGAAGAACTTAGGGAAGCAGCCTACATCCTTGGAATAAAGATCTATCGTGATAATCGCGTAGGTTGCTTGGCCTAAGTTGAGCGCATATATTGACAAAGTACTGAAAAGATTCAGTGTGGAAGAATCCAAGAAGGGATTTCTTCTGATGTCACATGATGTTTTTCTCTCTAAGGAAATGTGTCCTAGAACACAAGATGAGAGAGATAAGATGAAGAGAATCCCATATGCATCAACAATTGGATCCATCATGTATGCCATGTTGTATACTCGGATTAATGTCTCATGTGCTTTGAGCATTTGCGTAGATATCAATCCGATCTAGGTGAGCATCACTGGATGGCCATCAAGAACATCTTAAGTACCTGAAAAGGACTAAGGATATGTTCTTGGTTTATGGAGGGGAAGATGAGCTCACTGTAAGAGATACAGTATGATTACGATCACAATCAGGATTGTATTTTGTCTCAACGAGGTGCAATGAATTGGAAGAGCCAAGCAAAGCACCATAGTGGACTCTACAATGGAGGCTAAGTTTATTGCATTACCAGATGTGGCCAAGGAGGCAGTCAGGATTAAGATTCGTTATCGAACTTGGTGTGTTTCCACGATTTGATCAATAGACATCTATTGTGACATAATGGAGCATCGCTCAGCCAAGGAACCACGGTCTCATCAGAAGTCCAGACATCTAGAAGATTCCATCTCATCAGAAAATAGTTGAGAGGAAAGATGTGCAGATCTAAATAACATATGACGACAATCTCGCAGATCCATTGACAAAGCCTCTGTCGCAGCAGAACATGAAAGCACTTGAGATCATTGGTATTAAATACATGAAAGATTGGCCATTGTGTAAGTGGAGATTGTTAGAGTAGGTGCCCTAGAGCCAATCAATTATTGCAGAATTACTATTTGTAATAATGTTCATTGATCAATAAAAAGGCATTTTATTCTATATCACGTAAATCATCATTGTATGTATTGATACATGTCCTTAGAATGGTAGAACCGTGACAGGGTATCAAGTGTTTCAAATCTTGATAGTGAGACCCTATGAGCATATATGGTGGCCATTCTAGAAACGTCCGTAGCTCTAGTATTATTTTGAAGTAAGGCACATATAATACGGTAAGCTTCATAGTGTTGAACGACCCTGTTGAAAGGCAGTGACAGATCTCACTTGTCAAGGTTGTTTGGTGACAACCTGGTGCAACACATGGGTGTTTGCTGTAGGCAAGTTTACTAGACTGACCCACCAGAGGATCCATATGGATGGTAACCCTAGTGTTTATGGAACAAATCCTTTAACAATGGTGGTGTATGTGATCCTTAGACTTGAGATCACCAGAGGGCCTGTGGCACCGATTGGTGCAGTTCGACACTAGCCTAATGCAGTTCTATTCAGGCTATCAATAAGGTAGTGATTGGCTGCATCAAGGAGTGTATCAAGACTATGGTGGATCGACAGAGGATTCATCACTTTCGGGTATGGGGGAAGTTATCTCATGGCGTAATTCAGTAAATGACAATGACACTAAAACTGTGGCCACAGTGGATTGAGTTGTTGCTCTATCCATTTTAATTTCGGTCATTTTCCAGTAACTAATACAGACATATCAAGAGTAACTTAGGTTGACACTATCTCTATGCCTTGGTCTCGTTGAGATAACAATGATGGAGTATTGGATTGTACAGTAACCATATTGTTGACAAGTAGCTGCTTCGCTGAATCCGAATCTATCGGGTGGCCATGATGCCTTGCTAGAGCCAATCTTGGTCTGTGTGTAGTGAGACGATTATTGTTGGTAATCGTATACTATACACTACTGGTATGATGAGGAGCCTACGGGTCACACACATAGAAGATAATTTAAGAGCCAGTTTATAAGAAGGGTATTTTCGTCTTTTTAGACGAAAGGGTATTTTGGTAATTTCACAGTGTAATTAAATTTGCTGAGGTCATAGCCTTATTTAATTTGTTAATAAAATTAAATAAGTGAAATTATATTTAAATATGTGTTCGCATATATTTAAATGAATTTTGTTATTGTTAATGTTTATTATTGAAATATATATATTAATTGAAATAACATATATTATTTAAAATATCTAAATGGGGCTGTTTTGACATAGGAGTTCTTTGGGTTGGTGCCCAAGCCCATTTTATGATGGAATAGGGCATGTGGCACTATATAAGTGCAACACTTTGTGAAACAAAAAAATGGAATTCATTTTGATGCGTGTTTACTACAACATGCAAAATAGCAAGTGCACTAGTCCCACAAAATAAAGTGATGAGTGAGTATCGTTCCATGAGGATAATGTTACTAGTACCGATTTCTCTAGTTTAAGTCCTAATTGAAGCACAATAAAATGGTTTGATGGAAAATAAACAAATAAATACAAATTAACAAAATATAATGAATGATAATGAAATTAAGCAAAACCCAACAACTTAACTAATTAACAATGCTAAAAAAATGCTAGGGTGTTGATTTCACCTAGATACCTAATCCAAATCATAGAATCTATTACCCAAGTTCTAATTCCTTGTGAAAATCGAATTCCCTATTTGTAAAACATACCTTCTCAGCTACATTTCCCTACTTATCCCTATCAAGCTTCGACACCCACAAAATGAAGATTAATCGTTAAAAGTCTTTAAGCTTTATGAATTCTATCTAGATTTCATAGATCGCTAAACCTATCTCTAGCGTTTGCTAATCTACGGTATTTACCCAGAGGCACAATCAAATCACTTCTCAGTCTCATTATGAACACACACATTTGAATGGTGATCAAGCATACAAAGTCATTAAGCAAAGAGATAAACACTCAATCATGAAATTAAAACTCAAAGTAATCAATTCATATAAATTTGAATCATTGTATCAAGATTACATCAACCCTAGCTAAACAACTCAGTTCTACTCAAAAATGAATTAAAATAACGAAAACAAACTGAATCAAGATTCATCATTGAAAAACAAGCAAAAGATGAGAAATCTTCTCTAATTTGAAGCCCAAATCTTCAATAATCTTCTCCTTCCTGAGCTGCCTCCCATATGACGAACCAAGCTCCTTTTCTCTTCCTTTTCACCTCTAATTTATACCTCTCTCACTTAAGGATGAAGCCCTAGCAGCCAATGCGTCGTTTTATTTTTATATCTGATGTAGGTTTCACCGCGCGAAGCTTTTTCCTTGCCACGGCGGGCCTTTTGGCCAAATTTGAGTATGATAGAGTCTGAATCTGGAAAAGTTTTAAACATATGAATTTTATCCCTTTCAATTATCTTTCTGGTAGTTCAAGATGAGAACAATCCGGTCTACAACTCCAGTTATGGCAGAAAACGGAAGCACGTCCAAAGACGTTTTTCTTCAGTTCCTGGCATACTTTTCACGACTTCAAGCCAAGTTTTCACCCTTGTCCAGTCAGAATTAGGAAAAACCCAAAACATGAAAGTTGTCGCTCTTCTTCTTAGTTTCTAAAACTTCTAATTCAGGTCATTCTGAGTTTCCAAGCTCCAGTTACACAATTTACGCTCAAAACTGTCATTTATGCTAAAAATCATCGTTTAGCCTGCAGACAAATTAATAGAATTAGGTAGCAATTATGGCCCAAATTGTATAAAAAGTATCCTAAATCCTATCAAATTCAATGCAAATCATAGTGTAAAATATGATTATTAAATACCCCAAACTTAAATTTCTCATCCTCAGCATAGGAATAAAAACTCAAGAAAGAAAAGCAACAAACACCCAAAACACAAAAACACAAACTGAAAATAACAAACAAAAATTAGACTCAAACCAACACAGAATTGCTAATTTATGGAAGTCTCTAAGGTTGTTGAAAAATTATTACTAGAATGTTCAACACTCCAAGAAGTTATAAGTTGCATCGACTATCTTTCTCTATGAGTCCCCCGAGTAGGTATCCCCACTTCAGTCCACATTCCGACTTCCCGGATTATTTTATGCAGAAATGTAAAGTTTATCAAATGGTGGCAGACTCCATAAGCCTAAGTATGGAACTACTCTCCACTAATGTAGACTAGAACGCTAAGGATCAAAAGGTTTTTGCAAGCTTGTAACGTTAGGCTCGGGAAATGGGTTCCAAGAAAAAGGATAGGATATAATAAGAGAACTCGGTTTTCCTCATGCAAACAATAATCAAATCAAACTCCACTTCATCTCAACCACCAATCAACGTGTCCACTAATTTACACCCTCAAACTTGTATCTTTTTTTTTTTATTTTTTATTTTTTTTGATACCAAATATGCGCGGCCGGGAAGTGCGTCTAAGGTGTACGTGGCGTTATTAAACCAGAGGTCGCCAAGTACTGCTAGCAATTTTAAGGCGTTACTGGTTTCCAGCCGAGATACCTTTAAACTTGGCAAAAGAATTGTTTTTTTTTTTTTTTTTTTCCAAACAAAACAAATCAATTGAATTGAGGTGAACTACCTCTTTTATTTTTATTGCCCTTCTCACAACCCCCAAACTATTCTTTTAGTTGATTCGTACAACTCTTCCCTTTCTTTGTGTTTCATTAGGATCGAATTCTCCTAAGGGTACGACAGAGTGTTTAGGGTATAAGGATTGACAATTTTTGGTTAGCCAAGAAAAATAAAGCATAATGATCAAAACGGCTCAAATGGGTGACTAGGGACAATTTCGTTCATAGTTGGCTAAGAGGCTCAAATGTTCCAAGAATGCCTAATCATCTCCTCAACCATGCTAATCCTAGAATTTCGCCTCAAGCACTTCTTAACTGTTCTAGAGTCCACCAACATTATCAACTTTACGAAACCACATAAAATGAATCTAAGCATGCCGAAATAAATGAAAATGGTGGTTGAACCACTCAACAAACTTCAATCAAAATTTGTCAATAAACAAACTTGAAGCAATGCTTAACATTTTCCAAAAATAATATCCCAACATTCTAGTTCCATCATAGACTTATGCAATTCATCTAGGCAACAACACACACACCACAAACAAACACACTAACATTTAACAATCAAAGAACTTAAAACAAAAAAAACACACAAACAACTAAACACACAAATTCTCAAAATTTCCCTACCCCCAACTTAAAATGACATTGTCCCCATGTCACATCATGCGCATCCAAGGAATAGAAAATCAAAGTAAAGGTTACGAGATACTCCCATGATTAATCTGTAAAGGCCGATTCTGTGGCTAAATCCTGGCATCCATTCCATGCTTCCTCATCATCATCATCTGTCAAACAATTGAAAGTCTATGGTGCCAAATGTGTTAGATACCCTCACCGATTAATATGAAAGAATTACATCCTAATCTCAACCTTATTGAACTAAACCTAAAATCAAACAAAACAATAAAGAGCTAAAACCAGGAAATCAACATCAATTCCTACTTACAAAACATAAAGAAATAAAAGCTAAAACTAAAGAAAAGTGCTTCAGGCTTCAATCTTCTTCTACTTCTTCCTTTTCACACAACTCCCAAATTTGCTAAAAGCACTTCAACACAACAAACCCAACTTCCTCAACACCAAATTAAATCAAAATCAACAATTTCTACACTCCACAATCAACTCAATCCTCAAGTTCTAAACCAACATCCACAATCAACAAATTCAAGCAATTTTTCAACAAAACAAATCCACAATTGAAAGTGAACAAATAATTGCATAAAAACTCTTAACCTTACCAAGCCCAAGCTTTCAACCTTCAATTGCCCAATTTCATTAAAAATCACAAAGAAAGCTCCAATTTTCAAAAAATTTTCAAACCTAGGGGTTGCTAAAAATTTCTTCAAAATGGGTTAAACTGGGGCAATTGAAAGTGCATGATTGTTTAAAGAGGTAAGGGAGTGGATGGTCAAGAATTTTGAGGGAAAAAGGTGAGAAATTGAAGAAAGAAAATGAAATTCTTCGGAGGCTAGGGTTTGAAATTGCAAAAATGGAGAGAATGAAGTGGGTTAAAAAAAATTCTCAGGTTTCGCCGTGGCGAAGTTCTTCGTTCAAAATAAATTAAAACCCAGGTTTCATCGCGGCGAAGACAAATTCTTCGCGGAGGCGAAAAAATACAGAAGCTGTATCATTTTTCAGTTTACTTCGCCCCGGCGAAGAACAATCTTCGCCACGGCAAAGTCTGGGACTTTTCAACTTCATTTTCATACGACTTGCTTTGCCGCAGCGAAGAATACTTCTTTGCCCCGGTGAAGTCTGAGCATTTCTTTCCTTTTCCTTAGCTTCAAACTTCACCTAAACACCTAAAACACATATTAAAACTAATTCAAAATCATAAGAAAACTAAACAATTCAACAACAATGAAATAAACAACTGAAAAGACTTGGGTTACCTCCCAAGAAGCGCTTGTTTGTAGTCGGAAGCTCGACTTTCCCATGGTCCTTCGTCAATCCGGATCCTTGTGGGGTGCTTCACTTCCATTGCCACCTCTTGGTCTTTCCTTTGGAATTTCGGACATTCACATAAGCATCTTTTCGGAGCTTCAAATTCGTATATGCGTACTTGAGATGAGATGGTGATTGGTTGAGTCCATGTTTGAGTCTCTTCCCACACCAATTTTGACTTGTGCGCATTTACACCAAATTCCTCAAATTGTTCCTTGTGAGGTGAGTTGCTTGGTTGAAATTCCCCTAAGTGTCTTGCACACCTTTCCGCTTTGAGATTTTCCTCTTCATTAGTCTCGTCTTCATGTTCTTCCAACTTTCCTTCATTGTGAGGTTGCTCCAACACTATACCTATCCTCAATGTTATGACATTTAATTGTTCTTCGGATTTGTGACCGTTGTACTCGACAAAGAACCTTGAGATCTCTCTGTCAATTGTTCAATCAATTGCCCCACTTGAACCTCCAAATTTTGAATGGACACTCCTTTTTCGAAGTTTGAGCGTGTCTCATTCATAAAACTTGTGGTTTCTTGCATGAACTCTTCGAATATATCTTCCAATTTTGACACTCTTTGCTCACATGGTTGATGATTCACCACTGATTGATGGTTTGGCACTGTCCTTTGATTTGATTGACTGCTTTGATTGCTTCAGGACAAATTTGGGTGATTCCTCAACCAAGATTGTAAGCATTGGAGAAAGGTCACTTTGCAGCCTTTGTGACTAACCATGTAATTCACTTGCTCGGTTGTTGAGAAGAATAACTGGTTTCCATCTTGGCATTCCACACTCCCATGGTTTCCTGCACAAAATTCACAAGTTATAAAAGGTAGTGAATAGAATTTACATTCTACCTCCCAATTGGCTTTCAAGTGATGCAATTTGTGCAGATAATGTTGCGAACACATCGACTTCATGTAGACCCATTGTTCTCTCTGCATTGCTCTCTCATTAGGTCTTTGGTAGTTATTGTTGCCATCAGCTCAGTTTCATAAGCATCTTCTGGGGTCTTGTTATTTAGGCTCTGCTTGCTGCCACATCTACCATCGTTTGAATATTTGGTAGCAA
Organism: Pistacia vera; assembly: GCF_008641045.1. Classification (NCBI taxonomy): domain Eukaryota; kingdom Viridiplantae; phylum Streptophyta; class Magnoliopsida; order Sapindales; family Anacardiaceae; genus Pistacia; species Pistacia vera. The sequence goes on from NW_022196325.1 coordinate 450,608, forward strand.
CCCATTGTAAATGTTTGGACTGTCTCAAAACGGTAGACCATTATGTGGACAATTCCTTAACACTCCGTGTACCTCTCCCAAGCTTCAATATTATTCATCGTTGCCTTGCACGAAGAGGTAATGTCATTTCTCATACTTAAGACTATACAAATTTACAATTAACTACAAAATGAAATAAAAGCTTCAATTTAGCACTACACTAGATACTATCAATATTAATAATCAACTATCCCCGCAACGGCGCCAAAACTTGATGCGTGTTTACTCCAACATGCAAAATAGCAAGTGCACTAGTCCCACAAAGTAATAAAGTGATGAGTGAGTATCGTTCCCATGAGGATAATGTTACTAAGTACCGATTTCTCTAGTTTTAAGTCCTAATTGAAGCAACAATAAAAGGATTGATGGAAAATTACAACTAAATACAAATTAACAAAATATAAATGAATGATATGAAATTAAAGCAAAACCCAACAACTTAACTAATTAAACAATGCTAAAAATGCTAGGTGGTTGATTTCCACCTAGATCGCGTAACCCAATCATAGAATCTATTACCCAAGTTCTAATCCCTTGATTGAAAATCGAATTCCCTAAGTTGTAAACATACCTTCTCAGCTACATTTCCCTACTTATCCCTATCAAGCTTCGACACCCAACAAAATGAAGATTATCGTTAAAAGTCTTTAAGCTTTATGGAATTCTATCTAGATTTCATAGATCGCTAAACCTATCTCTAGCGTTTGCTAATCTACGTATTTATCCCAAGAGGCACAATCACAAATCACTTCTCAGTCTCATTATGAACAACACACATTTGAATGGTGATCAAGCATACAAAAGTCATTAAGCAAAGAGATAACACTCAATCATGAAATTAAAACTCAAAGTAAATCAATTCATATAAATTTGAATCATGTACAAGATTACATCAAACCCTAGCTAAACAACTCAGTTCATACTCAAAACTGAATTAAAATAACAAAACAAACTGAATCAAGATTCATCATTGAAAAACAAGCAAAAGATGGATAAATCTTCTCTAATTTGAAGCCCAAATCTTCAATAATCTTCTCCTTCCATGAGCTGCCTCCCATATGACGAACCAAGCTCCTTTTCTCTTCCTTTTCGCTCTAATTTATACCTCTCTCACTTAAGATGAAGCCCTAGCAAGCCAAACGTATCGTTTTTTTTACATCTGATGTAGGTTTCGCCGCGGTGAAGCTTTTTCCTTGCCACAGCAAGGGCTTTTGGGCCAATTTGAGTTGATGAGTCTGAATCTGGAAAATTTTAAACATATGAATTTTATCCCTTTCAATTATATTTCTGGTAGTTCAAGAATAAGCACATCCAGGTCTACAACTCAAGTTATGGCAGAAATACGGAAGCACGTCCAAAGACGTTTTTCTTCAGTTCCTGGCATACTTTTCACGACTTCAAGCCACGTTTCTCACCCTTGTCCAGTCAGAATATTAAAACCCCAAACATGAAAGTTTTTGCTCTTCTTCTTAGCTTCCCAAAACTTCTAAATTCAGGTCATTCCGATTTTCCAAGCTCCAGTTACACAATTTCGCTCAAAACGTCATTTATGCTAAAAATCATCGTTTAGGCCTGCAAAGACAAATTAATAGAATTAGGTAGCAATTATGGTCCAAATTGTATAAAAAGTATCCTAAATCCTATCAAAATTCAATGCAAAATCATAGTGTAAAATATGATTATCAAATTTTCATTCACAAAGCAAAACTCCAGCCCATTTTCTTTCCCACGCCAGATTGCCTTTTTGCTTGAATCAAATATCTTTTGATTTCATCTTGGTTCTTAAGGCTAAAGAGGATCTAGTAAATCCCTCTTTATTTCCTTGGGGTTGTCTTCATGTGTACTACATTGGTTCGATCTTACTATTTGGTCGGTAGCGAAATCCGTTCAGAGACAAGTTTGAGGAGCCTCCAAACGTGCGCATGATTTCTTAACTCTAGATTGAATTTTCTGCAGATTCTTATTTAATGTATAAACTGCATATTTGTGCCCTGATCTTGGTTCTAAGGAACGATCCATGTCGTAAATATTTTTTTTTTCCGCTGCTATGACTTGATCATTTCCTAACATGAAGGAATCTGCTCTTGCCTCACCTGAGAAGTCACCTAAAAAATCCCCTTCAGCGTCTGACAGTGCCTTAGACACCACTCCAATAGCCACTCTCAAATCACGTAAGGGTGCTTCTGCAAAATTTGCTCCTTCAAAGTCTCCCTTGACTCCAGCAGAGTTGGCGAAGAAGAAAGGAAAGGTTGTCATAGATGAAACTTCACTATGTAATATCTCTTCATTTGTTTTGCTTGCTACCAAGATTAGATTTAAGAGCCATATTTTAAAAAGACAATTGTGAGCGAGGCAAATGTTAGGTTAGAGGATTTTGATGAATTTCATGCCATGATGAAGAAAATAAAATGGCTATGTACTATCATGGGTCTTACTGCATCCATTCAAACTCTAGTTCAAGAGTTTTACAGCAATTTCGGCTTTGACAATGTTGAACCAAACTCTAATGTGCATAATGATTGAGTTTATGTTACAGGAAATTGGGTTCTATTTAATGAAAATGTTGGTAGGGATATTCTAGGTCTGAAAAAGAGTAAGAAGAATTTGGATTTGACCAGTTTAGATTTAGACAAAATTGTCGAAGTGATCACTGGTGGTTCGGTTGCAAAATGGCCTAGGAGTGGTGTTTTTCAGCCTGGTGTGCACACACTCCTTTACAGGTTGTTGTTTAAGATATCTTTATCCAATTGGTCTCCTTCCATGTATAATTTGACTATTAGAATAGAATGAGCACAACTCCTATATGGGATTGCTCAAGGGAAGAAAATCAACTTGGCTGCATTAATCTTCACTAATGTTAGCGTGGCAGCACAATCCACTCACTCTCTCTAGATTCTATCATTTCCTTCCCTGATTTACAAGATCATTTCCACTTACAAGCCATAATTTTATGAAGTGGAACCTTTACTAAAGATAAAGATTGTCACCAAGAAGTCTTTCAGACAACCTTCAGGGAACCTGCCTTCCACCTCCTCAACTGAACAATCTAGGACTAACACTTGGCAGTCCAAGCTTTTTATTGCAATGCAGAATTTGGAAACTTCCATGGAGACTATTCTCTAGTATGTGAAGGAAATTCATATTTCCTTATGTTCTCGGATGGACAAACAAGAGGTTGATTTGAAGAAAAAGCAAACGAAGAAGAAGAAAACAGCTTCCTCTGTTTTGACTAAACCCTTTGATCAAAATAAGGTGTCTCATGTTGCTCCAATTGCTTCTGCTGTGCCTATTGAGGATGTTGAAGCTATCATTCAAGAAGAATATGTTGCTCATGAAGTTGAGGAAGAAGTTGCTCATAGAGATGAGGAAGAAGTTGTTCATGAAGAAGAGGTTAATGCTACTCATGAGGAAGAAAAATAAGTTGCTAATGAAGAGGAAGAAGATCCTGAAGATGTAACTACTCAAGACAAAGCACAGCAATCTAAAGAGAAGGAGGATTCCCATGTGCGCACTGAAGATGTCCTTCCTTCACCAATCAAAGAGAAAACCCCTCCAGTCCAAGATGAAGTTGCTGACACTTCCTTTACTGCTGCTCCAAATGTTTAGGTGGAGGATGCTCATGTTACCATTACTGCTCCTACCAAGAAAAGAGTGAAGAGGAAGGCCAGTCACACTTCACTACCCTCTTGGAAGTCTTCAAGACTTATGAACAAAGAAGGGGAGAAAGCCTTATAAGGGAGTAGTAGTGAAAGTTTATTTTCTGTTTATTGTTAAAACTTTGAACTGCTTTGATGTTGTCTCTCCATTGGGGAGTTTGTTATTTGTTTTTACTGTTTTTGTTATGTTTTTGTAGAACCTTTTTAGTTTGTTTATCTTGATGCTTTTATTGACTAACCTTGTGTTCATATTTTTGTTGTTTTTGTTGTATTCTGCAGGTTTAATTGGTTGATTGAAACAGGTTTGCACTTAATCTTCTTTATGTTCTTTGTTTGTAAGTTTGATAAAGGGGGAAAATGTGGAAAACTCATATTTGTCAAACTTATGAGTTGTGTGTGCACACTTGTTGCCAATCTAATGATTTGGCTTGTTTCCTTGTTGTGTGTGTGCACATCAGTTTTGCGTGCACACTAGTTGCCAGACTTATGTCTTGGCCTGTTTCATTTAAAGTATGTGTGCACAACAGTTTGTGCTTACACTCTCGCTTCAGACATTTCTAACCCAGCACGAGTTGCATGTCTCATAAAGTGAAAAAGATATTGTTTATCTTTGTCTCTCACCTTTTACGACCTTTTTACATTTGTCATAGTATCTTTAAGTGGTCCTAAGGAATAACGTTTCTTTTCTTGATCTGTTTGTGGTCCAAACCAAAAGAAGGAATATTTTCCTTATTTGGACAAACATGGGTTAGCCCCTTGTTGGCTGACATGACATTATAGTGTTGAGCAAGAAACCCTACATTATATAATACCCTTTCTTGCGTGTATGAATCTAACCTTTCAATCTTTTATTTCACTGTACTCTGAAATTTCTTAGAGTATTCTTTCTCTTAAGATTCATAGGTTCATTTCCATTGTGTGCCAAAACCTCATAGACTTGATGGCTATTGGAACGTGGTTCCTTTGCTAATGCTGGTGTGTGGTGTCAGTGCTTGAAGCTTGGCAGTTCACAAGCTGTTCTTAGTTGTGTTCCCTACGTGAAAAATATCCAAGGAGTTCCTATACGTTAAGGATTCAGAGTGTGGTGCTAAGTGCAAAGTTGAACAGGGAGTTCTTTTTACTATATCTTAGATAAACTTTGAACTATATCTTGTAATCTGTTGTTAACTTAGTGGATTGCTTTGATCTGGACAAGGTTCCATAGATGTAGGCTAAAAGTGGATTTAGCCAAACCATGTATATGGATGTGTTCTTTATTTTCTGCACTTATGTTTGATGTGGTTTAATTGGAAATGTCTCAATCTACTTGGTAATAATTCCGTTGCACTTTAAATGGGTAACCATATACTAAAGTGAGTTAAATCTACAACTCTCTCCCCAACAATTCCCAGTTAATTGAGTCATAAGCTTTCATCAAATCCACTTTCAAGGCACATTTCTTGCTTTTGTATGACTTTTTCCCATAATTGCGCACCAACTCTTGGCAAAGGAGAATATTATCCCCAATTTTCCTACCCTTAACAATAGCGACTTGGGTTGAGCTAATGAAATCCGAGAGGGACTTCTTGATTATGTTTGCAATAATCTTGAATATACACTTATAGATAGTGTTACAACAAGAAATAGGCCCAAAATCATGGCAAGAGGAAGAATTCTTACATTTCGGCACAAGACCTTAACGGGTTTTTTGGAAGAGAAAAAATATTGGATAGCCCTTAACACATCATTTTCCACAATATTCCAAGCTTGTTTAAAGAAGTAGGCTCCATAACCATCGAGACCCGGGGTTTTGTCATTACCAAGCTCAAACATAGTCTTCTTTATCTGATCACTAGTCGCTCAGCTTCGATAAGAATCCTTTCAACTTGCCCAATACATGAAGAAATAATCTTATCAAGACCCTCAAAATTCCTTTTCGGTTCCTTCTCATGAAAAAGGTTTTTGTAGAAGGCCACAAATTCCTCCTTGTCCTTAATTTCCTCACCCTTGTTAAGCTTTAAGGAAGAAATTTTATTCCTATTCCTCTCACCATTGACAATTTTGAAGAAAAAGTCATATTTTGGTCATTTTCCTAAGCCAATTAACACTCGCCTTCTGCTTAGCAAGGCTCTCTTTTGTCTTACTCAACCACTTGAAGATAAGGCTTTACTATTCTCTTCTTCAATAAGGAGATATTGAAAGGCTCAATGTCTAATATTATATTTTAAACCTCTAAGAGAGCTTCCCTAGCTTTTTTAACACTCTACGATATACACTAGTACTCTCTCCTATTGAGCATCCTAAGACTTCCTTTGAGCTTCTTTAACTGAGTCATTAACTAGTGCATAGGATTTCCATCCACATCATCTCTCCAAACCGACTAAACAATCTCCAAGAATCTTTTCAAATAATTTTAATTGTTGCTTATTTTTATTAATTCGATACTTAACATAAGTATATTTGTGAAAGGTTTTGAGTAAAAACCAGAGAGAAACTAGAGAAAAAGCCAAAGAACATTCTAGAAAATGATTGTATTTCATCAAGATCAAACAAGTGTAAATGATGAACTCTATATATAGAGGTTTAAGAAAAAAACTACCAACAGAATTGCTAACTAACTGTTAAGACTAACAATGACTATAACAGTAGCTAAACGGCCATAACAACTTCTTAACTAACTTCCATTCTTAAACCAAGCTTGGAACAATTTGACAATTTCCAATTTTACTAACATCCCCTCTTAAATCAAGTTGGGATATTCTTGTCAACTTTCCTTACTTTACTAATATCCCCTCTTAAACTAAGCTGCGAATTCTTGTCAATTTTCCTTACTTTACCAACATTCCCCCTTAAACAAGTCATCCACTCATTTTAAACTTGTTTAAGCATCAGTCTCCTTTTGGTTAGAACAGAATATGACAGAGTGAGTCACTAGCTCAATAGTAGCAAGGTAACACTTTAATTAAGGTATTAGGAAGGTGGTTCAGACAAGGTAGAGTATAAGAGGGCAGTAGAACAAAAGCATAATCGTACCAAACTAGCACTCATATTCAATCCAAAAAAGAAACTTCTCAGCAATAGTACTAGGATTGGCCATAATTTAGTGCCATTTTTATGATTCAGTGTCACTTTCTGAAAACTTTTAACATTGAAACACATCAGAATTGAGGTAAACAATTACTCAAATGCTAAAAAAAAAAAAAAAAAAAAAAAAAGAAAACAACTTGCTGTAAAACTTCTTAGCAACAATACTAGGATTGATCAAAATGGCAGGACCAAAGCAAACTGTAACTGTGAGCTAGCACCAATAGGTGAAGATGAAACATATCAGAACCTAGTGATCAACTATAACTTTATAAGGCTAGATTGTGAGTTGATTTCTTAATGCTTTAAACCTTGTAGCTGAGAAAACTTTAGTAAAGATATCAGCCCTTTGGTGCTTACCAGGTATATATTGAACTTTCAATCGATTGGTTGAAATTTGCTCTCTTACATAATTACCATCTAGCTCAATATGTTTAGTTCTTTCATGAAAAATAGGATTGGAGGCAAGGGAGCCTACACTCTGATTGTCACACCAGATAATAGGAATGGTAGCAAGAGATATTCCAATTTCAGAGAATAAGGACTGAAACCATGCAATTTTAGTCGACCCTTAAGCAAGGGCTTTATATTCTGCTTTAGTGGAGGAAAAGGGCTACTACTTTCTGTTTGCGAGAACTCCACAAAACCAGGTTTGGGTCTAAGAAGAGACAACATCCAGTGGTAGACCTTCGATCCTAAATATTGATGGCCTAATCAGCATCCATAAAGCACTCTAGAGTCAATATTTGTGCTTTAGTGAATTGTATGCCATGATTTGGAGTACCTTTTGATGTACCTAAGAAGTCGTTTGCATGCTTGCCAGTGTAGGTGAGTGGGAGTTTTCAAAAATTGGCTTAGTTTGTTTACTGAATATGAAAAATCAGGGCTGGATAGTGTTAAGTATTGTAGAGCTCCAATTGTACTCCTATATAAAGTTGGCTTATCAAATGCTTCGCTATCTTCAAATAAAAGTTTGGCACCTACAACCATGGGAGTTGAACAAGGTTTAGAGTCCATCATCCTTGTTTTTACTAAGAGATCTTTTGCATACTTCTCTTGACTTATATGCAGTCCTAGTTCAGTTCGGAGCACCTCAAAGCCCAAAAAGTATTTTAAGGAACCAAGAATCTTGAGTGCAAACTATTTTTTTAGTTTTTTAACCACATTCATTGCCATGTCACTATTGTTGCAAGTAAGAAGAATGTCATCTACATACACTACAATATAGATAACTTGCTCCAGACTTCGAAAGATGAAGAGGCTTGAATCTACAATTGAATTAATGAATCCCCAACCTAGTAATGCAGTCTTGAGGTTCTCAAACTAGGTCTTAGGGGCTTGTTTCAAACCATATAAAGCCTTGGTTAACTTGCAAACATGATGAGGCTTTGTAGGATCAAGAAAGCCTTTTGGTTGATCCATATAAACTATCTAAGCTAATTACCCATTAAGAAAAGCATTATTGACATTCACTTGTTGGATGTTCCAACCATAAGTGATTGCTAAGCTCAGGATGACTTTAATGGTTTAAGACTTGATAACGAGGCTGAATGTTTCTAGGTGATCTACTTTAGGGGTTTGCTAGAAACCCATAGCAACCAACCTGGCTTTGAACTTTTGAATAGAGCCATCAGGATTATGTTTGACTCTAAAGACCCATTTGCAACCTACAATAGTCATATAAGCTTTAGCGAACACAAGATGCCAAGTGTTGTTAGATACAAGAGCATTGAACTCAACCTACATAGTAGCTTGCTAGGAGGGATGTGAAAGAGCTTCACTTTCATTCACTAGCTTAGTGGTATCGAGATGAGAAGTAGGAGGTAGAGACAGGGAAGAACTTTATTTAGAGGATATAAGGATGGTGTTGGAAGCTTTGGATTTGGACCTAGTAACAATAGGATGTGTGTTTAAGGATTGAGAAACAGGTTGATCAAACAGTAGTTCTACAATGAGATGAATGGAGTCACAAGACTGATCAGGTGGTATAGGATGTAGATCTTTAAGTGAGAGAGTAAAAGGATGTAAACATTCGAAGGACTTGGTAGAAGAGAATGGATGAGAGTCTGCCATAGGTGAACTTTGCTGATCATGTGCAATTCGACTAAGAGATGAAGATGACTGAGGTGATGTAGGATCAGTAGGCAAAGAGGAAGAATTATGGTGAGGTGTTATAAGATCAGTAGACACAGGTGGCGTAGGATCAGTAGACAAAGAAGAAGAATTATGGTGAGGTGTTGTATGATCAATAAACATAGGTGGTGTAGGATTAGTAGACACTGAAGATTTATTGAGATGAGGATTGTGCCAAGTTTGAAAGAAAATAGGTTCAGTAGTTGAGGTTGGAGAGGAATAAGAACTTGAGGATTGTTTGCACAAAGAGGAATTAGAACTGGAAGATTGGGTACAAAACGGAAAATCCAGTTCATCAAATTTTACACTTTGACACACATACATCTTGCCATTAGAATCTAAGCATTTGTACCCTTTGTGATGGAAACTATTATCAACAAATGTGCATTTCATTGTATGAAAATCAAATTTGTGTGAGTTGTAAGGCTTGAGAAAAGGATAGGCAACACATCCAATGACTTTAAGGGCTAAATAATGTGGAGCTTTCTTGAACAACACTTGGAAAGGAGAAATAATTGATAGGACTATAGAAGGAAGTCTGTTGGTAAGGTAACTAGTAGTTTGGAAAGCAAGCCACCGGTATTTTAAAGGCATGCTGGCCTAAGCTAAGAGAGTTAAACCTTGTTCAACTATTTGTCTATGTTTTATCTCAACTCTACTATTTTGTTGGTGAGTATGAGGACAAGGGTGCCTAAACAATATGCCATGATCTTGAAAGTAAGAAACCAGAATTCTAAACTCTCCTACCTAGTCAGTTTGCACACACTTTATCTTAGTATTAAATTGTCTCTCAACTAACCTATGAAATTGTTTGAAGAGTGTTTGAGTTTCAGACTTGACTTTTAAAGGAAATATCCATGTGAAATGACTGTAGTCATCAAGAAACTGAATGTAGTATCCAAAGCCTTCAGGTGAAGTCATGGAAGAAGGTCTCCACAGGTCAGAGTGTCTAAGTTCTAAAGGGGCAAAATCTCTGGAAGAGGATATGGGAAAAGTGGACTAATGGAGTTTTCCTAATTGACATGTTGTGTAAAATGTCAAGTCAGACACAATGGCAAGGTTATTGTGAAGAGATTTTAAGATTTGTGAAAGTACACTAGCATTAGGTGGCCTAGCCTTTTGTGCCACAACATAGCATTTGTTTTTTCAACTTGAAAAGTATGAAAGTTGCTCATTTTATTGGCTATAGTTACATCATCAATACAGCTGAATTTATTAGGAGTAGTTGCACCATCAATACAATTAATTACAGAAGGAGACATCTGAATTTCAGAACATGTAAATTCAGTATGTGCTGACTCACAACTTAGAGACTTAGCATGAAAAGACTCAGTACACTACAACATTATGCATTTCTAGCCATGACGTTCATTGTAGCTAAAAATATAAATTTGCATAGCTAAATAGTTTAGCTACAAATGCAATGTTTTGTAGCTTATCGTAGTTAAGTATGGCACAGCTAAAAGTTAGCCATGTAACTTTTTGCTTATATAGCTAACAATTTATAATTTTTTGCTATGAATGAGATTAATATGTAACTAAAAACTTAAATGTTTTTGCTATAACAATAATAAACTTGTAACAAAAGCTTCGCCTTTATGGCCATGGAGAATAGTTCGTATAGCTATGTTTGCATTTTAGCTACACAAATATAAATTTATAACTAAAACTTGAAAATTTTTGCTACAAAAATAATATCCATAAGCTTGTAACAAAAGTTTTGCCTTTATAGCCATGGAGAATAGTCTGTATAGCTATGTTTGCATTTTAGCAACACAAATATAAATTTATAACTAAAACTTGAAAAAATTTGGTACAAAAATAATATCCATGGCAAACATATTAACATTTTAGCTACGTGACCACTAAATTCGTAACTAAATGAAAAGATATTACTATGGACATAGTGTGTTAATAGCTAGATATTGAAATTACTTGCTATCAATACTTTTGATTTATAGCTAAATATTATAATTATTTACTATGGATATATTGAAGTCATATCTATATATGAAATTCATTGCTATGGACATAGTGTGTTAATAGCTAATTATTGAAATTACTTCTTATGAATACTTTTAATTTGTAGCTAAATATTATAATTATATGCAATGGAACAAATAATTTATATAAAAAATTTATAATTTATTGCTTTGATTAAAATTAATTGTAACAAATATTGCTATAATTAACAAATTTAATAATAATTACAAATTTATAGCAATATTTTTATATTAAATAAATACTATGATGTCATAAGAAAAAATTTAATATAAAAAATAAAACATTAATAAAGTCATTTTCAACCAAATAATTGTCTACTCATAAAATCTTTCATCCTAGTAATTTAAAATGTTATCAACTATTTTTTTTTAACAAAATATGAATGCTTCAATGTCATTACTACTAGCACCAAAACTTCTCTTATTAACCTCAATGTGGTTCCCAACAACCAAAATGAGACCACCACCACAGCTGTTTCATTTGTATGCATAACAGCCACATCATCCTCTTGCTTCTTTAACAATTTCTTTGTCTCATCATTTCTAACGAATTGAACTTTCTTCCTCTTACCCCACTTGAGCACCCTCTACTCTTACGTTCATTCCAGCATTGCCCTTTCTTGGATGGCTCTAATAAGGCGTTGTTTGCAGGAATCTCAACAGGTGATGATGAGAGTCTATTGTAAAGTAGTAGTTCATGACCGACTTCCTCGGGTTCCATGGCGTACTTTTCATCCAACGAAGGCATCTTCACCTTGAGCTCTTCTTCAAACTTGTTGTTACTCAAGTGTGTGACTGTGTGTATGCGCTAAGAGCGTAATAAGATAAATGTGATTCGTATCAATACAAATTGGGATAAGTATTAAATACTTGTTTGCCCAAACCAACCACTTTGCAATGTCATTCTAATTTACATACAAAATGGTAATATTAATTAAAAATTATTTAAATTAATAATAAAAATGAATATTCAATCTGACTGTTTGACTAAGTGCAGAGAATAAAAGTGGAATGCAAATTGCATAATAATTATGTTTAATGATACATCATCTAAGACTAACAAAAAGCCATACTTCTTGTCAACTTTGACAAGTTCAACCATTGATGCAAAGTCTCCATCCATACACTAAACAAGTTGTAGAAAGAAGAGAATTAAGCACATCATCAGAAAATATGCCAGAAGTTAAAAAATCAAGATTTTCAGTAGTAAAAACATTAAAAAAATAAATAAATAACACAACATATCATGTCAAACTAAAAGTAAGAGCACTAATAGGCAAACAACAGATTCATGACGTTAATTTTAAATGCCAAAAACACTCAATGAGAACTAGAAGATGGCATAAATGCAACCAAGATATCTACCTTAACGATGACACATATTCAAAATGCAAAGAAAAACATAGGAGGAAAATTAAAAAGAAAGCAGATAGCAATAGTGCATTAACATAATTGAAATAAGTAAGGCATTTGCACATAGAGCCAACTACAAGTCCCCTTTCACCCATTCATGTCTTTGGTTAAACCTCTAAAAAGATTAACAATTTTCCCATAAGCCTTATTACAACATGGACAAGAAAAGAAAAACAAAACAAATAAAACAATAAATGAAGAGCAGTAATGCAAAGCTTGTAAAATCATATGAAGTGCTCACCCTCTAGCCTCTATAATTTGCTAAATGAAATTCACATTTTAAGCATTGTAACTCATGAACCAAACAAGCAAAACTTTACAGAAGACATATCAGAATAGTGACCTGATCTTTTGTGGCCATTTTTGGTGGTTCTTTAAGCCGCTCCAAACGGTACTTAAATACCTATGTTTAATCATAGCGTAAAGCATTCAGATCACAATGAGATAATTCTAAACAGAAACTCATTGAGTTCACAAAGGAAGTGAAACACGACACATATTTAATCAATATATAGTATCCAATCAAAGTTGCAGTGCTACAAAAAATCAACCATTCTACACTGTATGCAATCCAAATTAAAGAAATTTGCCAATTTAATTTTTCAGGTAGATGACTGAGATTGGAAAGAAAGATTATACCTAACACCAGCATCACCAACGATTGCGATCGCCATACCCGTAGATGGACCAGCGAGGCCATAAGTGAGACCAGAAGAAAGATGGGCATAGCCATCCAAGAGGTAATAAGATTTAGCCTTAGGGTTAACCCTAGTACTAATAATAACAGCAATAATCAAACCGTAAATACCTAACACTCCAACCATGACCACCGGCACAATAGACTTCATCACCAGTTCTGGCCTTATCATCACCACACCTAATCCACTTTTTATTGTTTCATATGCAGCTCCCATACCTGCGATACACCCAATTAAAACCCCAGATCGAAAAGCCAAATCAATCACTAAAACACTAGATGAATTTGATATGTGTTTGGTTCTTACAGGAGATGACGAGGGCAGTAGCAACGCCGAGGAAGCCAAAGAAAGGAACGATTTTATCGCCACTGAATGTTGAAGACATGTTGATTTAATTTGTTGATTGCAGAGAGATGGATCAGATCTCACAATGTTTTGGTCTTCAATCCCTCTACAGAGAACGTCTTCAAATTGAAGTCTTTTCAACCCTTTTTTTGTCCCTCAGTCATCGTTGTATACCATCGCAAATAAAGCCTTCCTAATATTTTTAAAACTGATTTTGAAAATAAGAACGACAAATAAAGCCCTTTGTAAGATATCAAATTATAAAGTAATCTTATTTAAAAAACAAATTAAACAAATAAATTAATTTAATCATTTTTTTTTTTTTACATTATGAAAATTGGATTGCACTATGGCAATCACTATCGGAGTCGATAATGATTGTCCGGCTACGACAAGCCATTGTCGGATTCTGATTCAACGTTTGAGTGCAGGAAGAGGAAATATATTCGTTAGCCATTTGCGCTCAAATGCCACATCAACTTCTAGCAAAACCATTGAGCTTACATAGATCGACATATTTCAATCCTGGCAACACCAACTATGTTGTTGGATGTGCCCTTCAGTGGTCGCCGAAAGTTGATCGTCAGTGCTAATGGCGATTACCATTGTGCAGACTAATTTTCTTAAGTTTTATTGCTATAAATTATTATATAAAAATCTTTATATTTAAAATGAGTTAAATATATTTATACAAATACTATTTATAGTTATAAATGTATCTAAGAAAGAATATATACTTTGAAAATCATGTTTAAGGTAAATTAAAAGCTTTGAAAAAAAAAAATCCTACAAAAAAAGGCGCAATATGAAAATTAAAAAGGGGTAACAAAATACCGTCACTTTTATATTTTGGGGAAAAATATATTCTTTATACTATTTGAAGTACAAATATGAATTTTAATTGAAATAAGAACAATTGACTTGACCTAATTAAATAATAATAAGGTCTATTGTAATACTTTCTTTTTAGCTAGTATACTCGTAAAATAACAGTAAAACTCACTAAAAAAATATATAAGAAAATATACATATAAACGAGTATAACATTATGGGCCCATATTTAATTTTTCTTTATATACAAATCTTTACATAATATAATTAAATCTCAAAATAATAACTCGACAGTTTTGCCCAACCCTTCCGCTGCGTGATGTTCCAAATGACCGCATCTCACCTATTACTTGCAAAAACATTGAAAACAACGGGGTGAGCACTAATTGCTCAGTAAGTAAACCCGCTATGCTACCCTTTTCTCTTCGTTGCTTAAATTCTGAATTTCTTTCCTTACTTCACGCTTCCCCATTTTCTCTATTCTTTCTCTACTCTTACTCTGTTTTTCTCTTTGTTCTTTCTCTATTTCTCTCTGTTCTTTCTCTAATCTAATTTCCCACTACTCAAGATAATGGATATGGTATTATGCATATATATGATACAAATGCACAAATGCATAAAATGTGCATTTTCTTTTCTATTTTTCTTATTCTGTTTTCTATATTTCTTTTTTTCTTGCTTTTCTAGTCTTTCTTCCTTTCTAGTCTTTCTTTTCTTTCTTTCTTTCTATTCTTTCTTTTCTTTTCTTTTCTATTCTTTCTTTCTTTCTTTCTATTCTTTCTTTCTTGCCGGTCGGACTCGGTTGAGGCATGAATTTGGAACCCTAGCCGTGTGAGTGAATTCTCTAATTCTGGGTACAGTCCTCATTCACATGCACTTCTAACGGACTATATAATTCTTCTTTATGAATTCTGAGGCCACTCACTAAAGGCGGCATGCATGCGGGGCTATGTCACTCACGGGTTCCCCATCGCAAACCTTTTCTTGTTTTATTTTTTTACACTTCTTTAAATAAAATTTCAGATTAGAACTTCTTTAATATTCTCATTTCTTTCGATTTGCTCTTTAATGTTCTTTAATGCTTTTTAATGCTCTTATGAGTATGTATGCATGTAGATGGACTCATGCTTACTATTCTTTCTAAATTCACATGTTTGGATGCAATAATGCAATATGGAGTGTAAACATGTCATTCTCTACCATCTACAAACTCATCTCAAGATAACAAAATATCATACTCATACATGCACTTCTCTTTGACATTTCATCAAACAATTTATGTGCACACACAAGCTCTAAATTGGCTACACTTCTACTTCTCTTCTAAGCCACCAAAATTTGGAACAAAATTCTCTAAGATTAACGCCAAACCTGTCCAGGATTTACACTCCATAAATTCTACTCCAATTCTTCCATAATTCATCCAAACTCTCATCAAACATCAAGTACACAAACACTACTTCTCATGGATAAATTCTAACCATCATTCAACATCCATTCCATCAACAATTCTTCATATATAAGCACATACATGCATAAAAGAAATTATCTACACAATACTACTCCAATTATAACTAGGGTTGGATTTACTAACCTTAGATGCAAGCAATCCAACACTTTAATAATCTTCTTTGATCCAACTCTCTTTCTCTTAAATCCTATGAACACAAACCATCAAAATTCAACACTTTAAAAATTAAAACTCACTTCTTAGTGCAAGGATCTTACCTAAGGATGCTTGGGATTGAAAATCCACTAAAAATTACCAAAAATCTATAAATTTCCCTTAAAAAGAATTGAAGAAATTGAGAGAATTGGGGTGGTAAGTGGCGTGAAAGAGGAGAAGAAGTGGCTAGGGTTTCACTCTTCAATTCTTGATATAACATAATATTATTTATAGTTTCCTATTTTGCTCTTGCACTTTCTATGAAATTCCATCTACGTCTCTTAGTCAATTACCATAATGCCCTCATTTTATTGCATTCTCCATGAAATTCTATCTCTTTTCACTCCCCACATTTTCAACTAATTTTGAGTAATAATACCATTTTACCCCTAATGAAATTTAAGGGATTTTCTTCACATTTTTCAAAATAACATTAACAAAATTCAACTAAGGGTATAAGGGCATAAGTAAAGCTACATACCTCGATGTGGGCGTTACATCTCTAGGCTTAAGCTAATTAAATAATAATAAGGTCCATCATAACTAAGGTTAAACAAATTATCTTATAATTAGTAATGTATATAAATTCTTGATTAAATTATTCACATTCAAAAGATAAATTACATTAATTATGATGAAGAAAATTACATTCTACATATTTAAGATAAATAATTTGAATTATAAATGATGAATGAGATATATAATCTTTACATGGTGAGGTTGTTACACAAGCTAACCATAGTCTCATGTGATTCACTAAATTCAATTTTTATGAGCAAACTTATACTCTTATTATAAAAAATACAAAAAATATTGTAAATTAAATCATGAGTTGTTTGAATTAATTGCAATCAATATCTTGATAACAATTTATTAAATCACAAGGAGACAAGAACCACTTAAATCCTACCATTGCTAAGCTCTGTAATGAATTCTTTATTTTTTGTTCATAGAATGAACTTGCAAATTGATCTCCAACTTATTGATTATTGACATGGAATGTGTAGCAGATGAGTACATGCAGCAGGCTGAGCATCAGACCAATGATTAGAAAACCTGTTGGATATGGTTCATACTTTGCATGGGCTTGAAGCCTACGCAAACGCATTCGGGGGTCCTGCTCCAAATATTTGGACCTGAGTCGAGTTAGATTCGGATAAACCCAAATGGGGAGGGTTTTCTATTATATATAATATGTATCTAAACTTAAAAGCAATTATTATTGATTAAAGTGGTCTAAGTATTTGATTTAGTTATGCCAAAAGTGATAATTACTATATTGTGTGTGTGTGCATACATATATATATATATATATATACACACACACACGTGGATTCATAGGAGCCTTTCATCAAGAGTGGCAGTGGGTGGCAAAGTCGCTTTGTTACCTATTCCATTAGGAACCGCAGATTTTTTGGTACGTCACATTCATGCATTTGTGACTGTGTTGATACTCCTGAAAGGAACTAACCATACATGCCCTCAATTATATCTTCCAAATCGTCCACACTAACAATCCACCTTCTCCTCCAAAGAAGGATTTTAGTTAAAATAACCATACAAGTGCACGGCGAGCCCATGCAAAGGGTTTGGTTAAGATATGCCAGATTCCGCCAAATATACAAATGGAACCTAACCATACATGCCCTCCAATTATATCTTCCAAATCGTCCACACTAACAATCCACCCTTCTCCTCCAAAGAAGGATTTTAGTAAATAACCAAATATAACACTTGGGCTAAGGGTCAAGTTGGTAATTTTTCTTACATCTCCCCCCCCCGGAGCCCAGGTATCATATACACCCCCAAAATAAAGAGCCTTGAATACTAGAAGAAAAGCGCCTATTCCTAACAAAATTAAGTGAATACCCAAAATCTGTCATTGTCATAGGCAATGTTTTAAAACCCGGCCCGACCCGGTCGGTTGAATCAGGACCTGACTTGGCATAAAACCTGGATAATTGAATTCACCCGGTATGACCCACAGTTGGACCAGAGATACTGTAGCAACCCGGCGGTCCAATCGGTTTTGGAAAAAAACTGGGTCAACTTTAACCCCCTTTGAAATGTGATTTTTTTTTCTTACATTTTTCCTCAATTTTTCATTCTTTCAAGCCCTAACCCATATTTGCCCTCTTCCATTAGTCTATTTCTTAATTTCTTCATGGATTTTTTGTTTCATCTCTTAATTTTTTCATTTCCACTTCAGTGGTAGCTTTGTTTCATCTTCGTTATCTTCATTTCATTTCATCTTCGGCAACAATTACTTTCAGGAGTGATTCTCTCTCCCATAGCAGATGATTGTTCAAGTCAAACAGACAACACACATCAAAATAAAAAACACAAGAACAACAACAAGAACAAGAAAAAGAGCAAATACCTAGATAAGAAAGCATGAAAAAGGAGAAGAAAAAGACTTACTTGGGCGATGAAGAGAGAGAGGAGGGAAGGGGGGGAGGTAGATGCAAAGTGGAGGGAGGTGGAAATGGCGTTACTGTGAGAGTCTTCTCAACTCTCTCTCTTTGTTTTTTAGGGTGTTGTAGAAGTGTGTAGAGAAAGCTTAGGATTTTTTTTTTCTTTTTACTTTTTTTCTTTGTGATTTTTCGGGAAATTTTTTTTTTTTTTTGGGTGTCATCATGCTGACATGTGGAAGTGTGTAGAGAAAGCTAGCATTTTTTTGTCTTTGAGTTTTTTGAGAATTTTTTTTTGGGTGTCATCATGCTGATGTCAGCATGATGACATCACTGGTTGAACCAACTGGTTAAACCGGTCGACCTGGGACCCGGTCACTACCTTGGGTTGGTTTTTAAAACATTGGTCATAGGCCCCTCACTTTCATTACATCGATGTGGATATATATATATACACACACACATCCCTATTCCATTTAATTAATTTTTGTTCCACTCAATAAAATATTATGCATTTCATAATTTGAAATAAAATATAGAATAAATGTGAGATTGATAGTGGGGAGTTGACGGGTGAGAGCGCAACCATTAGATTAGACAAAACAAAATTGATTTGGCAGATCAAGATCAAGATTAGGATCTCCACTGATCGTCTTATCAAACAAGAAAACTTATAATGTTGGCCTTATGCTATGAAGACAAAATCCATTCTGCATAAGCTCTCAAGGACAGGACAGAATGGCAATTTTTCTTTCTAAAAGTCTAAAACACCAACACACAAGACAGAACGCTAACACATGATTTGATAAATATATTAACGGTGGTTTTGGTTATTTTGATATATACACCAAGTTTTATATAAATTCGATTTCTATATAACCAAACATTTTTTTTATCAAACGTATAAATAATTTAAATAGTTCTATTAATGCTATCATCAACATCTAAAACATACATACAAGTCCATATATACAAAAATGTAACATTACCAATTTTCATAATATCTCATATCTCATACCTAATATCATCTAAATTTCATAAAGTGCTAGTTTTAAATCATTATAGAAATTACAAAAACCTCAGAGATCTTTTAAAATACAATTTTATTTTACAAAAGCCTACACTCTTAGCTTGCTGAAGAGTTCTTTTAAGTTATCTATTGGTTGAAGGTTCCATTTACTATTAACCTTAACGGTGTGATTAACACTATATTTGACTAAAACTATTTAATTCATAAGTAATAAAAATATAATTATTCAAGGGATAAATTAGAATATCTATAGTTGCTTACTATAAAGATTGTAGCAAATTAATTTTCACATTCTTTATTTGCTACAAATTTAAATAATTTATAGCTAATACACACACACTGGCTATATATTTAACTAGTTGCTAATAATGATACTATAATATTGTTATTACTATGAAATAAAATTTGTATAGCTAGATACCTTAATTAACTACAAAATTCAATATTTTATAGCTAACGTACAAGTAATAGCTATATAGTTAAACCCGTAGCTAATAATGATACTATATGCCATTTAAATAAAATGTTTATAGTTAAATACATTAATTAGCTACGATGTTTTACCATAGCTAATACATTATAGCTAAATGACTAGTTATTGCCACGATTTTAATAATTAAAACAAGAGATGAAAATTAGCTTTTAGGGAGGAAATCTTATCTCTAAAATTATTTCAATTAGCTATAAATATAGACTTTTGTAGCTATAAATATGTATTTGTTATGGTTTTCCTTTCCATAGCTAATTTTCGTGGCTATATATGTATATTGTTGTAGTGGTACAATCATTATTGGAAGCATTAGAAAGTACGTTAACACTAGTAACAGGTGCATGAGAAGGAGAATTGGTTGAGCTGTCAGAAACTTGAAGCTGATATAGACCAGCTTTAAGTCTTCCTTGAAGAAGTACAACCTTGGAATGCTTGTCCTTGATCACACAATGACCAGCAAAAAATTCAACAATGACATTATTGTCTTTGGTAAATTTAGATATACTTAGGAGATTCTTTGTAATAGAAGGAATACACAAAACATTTTTAAGATAAAGAGATCTAGCACAAGGTAAAGATTTAAAGCTAGTGTATGAGATAAGGAGCAACTCACCATTCCCAACCTAAAGATGTTCACTACATGTATAAGGAGACTTCATGGTCAGTTGCGATAAATCTAAAGTAACATAATCCATAGCCCTTGAGTCCATATATCAAGAGGCATCATGCACAGTAGAAAGTGTAGCTAAATAGCTAGCAATAGAGACAGGATGAATTTGTGATTATGTTTGAGCAAAGAATGCTTGATTGGACATGTGAGAAGCTATCTGAGATCCATTGTTGACTGAGGACTGACCCGAGGCTAGATTATTTTGAGAAGAGAAATTTGTTTGAGTTGGTGAATGTTGTGCACTAGGACTAGAGTAATTTGGAGCTGGAGCTGAAAAACCAGCATTGTAATTGGATGGTGGGTTCAGATTTGAGCTAATAGGGAATGGATGAGTATTTCCAAAATAGTATTATGATGGTCTAGAATAATTCAGTGGTACAACATTAGGCCTAACAAGTGAATTATTTGTGGTGAAGTTGACATCAAACCTATGATAACAGTTTAAGGCCACAAACTTGGCAAATAAACTTGCCTCTATCTCCTCCTCCTCGACCTCTGCCTCTAGCTTTGCCACTAACAAATTGCCACTGATAAAACTAATTTTGGGGTGCAATAGCATAAAACTAATTTTGTGGTGCAGTAGATTAGAATTGAGGTTAACCATTGATAGAATTGTAAGGAGTAGAGGTAAAACCAAGAACTGCAAGAGTCTATAAATTCTGTAAACAGCTGTATTGAGACACATCTCCAGAAAATTGTAGTTGTCTAGCTTGTGACTTTGAACTTGCATTTTCAGAGGAAAGATTGGCTATATTGACAAAGCCTCCATGAAAATCAGCCTATATAACTGAATCAGCTACTGAATTTGCCTTTTCCAATCTGAGTTCAAGTCTTTGTAACACAATTTGTGCTTCTTGGATTGAAATAGGATCCATTCTCGATTATAACCTAGAAGCTATATTGACTAGAGCGGCATCGAAATCAAAATCAAGACCATCTAATATGTAGTTCAGCAACTCTTCATCAGAGATTACGGCTCCACTTGCTGATAATTGTTTAGCATATCCTTTCATTTTAACAAAGTAGGCATGAATACTAATGCCTTTCTTTTTAGTGTTTTGTAATAAACTTTTAACATGTAGTGTTTTTGACCTTGATTCAATGAGAAATCTTTCTCTAGGGTTAGCCAAATATCAGTGGAGTATTGACATTTTAATATAGTACTAAACATGGATTCGAATATAGAAGCAAGTAACCAGCTTACTAACAATTTGTCGACCTTCTTCCAAAGTGTATATTCTGGATTAGGTTTAGTTATCATAGCGGAATCTGAGCTTGCATCTTCAGCTTGTACCTTAATGAATTGAGCAAGACAAGGAGCAAGTCCCGTGAGATGATCCTTAAGATTATGTGATCCAATGGCAAAGATCACTTGTGATTTCTAGAAACGGTGATTGTCACTTGTCAGTTTGGCAGAGATGACTAGAAGTGCCGAGGATGACATTGAGTGAGAATTTACGAGGTTAACTGAATCAGATTCAGCTTTGTAGCTTGTATTTGTTTTAGAATTGTTGGACAAGGAAGAAGATGAGGGAAGATTAGCCATTATTGACGTTGGTTAATGGCTCTGATACCATGAAAGGTTTTGAGTATAAACAGAGAGAAACTAGAGAGAAACCAGAGAAAAATCCAAAGAAAAATCTAGAAAATGATTGTATTTCATCAAGATTAAACAAATGTACAATGATGAACTCTTTATATAGAGTTTTAAGAAACTGACTACTAACAGAATTGCTAACTAACTATTAAGACTAACAGTGACTATAACAGTAGCTAAACGGCTATAACAACTTCTTAACTAACTTCCATTCTATTTGGGACTTTGACATCTACTTATTAAGAATAGGATTGTTGTTTTTGCATCAAAACAGAAAAGGAAAACAATAGTTTGAAAAAGTTGAAAGCACCCATATAATAAAAGAAACATTAATATACATGAAAACTAGGTATATTTTATGAAGAAAAGTTCAGAAATAGTTTGAAAAGCCAACTCTAACTAGAAATCCATTTTGTTTTTTCTTCAATAATTGTTTGTGACATCAACCACTTGAAACTGAATAGAGATTCTAGGATTAATTTGTGGTCCATCTAATTCATAACCGAATATGACAAATTAGTCGTAAGGGATTGATGAAATTATACTTCTTAATTTCAGAGTAACCAAATAGAGATCTATATTAGGTTGAATATTATGCCTGAGTAAGGATAATTGGCCTTAGAAGAATCCTATCAATTCATAGCACAAATGGGTATTAAGAGTAGTTGTCAAGCATAATTAAGGGGAAATCTGTACCTTAACTTTATTAATATTACAAAGTTCTTCACATTATTTATTTATTTAATTTAGTCATTTTTAATCCGTACTTTTACACTAAAATTTCGTTTTCTCAAATAAAAATGTAAGTAATTTTAGGTAATTATGAATAATCGCTTTGATTTCTGTGGGATGATACTCAAACTCATCATTTTATTACTTGAATACGACTAGTGCACTTGCTAGAGTTGATTTAGTCGCATCAAAACTATTATATTAAATAAGAATTTAGAAATGCGTGTTGTCGAAGAGAGAAAAAACAAGGAAAATAAGTTTTAACACGGTATTATTAGTAAACAAAAAATTTTAACATAAATGGAGAACAAAATTTAGCACAAATATTAAAAAACAAAAAAAAAAAAATTGAAAGTCAATAAAAATTACCACAATTAATGAAATTAATGGAACAAAAAACAAATAGTTACCATTAACTTCAAGTTTTAACCCACATAATAAAATTGCAAATAAAATTACAAATAATTCAAAGTTATTCTTTAGTTCTAGTCCTGGCTTCCTCTTCGTTGTATATAGAGTTAATTTCACTTGCTTTGTTTTTAGAAACTGACAGAACTACTTAAAAATTATACAAAAACCTCTGTTGCCATTAACTCTAATTCTGTTAATGAAACAAGGGTAATTGAGTAATTTACAAAAGCACCAAATGATCACATATAAAAAAAACCTCTAAGATTGTGTCTGGTTGCATGGATTACACTATACTCATCTTGTGCATAGTAAAATTTTCCAAATTAACTGGTGTTTGGATTAAATTTAGGTTAGTAGGATTGATTAAAATTTTGGAAAGCAAGGAACTAATTCTTCAGTGTAACTGAAGAAATTTTGAAAAAGCATTAAAAACATTATTTTTAAAAGTATTAACAAAATTTATTTTATATTAAAATATTTTAAAATATTAAAAGAATATTAACTTTATATTAAAAGTTTCAAAAATATTAAAAGAATATTTAATTTATAGTATAATGATTTAAAGTATATTAAAAGGATAAGACATTGGCCAGCGGAGTCACGGCCAACCACTATTGGCAAGTCTGGTTGTTGTCACCGATAATGTGTTCAGAGACATCGTCAACACTGTTAGGTAGATCGTTGACTCTACTTGACAATACTAGATTGTGAATAGAATATAAAAAAAATTATCACATAAATAACAAGTTTATGTTAGGAACTAGGAAGCACGAAATGTTTTAGGTTTTCTTTTCTCTTTTTAAAATAAAAACAAATGAATGAAAATAAGCCTCATATCCTTTTGGTATTAAATTTTTCATGTCTAATAAACATAAATTTTCGTTTCAACACAATATGACAATTAATTCAAGCTCCAATTTGGCTATATTGTAAGTTGTCAAACAATTGTTTTTGGAAATATAAGTCAAATAAACTTATTAACTTTAATTTTCAAAAATCATTGTCAAACAACCATGTTGAATGCATTTTCATTTTCTATTAAATGAATCATTCCCAATATTTTCCAAAACACAGAAAATGAAAACACAAAATTCATGAAAGAACATACCTTTAAATCATAAAAAAAAAACACTAATAAGGAAACCCAATAGAATATGACTAAGTAATAATGAACTTATCATATCACCAATCCTCAAAATGTTAGCTAAAAGTAACTAATCGTATATGAGACTGGTGTAAAGTTATTTCAGTGTTGTTTGCGTGAAAAAATGACTTGGACAAATTTGTTGTGTACAAAGTCTACCGATAGAAGATTCGCTCAAATTGAGAGATTCTTTCAGAGCTTGCAGTCACTTAAACAAGATTCGCTATTCTCAGGGGATAGTGGGTTATTCTAATGTGACCCATCGGATGCTTAAGTTAGATACGAAATCAATTAAATAGTAAACACAGAGGGGAAAAAAAGTTAGATACGAAATCGATTAAACAGTAAAAGCGGAAAGAAAATAATACATTTTAATTGATTCTTAGAAAAAGTCTTACCCATAATTGACCCTCTTTGGGGGATTTATATAGCCTAAGTCTCCTAATCGTGAGGAGGGTTTTTTAGGCTGTTCAGCCATGATTTTTGGTGGCATCGTGATGCCTAGTAAAGATGGAAATGGGTCGTGCTGGGCTAGGACGGGGGGCCCTTTGCCTGAGCTCGGCCATACCCCCATGGCACAGGCTCGGGCCCATTACGGAAAAGTCCAAGCCCGACCCCTTGGCCTTTTTGTAATCCCAACACGACCTAATCCCGACCCAATTTTATAATTTAAATTTTAGAAACAGTTTTAAATATTAATCTTAATAATTATTGTGAAATAAAATAAATTTCAATTTTTTTATATTTTTAATTTTAGAAACAGTTTTTAAATATTAATTTATTTTTAAATACTCATCAAATATATAAATAAAATTTCACCCTAATTTACTTTTATGTAATTTCCACTCATCCGTCCTTGTAATTTTTAGTTTCAAATTTCAATCATGTCCTCCCCATAAAAGACCCCATTGGCACAATAATAGAGCCAATCAGTTTGAAAAATGAAAAAGCGCGCCTGCAGATCAATAAAACACCATTAATTGACAATGTATGGATAGATTCACAAACAATCTTCTTTATCGTTTTCAAAATTTCCTTTACCAATCTATCAATCATGATTTATATATATATATATATATATATATATATATATCTGAGCTTGTAGTTCTCGGTATAATCTTTAACTTTACTCAACAATTTCTAATTCCAGGATTTGCATATATTATGCCTGGAAAAGTAGGGCTGATGCAGAGTCTTGTCAGCATAAGGTGGTCAAAACTTAAGAAGGTTTCACAACCGCTCAGATGCGGCCACGTCGCGTGATGACGTGAGTGGCATGCTCTTGCCAGTGTAGTGGGTGTACATCAGGTTGGCAAATGGTTGGAGATGGTCCACGTGTCCAATCCCTACTCAAGTCGAGGAAATCACTCGGGCAGGTGAGCAATAGGACGCAGAGAAGGATTTGCACGATACCTATCCCACTTGCAGATTTAGTAATCATTACCTTGACCAATCTCACTATAAATATAGGACTTCTCTCTCATTTGCGGGATTGGCTAATTTCAATCTGGAATAGCATACTCTCTCTCTCTCTCTCTCTCTCTCTCTCTCTCTCTCTCTCTCTCTCTCTCTCTCTCTCTCTCTTGTATTCTCTAAGCTGTAACTCAGCTCACTGAACGTGACCTGACCTGACCCTACTTTCATTAATACAATATCAATGAACGTAGGATTCGCTTTTGAGCATCCGAATCACTTTAAACATTGTTCTTCACCCTTATCAAATCAAATACTTCCATAATTACGTGTGACTTCTAAGCCCACTTAGCATTTCTCACGTGCAAATAGTTGGTGTCAAAATCAAGCATCAATAGTTTGGCGCTAGAAGGAGGGCCTGATTTAATACCTATTCTTCATTAGGAGAATCTCTGACTAATCAGTCCTACTATAGCAAATGGCTCGTGGTTTCAAATCTGAGCGAACCAATTATGGCAATGAAGAGATCCCCTAGGTACAGGAGGACACTTCTTCCGAAGTGCCCCCAGCTCAACAAAATATCATGGGGGATATCCCCTCAAGCTCACGGCTTGATCTAGCCATCATGAGTTACTTGGAAAGGTTCAATAATACTCTCTAAACAGTCAGCCAAAGGCTAGACCGATTGGATCAGGTCGTGCCACCTGAATCAAATGAGGTGGTGCCACTGTTGAAAACGTCTGTAGGTCGCGTGAAAGAGCGGAAAGGGGCAAAAGCCTATACCGCACGCACTGCAGTGCGTCAAAGAAAGGGAAAGCAAGTGGCGCATAGTAGACCTAAAGGCTCCGAGGGACCAGCGAACGCCGATCGTGCCCTGGGTAGAATACCTGTGGCATTGAAACTCGGTGATATGTCGCGGCCTGAGCCATCCTGCGCCACGTCGCACGAGCACTTCCACAAAAGTGCAAGGCAGGGAGACTTACATTATCGCCAAAATAATGGCTCTGAGTATCGTCGTGCAGGGGATTCCCACCGTCTACGGGTCGATTTGCACCACCGCGGAGGTCGGGAAGATTCCCCGAATCACTCAACGCCATCACATGACTCCAGCCAGTGTGTGTCGAAATTGGCCAGAACTGTCGACTGCAGTGAGGAGGAATCTGACTTGCGATCGTTCCTCAACCATAATCGTGAGGGTTGAACCCATGTTGCAGAAAGTGATCCCCAGTTGCTCCGCTACCTCAGGTTGAGGAACTACAGTGAGCTTTGGATCAGCTTAAGGCTCAGCGAAATGAGCAAGGGAAGGTCGTAGAGGCGGCTCCATTTTCTCCGGCAGTGTTAGTTGTTCCCCTTCCGTCAAGATTCAGAATGCCCGACATGCAAGAATTCAATGGGAATTCTGATCCATAGGATCATTTGTACGAGTTCAACGACATCATGGAACTCCACCAAGTCTCTGACTTGGCAAAATGCCATTGCTGGCGGTAACCCTTACTTCCGATACCAAGCAAAAAGGAAAGAAACAGTGATACGAGCCCAAGAAATCCTATGCCCCAGTTTCTCATCGCGATTGCGACAAGAGTCAATAAACCCCTCTGAATGCCTCAGTATCGGCTATTCTGGATAAGTCAGAAGAAGCCGGTTTGCTCAGAAAGCCCGAGCCCATAAAAAATCCTTCTTCAACCAGAAATAATAAAAAGTACTGTCGCTATCATCGGGATAATGGGCACCACACCGATGAGTGTCAAGCCCTCAAGCAAGCAATTGAGGACCTTATTAAGCAGGGGCACTTCAAAGAGTATGTCGATGATTCTGCTCCTATTCGGGAGAAAAATCGAAAGGAACCGAAAAATAAGCGTCGTGGCCACAAAGGTCTCTACAGTATGGTGATCATCTTTGGGGGACCACATCTCGTAGGGAATTCATGAGGTGTTCATAAAAGAATGCCCGCGCAGCCCGTCATGACCCTATAATTGTGATGAGCACAACGCTACGACCAGCGAAGGTTCGCAAAGAGGAGGAAATCACATTCTCTGAGAAAGACATGGTATGATTACATAATCCCCACGATGATGCTCTCATCATCACGCCTGAAATAGGGCGGTGTGAGGTCCACAGAATGTTGGTGGACAATGGAAGCGCTGTGAACATCTTGTTCTAGCGAGCTTTCGAAATGATGAAACTGGATGAGGCCGACCTAAAGCCTGCCTCCATCCCTCTGTATGGTTTCACCAGGGATCATCTGATTTCCAAGGGGACGATATCGCTCCCAGTCACGTTAGGTGATACCGACGAAATGACCAAAATGACTGAGTTCCTAGTAGTGGATTGTCCATCTGCTTTTAATGGCATCTTGGGACGACCTATACTACGAAGCTTCAAAGCAGTCACCTCGATCTACTATCTAAAGATGAAGTTCCCTACCCCGACGGAGATAGGGAAAGTAAACGGATCTGAACGCACATCTCGCGACTACTATGTAAGGGTAGTACAGATGACGTGCAAGGAAAAAGGAACTCCCATCGGCATCCCTGAATAGGCAATGGCAATCAGTAGGATCGAGTCATAGCCTGGCCCAATCGAGGATAAAATGGATCCTCGTATCCAGGAATGCCCTTGTAGTAGGCTGATTGAGGACCTATCTGAAGTATCGGTCAATCAAACCGAGCCGAGCTAAGTGTTGAGAATTGAAAGTAATCTCAACCCCCAGCTCGCTAGCGACCTGACTAGCTTCTTTAGGGAAAATGTCGACGTGTTCGCATGGACTCATGCCAACATGGTTGGGATCAGCCCAAATATCATATGCCAGGCCCTAAATATCGATAATAAGGTTAGGCCGGTCCGCTAGAAGAGCAGATCAATGGATCCGGAGTGATATGTTGCCTTGAAAGTTGAGGTAGATAATCTCCTCCTAAACGGATCCATCCGGGAGACACTCTACCCAAGCTGGGTTGCCAACCCAGTTTTGGTAAAGAAGACTAACGGCAAATGGTGGACCTGTGTTGACTTCACCAACTTCAACAAAGCCTATCCAAAGGACAGCTTTCCTTTGCCGAGAATCGACCAGCTCGTTGATGCTACCTCAGGGCATGAGTTGGTGAGTTTTATGGACGCCTATTCAGGATACAATCAGATTCTGATGTACGCACCGGACGAAAAGCATATCTCATTTATTACAGATCGAGGGCTGTATTGCTACAAGGTTATGCCTTTCGGCCTAAAGAACGTTGGGACAACTTAACAATGACTAGTTAACTGAATCTTTTCCGAGCAAATCGAAAAATCAATGGAAGTCTATGTCGATGGCATGCTGGTCAAATCGCATGTCACTTCAGATCACATAGCGCATCTCACTGAGATGTTTGGTATACTTCGGAGGCACAGAATGAAGCTCAATCCTCTCCAGTGTTCATTCGGAGTATCCTCGAGAAAATTCCTAGGTATATGGTTAACCAAAGGGGAATAGAAATCAACCCCGAAAAGATCCAAGCTCTCATTGATATGAAAAGCCCGACCAATTAAAAACAGGTTCAAAGTCTCAATGGGTGAATAGCGGCACTCAATCGCTTCATATCAAAGGCAACAGACCATTGCTTGCCATTCTTTAATATATCAGGGCCAATAAGAAGTTCGAGTGGACTCTCGAGTGCAAATAGGCGTTCCAGAGCATTATTAAAGAGCACCTCGAAAAGCCACCTCTTCTGTCTAAGCCTCTCCCTTAGGAAATTCTTCTCCTGTATCTGTCTGTCTCTCAGTATGCGGTCAGTGCAACTCTAATTTGGGAAGAAGACATGGTCCAATGGCCGGTATACTACGCGAGTAGACATCTGCTGGATACCAAAATAAGGTATCCAGAAATGGAGCGATTAGCCTATGCCTTGTTGATCGCCTCCAGGAAGTTGCGACCTTATTTTCACGTCCATACAATCTATGTATTGACCAACTATTGGCTTAAGGAAGTCCTCTAGAAACTAGAGTCTTCGGGTAAGTTGATCAAGTGGGCTATGGAACTGAGTCAGTTTGATATGCAGTACAAACCGAAAGCAACCATTAAAGGGCAGACTGTTGCCGATTTCATTTCAGAATTCTCCTATTAGCCATTTAAGGAATCCGAGCAACAGGCCAGCGAAGTCACTTAAGAAACCTTCCAGAATCTATTGACCTGGAGCCTCTATGTCGATGGATCCTCGAACAGGAAGAGGGCCGGGGTAGGCTTTCTCCTCTTTAGTCTCGAAGGGACCCGTATCCATGGTATTCTTCGATTTGGGTTCAAAGCGACCAACAACAAGGCTGAGTATGAAGCTCTGCTCGCTGGTCTACGGTTGGCAAAAGAAATGGGATCAACCGCGATCAACATTCACAACGACTCCATGCTAGTTATTAACCAGATCTTAGGGGAATATCAGGCCAAGAAAGAAAACATGATCAGTTATCTGAAGAAAGCTAAGGTCGCGTTTGAGCCATTCAAGCACTTCACGATCACACAAATCCCTAGAGACGGTAATTCTGTCGCGGATGCCTTGGCAAAGATAGCCTCGTTGCTAGACTCAAATGCGCGAAAAAGTATTCCTGTTCGATTTATAGAGACCCCTAGTATTAGCTCACCCAAACAGGCTGTGAATGTGATAGAGTCAGTTTCCTAGATGACCCCAATCATTCAGTGTCTCCGAGATGAAACCTTGCCCAACGACAAGATCGAGGCGAGAACCATGTGAACTAGAGCTGCTCGTTACATGCTTATAAGAGATCAATTGTACAAGCAAGGGTTTAGCACCCCTTACCTCCGATGTGTAACCGAAGAGGAAGCAGACTACATCATAAAGGAGATACATGAAGGGATCTGTGGTAATCACACTGCCGTGTGATCCCTCATCAACAAAGTTGTTCGTCAAGGGTATTACTGGCCCCTACTCCAAGAGGATACCTTCAACTTTATGAAAAAGTGTGACAAGTGCCAACTGTTCGCAAACATACCGTGTGCTCCTTCCTACTAGCTGATAACTATGACCAACCCCTAGCCATTCTCCATGTGAGGAATTGATCTTATTGGACCCATGCCAGTTGGAAGGGGTGGGGTCAAGTATGCGGTGGTCACGGTGGATTACTTCACCAAGTGGGCCGAGGCCGAACCCTTGGCCGCGATCACTACCACGAAGCTCAAGGAATTTGTCTTCAAAAACATAGTGTGCTGTTATGGAATTCCTCGTACCCTCATCTTCGATAACAGGAAGCAATTCAACAACGAAAAATTCAAGGAGTTTTGCGATGAGCTGGGGATCCATAAAAAATTTGCCTCAGTCGCAAGACCGCAAGCAAATGGCTAGGTTGAAACTGTTAACAAGACCATCAAGCATACTTTGAAAGCCAAGCTTGGCACTGTCAAGGGTAATTGGGCCGACGACCTCCCAGAAGTCCTGTGGGCATATAGGATAACTCCGAGAACCTCTACTTCGGAAACACCCTTTTTGCTAGCATATGGCTACGAGGTGATGATCCCAGTGGAAGTAAGGACTGGTTCACTTCGGAAGGACCTATTCAAAGAAACAGACAATGAAGCGCTTATGTGCGCAAGTCTGGATCTAGTTAAAGAACATCGCAGCAAGGCTCAGCTGAGGATAACAGCCTACCAGTAGCACGCAAAAAGGTTCTTTGACTCTCAGCTGAGGATAACAGCCTACCAGTAGCACGCAAAAAGGTTCTTTGACTCTAAGGTTAGGAGAAGAGACTTCCAGGTCGATGACCTTGTTTTGAAAGAAGTCTTTCTCGGTATAAGAGAACCAAGTGCAGGAGTGTTAGGGCCAAATTGGGAAGGCCTATACCGCATCACTAAGGTGATACGACCGGGGACTTATCACCTTAAAAGGCTCAACGGTTCTGAAGTATCGCGAGCTTCGAATGTTGAACATCTTCGCCTCTATTATCAGTAAATTTCGAACTCACTTTCTAATTTTCTTGTATAGACTTACTCTCTTAAAGCCTCATAAATAAGATAAGCTCTCATGTAGTATTGTTTCTCGCATGTGTGCCTTTCTATTCGCATATATCGTTTGTACAAATATTATCGCAAATAGTTAGAAAGCGACCTTGTACCCACATGTGTAATATTTGTGATATACGAAAAATTATAAGTACTCATGAATGATTAAGGAAATAACTTCTTTATTTATAATTAAAAAAGCGAGTACATATTTCTGAGCATGGAAACAGTTATAACAAGTAGAAGCCATCACTGGCCTTCATCCCCAAGACCCGAAGGTGCGACCTTAGTATCTCTAAGCTGGTCGCCGACCACTTGTTCAGCCGTCGGTTCTTTCGGAACATACTCTTTGGATGCTCATCCTCAGGATCAGGACCTTGACCTTCCTCCTCGTCATCAGATTGTGCCATGGAAGCAAGGATCCTTTGCTAGTCATTTGAGAGGTCGATGAGGTCTATGTTCGGATTCTTTGGTCGTAGGGCATAGATGGACTGGATCGACCAATCAGCAGCTCTCCTCTCAATTTTTAGCTCTTGTCGCTTTATCTGTTTGGTTAACAAAGCGACACCTCCCTAGGACAACTGGAGTTCTACCTCAAGTGCCCACCTTTGCTTCTCGGAGATCTCCCACAGCTGCACTCTGTCCTATTCTACTTGCAAGGCCTACTCGGAGTTCACTTGTAGCTCCAACTCTTTCTTGCCAACCTCCCTGGTGAGTTTGGCCACTATCTTTTGGAGCTTCTTAACTTCTTCTCCCCTCTTCTCCAGCTCGGCCTTTTAAAAATCCACCGTGCGAAGCATAGCATTCCTCTTCGATAGATATTGGTTCGTCTGAACGGTGGATAGGTTCATCTCTGTTTGTGCGACTTCTAAGTCCTATTTCAGCCGCACGTTCTCTTCTTTCAGCTCGATGAGCCCCTCAGCGGCTCCCAATTGATTCATCTGCTAGGCCAGGTGCATGGCGAGCAGTGACTACATAAACAAAGGGAGCAGGGGGTTAAATTCCTCTTCATTAAAAAAGTAAGGGAACTATAAGAAAGTCCTCAATGAAGACGAACCCTCTTACCTGGCTTTGTAGCTGAAACGTCATGGTCATCAAGTCCACGGGGTTAGATGCCACGAGCTGCTCAAAAGCCTTTGCGAGCTAGCACTCTAACAAGGTGAACATCACTGGCTGAAAGTGCTCTGGGAGTTGCCCCATAGAATCCAGCATAAGTGTGCCCGTTCCCATGGCAGGTGGTACCTCGCCTACTGGTTCCTTTCCTACTTTCCTCTCAGGAACCGCAACCTTCCTTTGCCCCTTGTATTAACCCTCAGGGGCAAGTGTAATGTCAGTCGCACCCTTGGGGGGCCCTCCCGAGTGAAAGGTCTGGTAAGGCTACGACCCCTCGGACTGAATGCCCAAGCCCTCTGGCTCGGACTCTGACTCCTAGTTGATTCCTTTTCTTGGATTTCTAGGCCACGATTTTCTGCTTAGGTCGGGCAGCCGCAAGCTGGGGAGCATCTGCTACTTTAGTCGGCACCCCTGTCGACGTTCCTCTAATAGGGGGATCGGTGGGGGTCGACCCGACTGGTCCCGTGGCACCGACCCGAGGAAAGGTGAACTCTCTAGCTCGCAGCGACTTGGGCACCTTTGGTGGCATGGTCGCTGCATGCAAATATCGTTAGCAAAATAGTTCAGTGCATGCAAACAATAAGTTTGGCTAAGGTTATAGACACTTACTCGATGAAGATTCCAAGGTCGCTTCAGGGTTGAAAAAGCCGTATTTTTGTAGGTTGGCGGTTGTCACGAGCAGCCTCGCGTCGTGACTCTATTCGGGTAGAAGACCGAAGGTAGTTATTTTGTTGAAATCAATGAGAGCCGAAAACCTGGTTGTTTTGTTTACTGCGAAGAAACGGAAGTTAGCAAAGATTAAAAGAAAGAAAATTTGCCAAGTAAAAGAAAGGAAGACCTACTCAGCTCCCTAAAGTGGCAAATGCCATCATAATGGAAAAAGAAAATTTTTGTCTCATACGCCTCGATGTTACTGAGGTAACTGTGTATTCCTCCCTCGATCGTAAATCGCTTAGAGAGGTAAAAAGAGTCCTTGTCTTTGCTCTTCTTTAGGTAATACGAACAGTCGAGCTCTAGTGCAGTCAGCTCGTCGAGACTGTTCTTGTCGCATACGATATACATAGCCACGGCTATCATATACGCATTTGGTGTCGGCTGTAATGGTGTGACTCCGAAGTGATCGAGGATCGACCTTATGAAAGCGTGGAAGGGAATCAGTGCTCCACATTTGAATATGTTCTCGGAGATCGCAGCCATTCCCTCTGGCGGACTCCAAGCTGTATACGTCTTGTGCTAGTAGACATCTACGCTAATTGCATATTGGTCTACCGCTTTTTGAATTTCCTCTCCTGTGGCTATTGATAGGATTTCCTGTGAGGGACCCGCTAGGGCGTCCTGCACCGGCGAGCTCATTCCCTCATCTGTTTTGGTCGCTAAAGGATCCATTTCTTCTACGGTCTGAAAAAGAGTGACATGGAGGAATTACTCAGTCATCGTACAAAGTTATGTACGATGACGTGGGAGAAAAGATAAACACTATCTTCCTTAAACCCTAGAAAAACCCTATGAATCCTTGGGGACCACCCCCAAAGACTCAAACCCAAGAGGAAAGCCTATTCTCCGTCAACCACCCGCAAACACCAATCGTTATCGCATGGTTATCGTCAAAACAGAAAAAGGAAGTAATGAATGAATCATCCTTACCTCTTGAATATAGAGATTGAACTTCCTACTGTGAACGTCAAGTGTGCACCAATTTGAAAGATGGAAAATCTGGTCTCACAGAAGCTTCTTGCTCTTTTTGAAAAAGTAAGTGTTGTGACATTGCTTAAGGTGAGCCTGGGATTTTATAGTGAAGGAAGTGGTGATTGGTTTTCTCGAAGCCAAGCAACGTTTGGACGAAAATCATCTCTCGCCGTTGATCATGACCACGTGTCGTTAATTAACAGGAAGGAGTAACCATCACGTTTCGAGAAATCAAATCCTCGCTTCCCTTTGTTGAAAAAATCAAGCGACGGCTCGTTTCCCTCTTCCACATTAAATGCGCTCTCATCCGCATTTAATGCTCCGATAAGGAATGTCGTTTAAGCATGGCTTACATTTAATAAGCATGGCTAGCACTTATTGCGCATATGACACATTTGTTAGAGCAAAAGGTATTTTATTAACGGATTAGCTGCCAAATTGCAACGGATAACATCTGAAGAGGTTGTTAGATAAAACACTTTTCGTCGCATGTCAATTGCGAAGCGATGTGACAGTCAGTTGCAAAGCGATGTGACAGTCAGTTGCAAAGCGATGTGACTCCTTGCCTTAAGCAAAAATACTGTAAGTATAACCAGGTTACGGGCCTCGATCAAGATAAGAGGCGCATCAATACGGCCCCGAATAAGGTCTGGTCTGGGTTGTAGATCTTGCGGAAGGAGACCACTTCAGGTCGCCTTTATGGAAATGTCTTGTGACCTCCTTGAAGCTAGGTCGGATCGATCGGGCACCATTCGGAACATATCAAATCAAGGCATAATTGTGAAGTTCTTAAGGTTCGATTCTCAAACCTTAAAAACTAAGGCTGACGCAGTTATGTGTGGAAAAGTAGGGCTGACGCAGAGTCTTGTCAACATAAAGTGGTCAGAATTTAAGAAGGTTTCACGACCGCTCAGATGCGACCACGTCGCGTGATGACGTGAGTGGCATGCTCTTGCCAGTGTAGTGGGTGTACACCAGGTTGGCAAATGGTTGGAGATGGTCCACGTGTCCAATCCCTACTCAAGTTGAGGAAATCACTCGGTTAGGTGAGCAATGGGACGTAGAGAAGGATTTGCACGATACCTACCCCACTTGCAGATTTAGTAATCATTACCTTGACCAATCCCACCATAAATAGAGGACTTCTCTCTCATTTGCGGGATTGACTAATTTCACTCTGGAATAGCATACTCTCTCTCTCTCTCTCTCTCTCTCTCTCTCTCTCTCTTGTATTTTCTAAGTTGTAACTCAGCTCGTTGAACGTGACTTGACCCTACTTTCATTAATACAATATCAGTGGACGTAGGATTCGCTTTTGAGCATCCGAACCACTTTAAACATTGTTCTTCACCCTTATCAAATCAAATACTTCCATAATCACGTGTGACTTCTTAGCCCGCTTAGCATTTCTCATGTGCGAATAATTGGTGTCAAAATCAACCATCAACAACATATATAAACTGAAGTTTTAATTTATTAAAAAGAAGTAAAAGTGGGCAGGTCCATAAGGATGCTTTGAAACTTTTCTAAAGAGTAGCGTTCTTTCTAAAAGCAAGTCGAAGAGTCAAAGACTATTCAATAATTTCCTTAACTTAAGCCCTCTGCAGCAATTTGGTTAACCATGCAAATGGCCTTAAAAAATTACATTACAATTCACCAAGCCTTTACATATTCCTATGAATGGGATGAGATTAGGTTTAGGAAAAAATGGGTATATTATATATATGTAAGATAATTATGTAATTAGATATAAATTATAAGAGTAATTTAATAAAGTTAATAGTAAAATCGTCGAGTCGTGTTGGGCATGATGATTATCCCAAGCTTGGCCCGTACTCGAGGTCGGACCCTAAAATCAGTCCTAGGCTTAAGTCCAAGTCCATTAACACCGAGCAAATCCTGACATTTTGGGACTGAGCCAGGCTGGATATCCAGAAATATCAGGCCTATTGTCATCCCTAATGCCTAGAATGGAACATGAGTGATGGTGAGAAATTAATCTCCTATTTTATAGGTAGCGGAATTTAACTTAAGAGTGAAAGACAGGTGATAAGGTTGGTTAGAGACATTCTCTTCTCTCATGCCATGTGTCACACTAAATGTTTTTTTTTTTTTTAATATTTGACGGGTTTTGGGCTAGTTTTCAGTCTCCTTTCATCTAGGTGGACGTCTTTGGTTTAGGCCTCGGGAGCCCAAACTTTTAGTATGGCCCGCTTTTACCATGTCATCAATCCTATACCATATTTAACTTAGGCATATTGTCAGTATTTGTTCAAATATTTTGGGCCTGTTTGTTATGGACTCTCTTATTCAGCTTCATCAACTTGGGCTAGGCTGAAAATTTCCTCTCAGCAAGTGTAATTCCGAAAACCCAAGGGTCTGTATATCAATGAATTCTCAAAGGGTTAGAGCAGTTTCTTATTATGTTATTAATATGAATAAAAAGTATAACTTAATTACCAATGAAAATTCGAGTACGCAACCGACATAAAAAGATAATTGTCTCTGCATGATTCAAATTGAATCTCATAACCAGGAAAACATAATGCAATTAATATATGTTAAATATAAAGAGTTCCACATGTAGCCATCAGAACAAAAAATGAATTTCTTCTACATAGCTTAACTCTTACAATTTATTATATTATGTTGTAACATGGCTAGAATTGATGTCAAAACATTCTACGCAGAGGCTTTCTGGTTGCTGAGGTATTTCCCAATGGCTTCTGCCATTATTTCCAGAGGCCTGGTGGTAACTTCAGAAGCAAGATTGGCTAATTTATCATCGACCTCATACTCAATTGAAGATTTAATAATACTTGATTCACCACCTTTCTCAATAATTTCCAGCCGAATTATATAGGATTCAAATCCAAGTACTTTAAACCCTCCTTCAATCATTTCTGTTTCCCTCACTCGCTTCTCTTCATCAATCTTTTTGAATATTTCCTTTATATAACCAGCTCCAGGAGTTCCTTTATAAACCACCCAAAATATATATATATATATCATTACTTATTGAAATTAACTTCCTCAAACCCATCTAGCATTTTGTTACATATCACATACTTTAATTTAGAAACAATTTTATTCTTTTTGTTAGAATACATATAAAATATATAATATAAAAAATTAAAAACAAAGAAATATGATTGTATTTTCAAAAACAATTTTAATTAGTTTAAAGCTTGAAAACAAATAATATAAGAATTTTTGTTATATCTATATTATTCATACTTTCTTATGATATGTACATATATAGTTATTCTCTAATCAGAACCATGACTATATACGACTGAATTTGAAATTTAAAAGATCATATAAATCCAATGTGAGATAAATCTAACGGTGATTAAGCATGACCCGATAAAAATAATATTAGAACGTCCTAACTAGAGAATTAATATATTCATACATGTCGTACTTTATATATAAATTAAAATTAACAATTTTAAGATCATAATAAAAGTTACTATATGTCTATTAACACATTTCTCTAAATAGTATATAAACCATAAATAAGCACAAAAAAAAAAAAAAAAAAAAAAAAAGGCGCCATTCCATTTAGCATCCTCAAACCTAGCTAGCATCCTAAACAGTACTGATACATTTTATATTACAGAAAAAAATAATGTTTATATTTTCAAAAACAGAAATAATTTAAACCTCGGATATAATATTTAAGAATTCTTATAGAAATATTTACCCAAACATTTAACTTTAAAATATATATATATTTTAAGATTTTGATGACTTCCATAAGTTATAGAGATCTGCGAACTTAAAACAAAAAGTATTTAATTAGAAAGAAGATATAATAATAGGAGGAAATGATACCATGCGAATTTAATGAATTCTATTTTCCAATTCATTGATTTTACCCTAATAGTTACATGTTTTATGTAGGGGAGATACAGTCCATAGATTCTCCTAATTATGTCAATTACAATATACCGACATAATTACAATATACCGACATAATTAAGAGATTACAGGATATCAAAAATATTATGAGTATCCTAAAATTGACAAAATTAAGAGATTACATAATATTTTGGAAATATTTAGGGAATCTCAACACTCCCTCTCAAGTTGTGCGTAGATGTCACACATGTCAAACTTGTCTAAAACTTGTGAGAAAATACGTCTGTAGACAGCCTTAGTATGAATATCGGCCAATTGATCCTTTGATCGAATCTTGGGCAATTCAATAATATTTTCATCCAGTTTTTCTTTGATGGAAAACCTGTCTACTTCAACATGCTTCATACGATCATGTTAAACTGGATTGTGAGCAATATCACATGCTGCTTTATTGTCACAATATAACTGGATTGGTTGATTAGATTGATAGCCCAAATCTTGCAATAGAAATCTTAGCCACAAAGCTTCACAAATCCCAAGTGTGATTCCCCTAAATTGTGCTTCAGCGCTTGAGCGTGCCACAACATTTTGTTTCTTGCTTCTCCACGTGACTAGATTACCTCCTACAAAAGCGAAATAACCAGAAGTAGATCGTCTATCATCCACTACTCCAGCCTAATCAGCATCAGTATATGCATTCCATTTTGGTAGTCCTTGTTTTTAGAAAATAAGATTCCCTTTCCAGGAGCATGTTTTAAATATCTCAAGATACACATAATTGCATTCATATGCTGCTTTCCAGGATTATGCATGAATTGACTAACTATACTCAATGCATAAGCAAGATCTGCCCTAGTGTGAGACAAGTACATCAATCTTTTCACAAGTGTCTGGTATCTCCCTTTGTCAACTGGTACTTGATCAGTCTTGACTCCTAATTTCAAACCTTCTTCAATTGGTGTATCAGTTGGTTGACATGCTGACATACCAGTTTCTTGCAGCACATCCAAGGCATACTTTCTTTGTGATAGGAAGATACCTTTGTTAGATCAAGACACTTCGATTCCAAGAAAAACTTTCAAAGAACCTAAGTCCTTCATCTTGAATTCCTCTGATAAGTACTTTTGCAGAGCCTTCCTTTCTTCTGGATCATTTCCTATAACCACCATATCATCCACATATACAATAAGTGTAGTGATCTTTCCTTGCTATATTTTAAGAAACAGTGTGTAATCTGAATTGCTTTGATGGTAGCCAAAAAATTTCATAGCTTTGGTGAACCTCCCAAACCATGCCCTTGGAGATTGTTTTAACCCATACAATGACTTTTAACTTACAAACCTTTTGGCTATGCCTCCTTGGAAGGATACACCCTAGTGGAGGATCCATGTAGATCTCTTCAGATAATTCTCTATGTAGGAAAACATTCTTCACATCAAACTGCTATAATGGCTAGTCCAGGTTTGCAGCCAAAGATAACAAGACACATGTCGTGTCGATTTTGGCTACAGGTGCAAATGTCTCTGTATAGTCTATCCCATGACTTTGGGTGTACTCCTTTGCTACTAGTCTTACTTTAAATCGTTCAATTGTGTCATTAGCTTTATACTTCATAGTGTAAACCCATCGACATCCAACAGTCTTCTTTCCTAGTGGATGATCAACAAGTTCCCAAGTCTCATTCTTCTGTAACAATTTCATCTCTTCATTCATGGCAACTTTCCACTTTGGATTAGATAAGGCTTCTTGCACACTGTTAGGAATAGATAAAGCAGATAATTGATTCACAAATGACAAATTTGATTCTGATAGACGATGGTTAGACACATAATGACTCATGGGATATTTGACCTTACTAGATAGCTCAAGTTCGTATGTTAGTTTAGAAATCCCTCTAGTATTACATGGTGGTAATCGTTTCCTAATTGGTTCAAACTCAATTGGTTTAGACTCAATTGGTTCAGTCTCTAAATCAGGAACATTCTCATCGAATGATGGATATGACATACCAGGAATGAAGGACTCAAATTGAGAAGTTTTTATGGACAGGTTTGATACCACTTCCACATTTTCATCATCCACTTCATCTTCCTATCGATCAATAGGCTTCGTTTGTGTCTCATAGCCTCTCACATCTTGAACAACATCTTGAACAGCATAGTCAAAAGTCTAAATTTTTTCTTGACAGTACTACCCCTGAAGTTCAGACTCAGAAGAAAAATACATTGCTTCTTCATGGAAAACAACATCCATCGTCACAAATGTTTGGTAAGCTGGAGGATGATAGCATCAATACCCTTTTTGATGAACACCATACCCAATGAAAACACATTTTAAAGCACGAGGGGACAACTTGTTGCATTGATGTTTATGGAGGTGAACAAAGGCGATACAGCCAAAAACATGAGGCGGTAAGTTTGGAACCATTGGAGCATTCATTGCTTTGCCAAGAGCCTAAAAAGGTGTCTAGAACCCAATAGAGCTAGAGAGTACCCTATTGATTAGGTAGGCTGTAGAAGTAAGTGCTTCTCTGCAAAAGGATACGAGCAGATCTTGTTCGTAGAGTCCTTGCCTCTACCTTGTCGTCAGGCAAGGTCCTGTCCCTGAGATATTGAATGATAGGGGTCATCCAGGAATCTGATTTTGTTACATTCACGGCCTGTTCGATCGGGCTAATACTGGGGGTCTCGATGAATCGAACAGGAATGCTCTCCAGTGTATCTGAGTCTAATGACGAGGCTATCATTGCCAAGGTATCTTCCACAGAGTTGCTCTCTCTAGGAATTTGTGTGATCATGAAGTGCCTGAACGACTCGAGTGCGGCCTTAGCTTTCTTCAGATAGCTGATCATATTTTCTTCCTTGGCTTGGTACTCTCCCAAAATCTGGTTAACGACCAGCATGGAGTCGCTGTGGATACTAATCGCGGTTGCACCCATTTCTCTGGCCAACCGCAGTCCAGCGAGCAGAGCTTCATACTCGGCCTCATTATTGGTTGCCTTAAAACCAAACCGGAGAATGCCATGAATGTGAGCCCCTTCGGGACTCAAAAGGAGAAGACCTGCCCCAGCCCTCTTTCTGTTCAATGATCCATTGACATAGAGGCTCCAAGTCGATAGATTTTGAGCAGTTTCCTGAATGACTTCATTGGGCTGTTGCTTCAACTCATTCGTCGGATGATATGAGAATTCTGATATAAAGTCGACAACAGCCTGCCCTTTGATAGTTGATTTCGGTCTGTACTTTAGATCAAACTGACTTAATTCCATGACCCATTTAAGCAGTTTACCTGATGCCTCTGGCTTCTGGAAGACCTTCCTGAGCAGGTAATTAATCATTATATGGATCGTATAGGCGTGGAAGTAAGGTCGCAACTTTCTAGAAGCGATCAGCAGGGCATGGGCTAACCGTTCCATTTTCGGATACCACATCTTGGCATCCAACATACACTTGCTCACGTAATACACTGGTCATTAGACCCTGTCCTCTTCCTGAACTAAGGCTACACTGACCACGAACTGAGAGACGGATAGATACAAAAGGAGGATCTCTTATGGGAGAGGCTTCGATAGAAGATGTGGCTTCCCAAGGTGCTCTTTAATACTCTGGAATGCCTGTTCACACTCGGGAGTCCACTCAAACTTTTTATTGGCCCTTAGAACATTGAAGAATTGCAAGCAACGATCTGTTGCCTTCGATATGAAGCAATTGAGTGCCGCTATTCGCCCATTGAGGCTCATGACCTACTTTTTGTTGGTCGGGCTTTTCATATTGAGGAGAGCTTGGATTTTCTTAAGGTTAATCTTTATTCCCCATTGGTTAACCATGTATCCTAGGAATTTTTCCAAGGATACTTCGAATGAGCACTTGAGGGGGTTTAGCTTCATTCTGTATTGCTGGAGGATTTGGAACATCTCAGCGAGATGTGCTATCTGATCTGAAGCGACATGTGACTTGACCAGCATGTCATCTACATAGACCTCCATCGATTTTTTGATCTGTTCGGAGATAATTCGGTTAACCAACCGCTGGTAAGTTGTGCCAACGTTCTTGAGGCTAAAGGACATAACTTTATAGCAGTACAGCCCCCGATATGTAACAAAGGACGTATGCTTTTCGTCCAGCACGTACATCAGAATTTGATTGTATCTCGAGTATGCATCCATGAAACTAAGCAGCTCGTGCCCGGAGATGGCATCCATGAGCTGGTCGATTCTAGGTAAGGGAAAGCTATCTTTCGGGCATGCCTTGTTGAGGTCGGTGAAGTCAACATAGGTCTGCCATTTGCCATTGGGCTTCTTTACTAGAACCGGGTTGGCAACCTAGGTCAGATAGAGTGTTTCTCGGATGGATCCATTTCGAAGAAGATTATTTGCCTCAAGTTTTAAGGCGGCATATCGTTCTGGATCTATCGCTCTTCTCTTTTAGCTAATCGGCTTGGCTTCACTGTCGATGTTCAATGCATGGCTAATAATATCCGAGCTGATCTCGACCATATCCGCATGCGACCATGCAAACACATCGATATTCTCTCTAAGGAAGCTAGTCAGTTCGGTGGCGAGCGGGGGGTTAAGATTGCTCCCAATCCTTAATACTCTGCTCGGCTTGCTCTGGTCGACTGATACTTCAGACAGATTCTCAACTGGCCTACTGGAGGGGTATTCCTGAATACGAGGATCCATATTATCCTCGGCTGGGCCAGGCTGTGACTCGATCCGACTGATCGCCATCGCCTGTCGGGGAATGTCGCACGAGATACCTTTCCCTTTGCATGCCATCTGCACTGCTTTTACATAACAGTCGCGAGATACGCGCTGAGATTCGCTATCTTCCCCTATCCCCGTCGGGGTGGGGAACTTCATCTTTAGATGGTATATCGAGGTGACTACCTTGAAGTTTCTCAGCA
Source organism: Pistacia vera (assembly GCF_008641045.1). Taxonomy (NCBI): domain Eukaryota; kingdom Viridiplantae; phylum Streptophyta; class Magnoliopsida; order Sapindales; family Anacardiaceae; genus Pistacia; species Pistacia vera. The sequence goes on from NW_022196325.1 coordinate 493,898, forward strand.
GAGGTCGCCCTAGGATACCATTAAAAGCGGATGGGCAATCCACTACCAAGAACTCAGTTACCTTGGTCACTTCGTCAAAGTCACCCAGCGTGACTGGAAGTAAGATCATTCCTTTGGGGATCAAGTGGTCCCCTGTAAAATCATATAGGGGGATTGAGGCGGGCTTCAAGTCAGCCTCGTCCAAGTTCATTCTTTCGAAAGCTATCTGGAAAAGGATGTTCACAACACTTCCATTATCCACCAATATTCTGTGGACATTATGACGCCCTATCAAGGGCGTGATCACAAGAGTGTCATCGTGGGGATGATGCAATCAAACTACATCTTTTTCGGAGAAGGTAATTTCCTCCTCTCTGCGAACCTTTTGTGGTCACTAGGTCGTGCTCATCACACTGATGGGATCATGATAGGCTGCGCGAGCATATCTTTCCTGGGCATCTCGCGAGTTGGTTGCGAGGTGCGGTCCCCCAAAGATCAAATTGATGTTGTATATACCTTTGCAATCACAACGCTTCTTTCTTGGTTCCCTTTGATTTTTCTCTTGTGCGGGAGTGGAGTCATCAATATATTCCTTGAAATGCCCCTGCTTGATGAGGTCTTCAATTGCCTGTTTGAGAGCTAGGCACTCATCGGTGTGATGCCCATTATCCCAATGAAAACGATAGTATTTTTTACCATTTCTAGCTGATGGGGGATTTTTCATGGGCTCAGGCTCTCTGAGTAAGCTAGCTTCTTCTGACTTGTCAAGAATAGGCGATACAGACACATTCAAAGGCGTATACTGATTTCGGTCGCGATCGCGATGAGGAACTGGAGCATAAGAAGTTTTGGGCTCATAGCGCGGTTTCTTTCATTTTCGTTGATCGTAAGTAGCCCATCTGCGGTCAACTCTCCTACTTTCCCCTCGACCAGGCGCACTACCTGAAGCACCGGGGTTGCGACGGTAGAGCGTCGCCACAGAATTTTTAATTCGGAGCTACTTCTCCACAAGGTTATAAAAACAGGTAAGGGAAACATCATCCTCAGCCTATAACTTTTTCCACAGGTCGGTCTGTGGGCGAACTCCCGCTATGATGAGAGTCCGAACAAACTCTTCGGGAGTGTGAGCTACCTTATTAAGCTCTCTGTGGAATCAATCGATGTACGATTGGAGGGATTCATCCATCTCTTGCCTTATATTGCTGAGGTAGCTCAAAGGCATTGAAAACTTTCGGTTTGCTTGGAAATGCCTTAGGAATGTCACGCTCACCTGAGGCCACGAGCTGATCGATCCCGCTGGGAGCGACTTGAACCATCGTTTAGCATAAGAGGTTAGAGTTACTGCTAAACAACGACACTTTGCCAAATCTGAAACCTGGTGAAGCTCCATCAGGTTGTTGAATTCATACAAGTGATCCAACAGATAAGAATTTCCATCGAACGCCCGCATCTCAGGCATTCAAAATCTTGATGGGAGAGGGTTGGCTAATACTACTAGAGAAAAGGGAGATGCTGCTGTGACCTACCCTTGCTCGTTTTGCTGAGCTTTTAGCTGATCTAGAGCTCGCTATAGCTCTTCAATCTGAGGCAGCGGAGCTATTTGGGGATTGCTTTCACCTATACGAGTTCGCCCCTCGCGATTGCACTTGAGAAAGGTCTGGAGATCAGATTCCACTTCGCCTTGGCTGGTAGTTCCGGCCGCTCTCGACACACGCTGGCTAGAGCTGTGTGATGGCGATGAATGGTGCGAGGAATTTTCACGACCTTCGCGGTGGTACGAACCGCCCCGCGGAGTGTAGGAACCTCCCGCACAACTATGATCATGATTATTTCTCTGGCGGTGATGAGAATCGCCCCGCCAAACACTTTTATAAGGGTTTTCATGAGATGTGGCATGGGACGGCTGCGACTTTTCACCGAGTTTTAACGCCATGGGCATTCTACTCGAGACGTGGTCGGTGTTTGCCGGCCCTTTGGAGCCCTTAGGCCCATTTTTTGCCACTTGCTTACCCTTCCTTTAGCGCGTTGCAGTGCTCGCGGCACGGGCTATTGCCCTTTGCCGCGCTTTTGCCCGACCTATAGGCTTTTTTGGCGGTTGCACCGCCTCATTTGATTCGGGTGGCATGCCCTGGTCCAAACGGTCCAACCTTTGACCGTCTGGAGAGTATTGTCGAACCTCTATAGGTAGCTTCTGATGGCAGGGTCAAGTTCTGAACTTGAAGGGATATCCCCCGTGACATTTTGCAGAACCAAAGGTACCTCGGGAGAGGTGTCCTTCTATATTTGGGGGATCTCCTCAGCACCCTAATAGGTTCGCTCAGGTTCAAGTCGGCGAGCCATTTGCTGTTATAGGACCAGTAAGTTAGAGATTCTCCTGATGAAGGACGAATACTAAATCAGACCCTCTTTCTAGTGCCAAACTGTTGATGCGTGATTTTGACACCAACCAAACGCACATGTGAAATGCTGAGCTAGCCCAGAAGACACACGTGGATGAGAGAGTGAGAGTAAAACCAATGGAGAACAGTGTTTAAAGTGGTTCGGATGCTCAAGAAAGCAAATCCTACATCCACTGATTTAGTATTAATAATAGTGGTCAGGTCGCATTCAGCGAGATGACTTACAAATGATTACACGAGAGTAAAAGAATGTTATTTTTCTTTAGAGAGATTAGCTAATCCCCCAAATAAAAGAGGAGCTCTCAATTTATAGTAGGATGGGTTAAGGTTATGATTACTAAATCTGTGAGTTGGTGGGATTATCCATGCAAATCCTTCTTTATGTCCCATTGCCCACCTTCTAGAGCGATTTACGCGATTTGGTGCAGGGATTAGACACGTGGAATCACTCTAGCTCCTGGCTGGTCTGACGCGCACCCACTGCCCTGATAGGGGCATGCCGTCCATGTCATTGTGTGACGTGGCTGCCTCTAACTGGATGCGAACCTACCTAAGCTCTGACTTTTTATGTTGACTGAGTTTTACGTCAGCCCTACTTTTTCAGGCATAACAACTTATAACTGGAAATTAATCGAATTATAGATTTTTGAGCTGAGAACTTAGAATAACAAGTATCTAGAAAGAAAATTTTAATACCTGTAGGAAATGTAAGCTTAACAATGGTGCCAACACCGCCATCGCCTTCAATAACTTCTACCTTTCCGAGAACATCTGGTAGTAATTTATCCATAAGTCTTCCCAGCTCTAGCCCCTTGTAGATGTCCCACATCGCACTTGCCGCCATGCCTACCACCGTTTCCGCCGAGACTTGTGATGCGTGTTTCTTACAACATGCAAAATGTAGCAAGTATACTAGTCGCTCAAGTAATAAAATGATGAGTAGAGTATCATTCCCACGAGGATTGTTAGCAAAGCACTGAGTTTCCTAATGTTATCAAGTTGAAGCAATCGAATTCTTTGGATTGGTGGGAGCAAATTCTAATTAAAAACAACAATGAATTTTAAACTAAGATTAAAACGTAATTAAGAAAGCAATATGAAAACACGGATAATCAATTCAAGTAAAACGGGTAGGGTTTTGACTTCATTTGGATTTTTATGGGTTAAACCTAAAAATTACACTACATTCACATTCATATGCAATGGTTGTAAATCGAACTCACTAATATGTTAAACATACCCTCTCAGGCTATATTTTCCTATTCATCCTTATTAACCTTCCGCACCCAACAAATTGAAGATTAATAATTCCAAACTCATTAAGCAAAAGAATCCTATAATGATTTCATTAATTCTTGAATCTATCTCTAGCATCCAATACTATAATGGTGATTACCCAAGAAGCCTAACATGATTCATTTCTCAATCTCACCATGTTCATCACATATAGCATTAAAAATCAGAGTAACACACAACAAACTGAATCAAGATTCATCATTGAAAAACAAGCAAAAGATGGAGAAATCTTCTCTAATTTGAAGTCCAAATCTTCAATAATCTTCTCCTTCCATGAGCTGCCTCCCAAATGACAAACCAAGACTCTTTTCTCTTCCTTTTCGCTCTAATTTATACCTCTCTCACTTAAGGATGAAGCCCTAGCAAGCCAAAACGCGTCGTTTTATTTTTAAATCTGACGCAGGTTTCGCCACGGCGAAGACTTTCGGGCCGAAAATGAGCATGAAAAAGTCTGAATCTAGAAAAGTGTTAAACATATTAATTGTAGCAAAAATGCTATACCCATCGAAAACTTGCACCGAAAAATTGCACCAAAACACGTGGAAGCCGCCACGTTGCACCTATTGAAAACAGACATATGATGAATGGTCGTCCTGCTAATTTGGACGGCCGTCCCCCTATATGGGCCGGCACGGCCGTCCAAATTAGAAGGACAGCCGTCCAAATTATCAGGACGGCCGTCCAAATTTTAGGGACGGCCGTCCCTAAATGATGGACGGCCGTCCCCAGTTTGTAAAATTTGTTTATTATTAATTTTTTTTTTTTTAATATAATGTAAATATGGACGGCCGTCCCTAGTATATGGACTGGCGTCCATCTACTAGGGACGGCCGTCCAAACTACATGGACGCCAGTCCATCTACTAGGACGGCTGTCCAAAATACATGGACTGGCATCCATGTTAAAATTTTTTTTTTTAATTAATAATAACGAATGGCTTGCCTAATACGCTTCATTTAGCCTAATACGCTTCATTTAAGCGCCCAATTTTTTTCTTCTCTTTGCCTTCCTCTCCCTTATTTGTTTTTCTTCTGTTCTTCGTCTGCGCCATTTGGTTTTCTTAGCTTCTCCTTCTTGCGTGTTGTGATTCCTTGACGCCGGTTACTTCCTCAACAGCCAAGCACCAGCAGCAATATCTCGTCCAAGCACCAGCAGCAATATCTCGTCCTACAGAGATAACCTTGAAACAAAAGTAAATATCAAAACTGCTAAAGCTAGGATTTGTTTGTGAAGGTAAAGAATTTTTGACTTATTTTATATTCTATTTTAGATTGAATATATGTTTGAATGGATTGAATACATGTTTTTTAGATTGAATATATGTTTGAATGGATTGAATACATGTTTGATAGATAATATTTGTTGGTGACAGTTGTGAACTAGATTCGTGAACGTAAAAACTGGTATTAGTTGTGCATGAAATAACTGAATATGGAAGAGTCCAGTTTTCCTCGTTTCAATGATGTTGAGGTAAATTGTTTTAGAAACTTTTTTAAATATGGTGTATTGTATTGTTTATTATGATGCGTTTACATTTTAATTTTATTTATTATAAAACCATTGAATCAGGATAATGAATGTGATGAATTAGAAGATACGGGATGTGCAGAGGAAGAAGTGGAGCCTCATATTGGAATGGTGTTTGATTCAGTTGATAGTTTGGTGAAGTATTACAGAAGGTATGGGAATAAAATGGGTTTTGAAGCAATGATACGTACGTCAAAGAAANTCTTTCGTGGTCACTCAAAGTGCCCACTGGTCATTGTACAAAACACTATTCCTTGGGGCGCCTTTTCCTTTTCCTATTTGGTAGTCTTTTGTCTACTCTTCTTTGTCTTACACTTTTTGCAACTTTGAAGTACTATCATGTGCTTAAAAGTGGGGCTTACGAAAGTAACCATTTTATAGAGATTTCCTTTTTTTTTTTCTTGAAACAATTTTAGGGTTTGGTTTATTCAAAACAGGCTTATGGAAATAGAAATTACCGAAGTGAATCTTCTCTTAATATAGAACCTGTTTGATAGATTATTTAAAAAATGTTATTATGAAAAAGTGTTTTAAGTTAAGTTGAGTTGGATTAAATTGAATATGATCAGATTCAAAGTTGGATAAAATACTGGAATAATTGTTTGGTACATTTTTTTGAAAAAAAAATATAGACAAAATAGTTGTTTAGTACATTTTTTGAAATGATTTATTAATAATTTTAACCCCCTATATTTGTTAATTTAGCTAAACACTCACACAATAAAAATTTAAAAATAAACTAAAGCACCCTAACCACCCAAGAGGATAGCTGACCACCACCGTCGAACGACAGTCGATAGTCATCGAAACAGCACATGAGCAGTTGGATCGAATCAGTTGTGCGCCGATATGACCATTTTTTTGCCAAATCTAGGGTCAAAGATTTGGTCGTTGACGGCCAGATAAGCGCATGACCAACCAAATCTGACTGGTTGTACGCTATTCCAACCACGTTGGCCGACAGTGGTGGTTTTGGTGGATTGAAAGGAGAGAAAAATGAGAAGAAGAGAAAGAAAAAAATGTTTTAAGTTGAATAGAGTTGGATAGAAAAATGTTTTGAATTGACTAATCTGAAAACAAGTCTCCTTCTCTTTTCGTTTTTAGACAAAAAAATGTTATTTGATTTGGATAAATTTTCAGAATAATAATCTTAATAAGTAAACAAACGCTTATTCTATTTTTTAATCTAAATAGGATAACAAAACAATTATTCAAAATGGTATAACAAATAAAGACAGTTTTTCTGAAGAAATTGTTGGTTGTTTAGTTAGACACAAATAAAAGAGCTTTAATGCTTTATAAATTGTTTTAATATAAAGATAAGGATAAAGCAAAATGTTTAAAATAGCGTGGAGCTATATTTGACGTTTCAAAGCTTCAAATAACTTTTTGAAATAATTATAATAGAAAACGACCCAACGTACCTGTAAAACAACCGATTTAATCACCTATAAACTTTTTGTTTGGCTACAAATAACTTTCAACATTAGAAAAACTCTTTTTTACTGGTAGATGAGTCAACTCAACAAAAGTTTATGGACTTCTTTCCTTATTTATCTAATTTTTCATTGAATAGACCGAAATATTATCTTATATAACATCATTTTCACAACTAAATAGGTTGTTCACGTTCAACAATTTAACCGTCAAATGTGTCAGATTCTATCGAGTGTGACTCCTATTTAGAAGGAAATATACATCATATTAGATGTACTTGACAACATAATTCACATATTACTTTTTTTTTTAATTAATTAACATAATTATGGGTGGTTTATTGTTTTTATCCATATTCCTAATCTTATTCTTTAAATATTGTTTGACACGTTATTTTTGAAATATTAAACTATTTTTAATTACTTTTAGAACCCATAAATTTATTAATTTCATTAAATACCCCCAAGAAAAAAAGTTTAAAAACTAACAAAAACACCTCTATCCACCAATATTTGCCAGATTCCGGCAACCACCACCGGTGGTAGCCGAAATTTGTCACAACAGTCACACGACCACTGGAAATGACCGATAATGGTCAGATCCGTGGTGGATCTGGCCGTCAGCGACAACCAAAGAAATAGCCGTCGTTGATTGTCAACGATGACCAAATCTTGGACACCGTTGACAGACAACGATGGTCATATATTTGGTCGTCGAAGGCCACATCCGGCCTTAGATTTGGCCTTTTCCGACCAGATCCGTGGTGGATATGGCTGGAAAAGGCCATATTGATCGAATACCCGCCAGATCCGACCGGTATGTGTAGTTATCCAATTTTCCGGCCATATTCCGACGGTAGTGGCCAAAATTTAGCACTGCGGGTGGTAGAGGTGTTTTTATCATTTTACAATATTTTAATATATTGGGGTGTTTATTAAATTAGTAAACCTTGGGGGCTTTTTATAAATTTTTAAATTTTATCTCGTAATACCCCCCTATCCAACTATCCAATACTATCCCCAAAATCCTACCCAAAATAATAAACCAAACACACCTTATATTATTTTATAACATATATTAATAAAATTCGTTTTATATAATTTTATTATCTATATTATTAATAAACAAACTTAATTTTTTTTTTTATATCAACCATAAAATTTACCCAATTTAATAAAACACAAGCAAACTCATGTTTACTAAAAAGAGAAATCAAAACACAAGAAGTCCATTACTTTAGGTTTAAAGAAGCGACACGTGACACGTTATGGTACCAGACAAATCATGTTTGAATAACAACTCTAATAAAAGGCTTCCACGAGGTACACGTGGAAATTGTGCACATTTTTGACAAAAATGTCGACAGCTGGCACCAATTAAGACAAAAGCTTGTAGGGAATGCCGGGAATAATGCTATGCTCAAATAAAAATAAATAAATAAATTGCATAATTTTCGTATGAAATTATTTTTCTTTATTCTGTAAGGGGGACAAAATCGACATGGTATATATCATATATATTTGGGAGTATTACGGTACCGTTGCCAGTGAGAGTTATCGGTTTCTTTCTTTGGTAGAATATAAACCTTTAACTTATTCGAATTGAGAACATTATCTATTTAATATTATATTATAAATATATTTTATACCTGTTCATGGATTAAAACCACATAAATGCTAAACACATCGTTATTCATTTTAAAATTAATATATTTCTAACAACTTATTACTCAGACAATGGTTATCCAATCATCATGTGATTAGATAAGATCTTTAAGCGAACAATAAGATATTACAATGAATTACTTACGAGAGAAAAAAAGACAATTATCAATAAATACCTCAACATAAAACATTCATTATAAAGTAATGGTGCAGCAACATTCAACATTTGGATTTTAATGGTTTAATAAAAAATCACAGTTGTATCAATAATAAACCAACAAAGTTCAACAATTAAATTGTATGTTGACAATTATAAATTATAATTGTATAATTAATAAGTGTTATGCATGGTTCACCATGGGAAGTTCCTGTGATATAATCACAAACATACTAATGATTTATTATGATTCGGCTGCCAAACCTTAACTTATAATATATATCATTATAGTTCAATGATGTGGTTTTTGTGTGACACAATGGCAAACATACTCATAATTCGCCACGGTTCGACACTGAACCTTAAATTGCAAAATATATCATTGTAATTTGCCCAACAGATAATCAAATACAAAGATACCAAAAACTATATACAAATATCAGATGCAATTACTTTAGCGTGTCACAATAAACAAATAAAAACAGTTATTACCTTCACCGGGATACATAAACAGCAACTTTGTTTCTTCCACAAATCATATATACCTAAATCAAATTTCACAAAAAAGTAACTGACATGAACATGAGGGAAAAAATATAAACAATAAACTAGCAAGAACATCACATATAAACATATAAAAATTATAATATCGAATACCTATACCTCAGTTTCTTACTGGTAATAATGTACCAAACGTCCAAACTACATAAATAATTACATATATATACTATGAACATCAAATTAAAGTATACAACGTATCAATCTTTTCCCATTCTCATAAATATCTCTAACCGCTTATATTAAATAGCAACACATAACACATACAATGTAACAAAATAAAAATTTATCAAACCATTCATATTCACATTAATATCTCTAAACACATACAACATATAAACCCTTTAAATTCACATAAATATATTCTGAATGACATACAAAGTATAAGACCCTTTAGATACACATAAATTTATCTGTATGTAAATAAAAACATTTATTTTCAATGTGAAACAAACGACAATCAATAAGGTTATTAATATCTGTCATTAATAACAAATAATATCAAACATCAATTACATTAAGCCACATATACCATCAAATCCAACTCATCAATCTATTCTACTTCATCATCAATAACGTCCAACCAAATGTAAAAAATTCACATCATCACCAATTAAATGCAGCCATCTGTCGGACAATCTTCCTACATGCAAAATAAAGGAATTCTACATCTTTAAAATGACTATCATATAGCATATGCCTTAGGATTATATATATTGGCTTGAATAAATTCTGCACCGGTAAAACCTATTTTAAACGATAACGTTGATAGTCAGAGACAACAAATTTTCAAAATTGCCCTATTTTTTTTCTGTTTAAACTGAATCTTAAATATGAATATATTGAGCCAATAACGTTATTATGATTAATATTGCAATATTACTCAAATATATCGTATGGTGGTAACAATCAATTTATTTGAGTTGCTTAATTAAAATATGAAAATTTTTCTTTATTTTTGTTAGTTGAAAAAAGTTCACATGGTATCATTATAACATTAGGGAGTTGACACGACCCGTCCCGACTCTCCCAATCCCGTAGGCTTCGGGCACACCCATGAGACTCGGGTGACCGAGACGTGCCATGTAAGAAAACTATGAAACCTGTTTATGAATTAAAACATCATAAAACTCTTCTAGCTAAAAAAAATTATAGGCACTCGTTTTTGTTTTTCACAAATAATTATAACATCATTTATAAACAAAAAAATACTACTGAATTTTTACAAAATGAAACGTATAGTATCAATTTTTTTTTTTTTTTAATATATCTTTACAATCATAACATGAAATAAATACATGATGAAGAAACATAAACTTTATAGTGAAAAATAAAATAAAACTATGACACATATGATGAAATGAAGTCATGTGGCTCAACCTTGAGCGAGATTCACTCCTTTGCATGATCTCCTTCTTGACCTAGTGGGGGTGGAAAAGAAAAACATTTAAAAACAAGGGGTGAGCTATAATGCTCAGTCAGTGGAGAATATATTATGCAATAAATATTTCAAATTACAAAAAAAAAAAAAAAAAAAAAAAATTCATGCTTATAATATCTCATTTCCATAAACACATTTTATAATATAAACCATATTTCATAACCAATGTTGAAATCTCTCACTACAAAAACTTCTTTCTGAAAACTTTTATGGTAACAAATCAATACTCATTTCTCTAAAAAAATCTCATTTCTAAAAACATTTCATATACAGATAGCACTTGCATTTATAAATTTCCATTTTAAATTCATGTATACAAATACAAATACATATACATATCCAAACTATCTCTCAATCACATGTGAAAACTCTCATCCAACTAGTACCCATGGGAAAATTCGTCAAACCCAACAAGATCTAATATCGCGCGGGTTGAACCACTAGATCCATCCTGTTAGGCAGAATTGGTCACCGCTCAAGCCTTTGACCAAGCGAGACCATGCATCATTCGGGTTGGCACAATCATATCCTACTAGCGATATCTGTCTCGCTCGGGCCTTCGACCCACTTGGGCCAACAAAATCATGTCTAGCGATATCTGCTTCGCTCGGGCCTTCAACCCACTTAGGCCGACAATATCAAATCATGTGTAGCGATATTTGCCTCGCTCGGGCCTTCGACCCATTTGGGCACTCTGGGAGGCATGGTCGCTGCATGTAAACACTGTTAGTAAAACAGTTCGCTATGCGAAGAATTAAAAAGAAGTCAAGATACTTACTCGGCGGGGTCTCTAAGGTCGCGTCCTTGTTAAAGAACCCATATTTCCACAAGTTCGCGGTCATCATAAGCAGCCTCGCGTCGGGACTTGCCCTGGGCAGGAAACCGAAGGTTGTGATCTGGTTCGGGTCTGCGAGTAGATCTAAGTTGGTCTTTTTGTTAACTGCTAGAAAAATAAACAGCTCGTTAGCCAAAGGCATAAATTCAATGAATTCGAAAAGAAAAAAGACCTACTCGGCTCCCGGAAGTGGCAAATGCCGTCGTGCAAAAGAAAAAGAACTTCGTCTCATACGGTCCTACATTGCTCGGGTAGCTGTGTATCCCCGCTTTTATGGTAGGTTGCCTGGACAAGTAGTAAGAATCATTGTCCTTGCTATTCTTTATGATATATGAGCAGCTGAGTTCTACTGCAGTTAGCTCGCCCATCCCGTTCTCATGACAAGTGATGTACATGGCCATGACAATCATGTACGCGTTCGATGTGAGTTGCATGGCGTGATCCTGAAAGGATCTAGGATCGACTTGACAAAAGAGTGGAAAGGGATCAACCCCCCACCCTTAATAATATCCTTGGAGATCGCGACCAACCCTAATGGTGGATACCCAACTGTACGTGTCCTATCGCGGAAGACCTTCACGCTGATAGCATACTGGTCTACCACCCTTTCGAGCTCTTCCTCGATAAGTACAGAGAAGATCTCCCGAATAGGACTCGTAGGAGCATCCTGCATGGGCGAACTGGTCCCTTCCTCGGCGCTGGTTGTTAGGGGGTCCATTTTGCTTCGTTCTACAAAAGCGACAAGCAGGGAACCATTCAGTCCTCGTACACTATTTCGTATGATGACGTGGAAAGGAAAATAAATATTTCCTTCCTTAAACCCTAGAAAAAAGCTAACAGAATGCTTAAAGGGCCAAAATCAGTGAACCTGACTCAACGGAGAATATTTCATCTCCAATGAGATACTGACAGACAGTCGTCGCATGATGGCTGTCGAAAGCAAAATTAAATCAAAACAAGAGAAGAGATTCATCTTTACCTCTTGAGATGAGAAAGATTGGCTCTTCTGCTTCGAATATCAGTCAAACACCACTCTAAAAGGCAAAGAACCAAGATTTGCAAAAGTTTCTTGCTCTCTCTGAGAATGAAAATATTGTGACTTTACCTAAAAAGAGCTTGGGGTTTATATAGCTGAGGAAGTGGCGCTTTGTTTTCCCGAAGTCAAACGACGTTTGGGCAGAAAACATATCTGACCGTTTATCACAACCACGTGTCATGAATCAACGAAGAAGAGTGACCGTCACGCCTCAAAAAATCAGATCGTCATCCATTTCCGTTGAAATACTCAAGTGACGACACGTTTTCCCTCCTCCACATTTAATGCGCCCACGTCTGCATTTAATGCTCTAATAGGGAATGTTGTTTCAGCATGACTCGCCTTTAATACGCGTGGCTGGCACTTATTACTCTTAAGACACGTCTGTTAGGGCAAAAGGTGCTTCATTTAATGTATTTGCTGCAAAAGCGCAACGGATAACATCTGAAGAGGTCGTTATGAAAAACACTTTTCGTCATGTAAAGTCACGAAGCGACGTAACTCTGCAACCTCGTCTTACATCGGTTGCGAAGCAATATGATTCCTCAACCTTGACATATTTCAGCTGAGAAGAAGTGACCACTTATCCTCTTGAAAGCTGCTAAGTGCAAACAAGTCAAAGATTCCTCCCAGGTTGGAACCATCATTATAGCGTTGGATACCCAAGTCTAGGTTGTTGGCTGTAAAGTCAAAGACCACCCAAGGTCGCATGCGAGGAAATGTCCTTTCAACCTCCCTCACAATCAAATCGCTTCGAACAGCATCTCTTCGAGCACGTTAGATCAAGGCATTTGTAATTTCCAAGGTTCGATTCTCCAACCTTAAAAATTAGGGGACTTTTGTTATGCCTGAAAAAGTAGGGTTGACGTAATGCTTAGTCAACGCAAGTGGTCAGGGTCTGGGCAGATCCTGCAGCCATTCAAGCGCGGCCACATCGCATGCTGGCGTGAGCAGCATGCTCCTACCAGTGCAGTGGGTGCGCGCCAAACTGAAGAAAGGCTGGAGGTCGTCCACGTGTCCAATCCCTACATAAAGTGAGGAGATCACGCGAGTAGGTGAATAACGGGACGTAAAGGAAGATTTGCACGGTATCTGACCCATTTTTTACGGATTCATCATTACCTCAATGTATCCAACTATAAATAGAGAGCTCCTCTCCCGTTTGTGGGATTCGCTCATTTTTACTCTTGATTAGCTATCTTTTCTCTGTAATATCTCTCTCTCATTTGTATCCTTATCAGCTCGGTAAGCAGCGACCTGATCCTTTAATTATCAATACAATATCAGTAGACGTAGCGCTTGGTCAAGCATCCGAACCACTTTAAACATTGTCTTGCCATTATTTACATTCTCAATCCCCATTCACGTGTGTCTTCTAGGCCAGCTCAGCATTTCACATGTGCGGTTAGTTGGTGTCAAAATCACGCATCAACAAAGATGAATGCCCTTTGTGCTATTCAATCTTCATTGTTCTTTTCAATTTTTAGAGGGACTTTCTCAATTACAAGGTAGTTTTTTATTTTTTTTATTTTTGATTTATTAATATTGTAGCATTTTTTTATGTTTGGAGTTGTTATAATTTGAAGTTAAAGGGTTTAGGTATTTGGAGAAATGATGCATGCTTAATTTTGATTACGTGATTTTAGTGTTTTGAGATGTCATTCATAGTTTAGTTTAGTTTAATAGATTTCTAATTCAGATGGTTTGAAATGGAGGGTTTAGGGTTTATTTGGAGAGTTTACTGTGCTTTTTCTCTTGCAAAAAGCACTTTTTTTCTTAGTTTATTTTGTAGTGGACAGAAGCTGTTTTTTGGTCTTGAAAAAGTACTTTACATTAGTGCTTATTTGGGAAGCACAGTTAGAGGTTGTTATTCTAGTTCAAATGCACTGGGGGGGAGAGAGTTAGAACAGAGCATGTCTAATTAATTGCATGCATTGAACTTATGGGTTGGCTTGGTGCCAACAAGAAGATATGAGAGTTGTGGTGGGTGAAGGGAAAATTAAAGATGGAGTGTCTTGCAAGTTCAGGTAATATTTTCTGTCATGTGATAGTGTAGAGAATTTGTGAAGTCTCCGAAATGCAAGCAATTTGCATTTGATAAGTTTTGTTGAACTAAGAATCTTCTAATCCCCAATCCTCCATTTCTCTATAGTTTTTTTTATTCTGCTCAATTTTTGTTAAGCAGTGCATTGACTCTAAGAAGCCAAAAACTGTCTCTCGAATGATTGAGGTTGGCGCAGTTGGAGATTTACGCCCTGAATTCCTCTACCTCTTAGAGTTTGGCATGGATCTTGAGTCAAGGTAATTAATTACAAGGTGATTTGGGCTACTGCAGCTTGGAGGGGAAAATCAAACCACTAGTTGAGTTTCTTCTTGATCTTGGAGTACCTAAATCAGATATTCCTAAAATCCTCATCCAAAGGTCTTCTCTGTGCTCAGTTAGTTTATCTAAAAATCTAATACCTCCATGATGTTCTTAGAAGATTTGGGAGTATTATGGTATTGTTGCCGGTGAGAGATATCGGTTTTCTAGACTAGACCTCTTTTTTTATCAAACGTGAACCTTGAAACTATAGATTGTATCGAATTGAGAACATTATTTGTTTAAATATTATATTATAATATGACTCGGATAAATTGCATACAACAGTGCTAGTCTTACAAAGAAGCCTACAAAGGAGGCATACAAAGTTAACCTCCACCCTTCATCTTTATCATTTCTCTCTCTCTCTCTCTTTCTCTTTTTCCGTTTTTCCTTTGTTTTTTTCTTCACTTTGTAAGTTTCTTTGTAGAGTTCTTTGTAAGGATAGACTTATTCAATTGCACAATGGGAAAACCAGCAGTGAGAGATATCAAATTTCCAAAATTGCCCCCTCCCCTCTTATATCATTTGTCTTAGTTAAAGATTTTTGTTTTTCCGAAACCACATTTTTTTTTCCTATACGTGAACCTTTAAATCTTGAATCTAAAGATTATACTAAACCGATAACGTTATGTGTCTACTATTATATTGTAATATGACTCGAATATATTATAAACAGGGTAACGACTATTTTTTATCGCAGAATTCGTAACAAGAGACATTAATTTTCCAAAACCATCCTTTTTTTTTTCTTTTCCTTAAATATGAATTTTGTATCTTAAATTTAAAGATGGTTAGATAACGTCTTGTGTCGATTATTGTATTGTAAATAATTTTTTTGACTTTAATATAATATTTAATATTTATTATATAATATTATTTTATTTTCTATAAACTTAAATTTCACCCACCAGTGACCAGACTATTAGTATTGTAATGGGCCCAACAAATTCAATTTAGGCCCATTCAAGCCCATACTTGTTGCCGGGATTTCAGTTTCGAACTAGGCTTCAGTAGACGAGGTCAGTAACAGTTGCTGCTACTGCTGCAGAATCAAGTGCCGTTCTCCATTGCTTGTAAGATCCGCATTCTGATTTTCTTTCAGTACTTGTTATTTGTTGAGCCAAGTATTACCAGTTTTAAGTTTTCTATGTGTGGCTAAGAAGAATTTGGTTTCTGGGTTACTTTTGTCTTTTATTTTTTATTTTGATGGAGGTACGGTCCATTTAGGTAAAGATTTTAATTTTAACATGAAATGCCTAGTCTTTGGAGCCTTTTGAGCCAGATATTAATCAGTTCTTTCAGTTTTACGTTCTTTATGTGTACCTTAGAAGAATTTGGTTTCTGGGTTGCTTTTGTGTCTTGATTTTGATGGAGATTTAGACCATGTATATAAATCTTAACATGGGATGTCTAGTATTTGGAGCTTTTGAGCCAGATATTATCAGTTCTTTCAGTTTTAAGTTCTTTATGTGTAGCTTAGAAGAATTTGGTTTCGGGTTGCTTTTGTTTTTTGATTTTTGATGCGGATTAGTCCAGTTATGTAATATTTTAATTTTAACATGAAATGTCTAGTCTTTTGAGCTTGTTGAGCCAGATATTATCACTTCTTTCAGTTTTAAGTTCTTTATGTGTAGCTTAGAAAATTTGGTTTCTGGGTTGCTTTTGTTTTTTTGATTTTGCTGGTGGTTCAGACCATTTATCTAAAGATTTTAACTTTAACATGAAATTTCCTCGCTTTTATGCAGGTTTGTGTTCGGTGTTCTTGAAATTGAAGATGAAGGCCCTTTGTGCAATTCAATCTTCAGAGTTATCTTCTATTTTTAGAGGACCTTCTCAATTACAAGGTAGTTTTTTATTTTTATTTTTGATTTATTAATAGTGTAGCTTTTTTTTATATTTGGAGTTGTTATGATTTGAAGTTAAAGGGTATAGGTATGGGAGAAATGATGCATGCTTGATTTTGATTTTGTGATTTTATTGTTTTGAGATGTCATACATATTTAGTTTAGGTTAATAGATTTCTGATTCAAATGGTTTGAAATGTAGAGTTTAGGGTTTTTGGGAGTGTTTACTGTGCTTCTTCTCTTGCAAACGCAATTTTTTTTTTTTTTTTTTGTTTATCTTGTGGTGGACAGAAGCTGTTTTTTGGGTCTTGAAAAGTACTTTACATAAGTGCTTCTTTGGGAAGCACTTGTTAGAGTGGTTAAGATAGCTGCATGATTGATTTGGTTTTGTTATTTTAGATTTTGAGATGTCCCTCATTGTTAAAGTTACTAGATTTCTAATTCATTGGGGGTGGGTTGGGGGTGGGGGTGGGGTGGGGGTGGTGGTGGGGGTTGGTTGGGGGGGTTTTAGGAGTAGGGTGCTTTCTGGAATTTTTTGTTACTGGAAAAAGCTTGGCGAAAGCACGTTTTTGTACTGGATAGGTCTTGAAAAGTTCTTTGAAGGGTGTACTCCTGTGAAGCACTGTTAGATTTTTTATATATTTTTTAAGTGCTTCCTATCAAACATTATCATACATTTAAGGGTGCTTTTGAAGGCATCGAACTGTGTTTTCCGAGTAGAATTAAATGAATGCTGTAGACATTAGGATAGAATTGGAACAGAGCATGTCTAATTCGTTGCATGCAATGAACCTATGGGTTGAGTTGGTGCCAACAGAAGATATGAGAGTTGTGGTGGGTGAAGGAAAATTAAAGATAAGATCATGGATCAACCATTGTGTCCCAGTGTTATTGAATAAGACACTTGTATGTCTTATTTTAGTGTGTTTGCCAGAGTATATACCTGTTTTATTATATTATAGATGCATAAAGATAAGAGTGTCTTGAAATTTCAAGAAATACTTTCTATGTCACTGATTGGTAGAGAATTGGTGAAGTCTCTGAGTGCAAGTAATTGCATTTGATAAGTTTTGTTGAACTAAGAATCTTCTAATCCACAATCCTCCATTTCTCTATAGTTTTTTTTTCTGCTCAATTTTTGTTAAGCAGTGCCTTCACTTCCTTTCAACTTTCTGCAGGAGTCGACCTACTTTTCCTGAAAAGCTCTCTTTTGCCGAGCAAAGTTTGGTATGCTAGCAGTCTTTCTAGTGCTGTTCCTACCTCCATATAAACCTAAAAGTTAGTGCATTTGTATATATTCCTTTGTTTTGTACCACTCCACTGTGTTTATATAATGACAGCTGAGTCTGGGGTAGATGGATCGTTCAGCTTAAGCGTAGTGTCTCCACCTTGTAGCAGCTGAAAAGGAGAAGCCAAGGTGTCTTAACTTTATTCTTGAAGAAACAAGGTCTGAGCAAGGCCTTTGCTGCAAGAACCATCAATACATCAGATCTTTTTATCGACCATCTTGTCTCAAGGCTCCATTCAGTTCATAAATCTCGTATCTAGTAGGTTCGATTGCAGAATTTTACTTTTTTTGTGACGACTGTTTTGTTGGTGTCTCTTTCTCTTTTAGGCTCCCCAGCTTATCAAATTTTAATTGACATTGCAGGAAGAGAGCTCACAACTCTTGAGATTAAGATGCCCTTATGTCTGTACCTTGAAACTCTCCATGAAGAGTATGGGAAAATTCTGGTAGAATTAGTTGAGAACTTTCCTAATGCACCCTTAAGAAAAGCCATGGCACAAGTTTCTCCATCCCATCCCCTATTGACTCCAAGAAGCTAAAGCTGTCTCTCGAGTGAGTGAGGGGGGGCCTGAGGGAGATCTCAGCCCTCAGTTCTCTACCTCATAGAGCTTGGCATGGACCTTGGAGCAATCAGTCAAGTACACAGATTTCCTGGTTTTGCCAAATACACTTGGAGGGAAAAATCAAGCCCCTCGTTGAGTTTCTTCTTGATCTTGGGGTACTTAAATCAGATATTCCTGTAATTCTTACTAAAAGCCTCAACTGTTTGGATTTAGTCTGTCTGAAAACCTAATACCCACCAAGATTCTTAGAAGATCTGGTGTGGACAAGAAAAAATGGGCAAAAGTTATATACCGTTCGCCTGCACTTCTCACTCATAGCAGGCAGAAGCTTAAGTCATATGTAGATTTCTTCTATGAGATGGGCCTCTCGACTGAGAGCGTAGTAAGATTCTTACTAAAGGCCTCAACTGTTTGGATTTAGTCTCTCTAAAAACCTAATGCCCACCATGAAATTCTTAGAAGAATGTGGTGTGGACAAGAACAGTGGGCAAAGTTATATACCGTTGTCCCACAATTCTCTGTTTAGCTGGCAGAGGCTTAAGTCAACTGTAGATTTCCTCTATAGATGGGCCTCTCAGCCAAGAGCATAGGTAAGATCTTAACTCAGTGCCCAAACATTATAAGTTCAGTGTTGAAAACAAGCTACGACCGACAGCCAGTATTTCCGATCATTAGGAGTTGACATTCCCGTTCTTCTCCCAGCGATGTCCACAGATTCTTGGTCTTAGTATCGAGGCCAATCTTAAGCCTGTGACAGAATTTTTCATCGAGAGGGGATTCAGGATGGAGGAAATCGGGATCATGATTTCTAGATATGGAATTCTGTATACTCTCAGCTTGAAAGAGAACTTGATACCCAAATGGGAGTTCTTTTTACCATGGCTATGACAAGTCAGAGCTGGTAAAGTTCCTGCAGTATTTTGGTTACAGTTTAGAAAGAGAGAATCAAACCTCGGTATGACGTGTAAAGGATGTGTGAGTGACAGTCTTGCTGAGCCAGATGTTATCGCTATCAAGCCACGACTTTGATAAAACTCTGAATAAGAAAATGAAGAAAATGCTTTCAGAAGAGGGTTCAACTGATAGTAATGGCAGGGGATGATCCTTAAAACCTGATATTGAGCCATAAAATATCTAAGCACGAATGTACGGGAATTGGTTGTGGTTGCAGCGATGGGTATGCCATTTTTTATGCCCTTTAACCAGTAGAAGAAATACCTTGTGCAGAATGTTGTCTGCTGGAGGAATGACAATTTATACGTATCATTGCCTGCCCCACGTTTTCAGCAACTCATTTCTCTTATATCTCTTACATGTTTACTCAAACTTAGCCATTCATCTTTAGGGTGACAAGTTGTGGATACAAATAATGTTGGCTAGCCGATTGACGTGGTGATTTTAGCTGTTTTTAATATCTGTATGCTTTTTCACATCAAGATGGAGATTCGCTTTGCGCGTCCTCAACTTCACATGAAGATGGAGATTCACCGTGCAATGTCATTGACTTTCACCTGTACATGGAGTTTTTCTGCAGCGATGGTTTGTATAAAATTAAGTTTTTCACATGCATTAGGATGAGAAAAGGTTTTAGTACTTTAGTCCGTATCCTTTTTCATGATTAAATGACTCAAGAAAAACTACCACTTTCCATCAAAACTTGGTGATTTATTTGTTTGCTTTGCGTTGAGTTTTATTACTGCTTTTAAGTATTTGAACATCACGGACACGAAAATATTGAAGTTATAATCTTGTGAAGTTAAAACCTTTTTTTTTTTCATATTTACTTATCCAAAATTTACTCAAAATCGATTAAATAATAACGAACCAGATCATAAACTCACAGAAAAAATTAGGCATGAAAATGGCCATTTTCCATTGTTAAACATGTGAACATTGATTTTGTAGATGCCAATATCAGAGATGGGCTCAATTGGCTGCTCAGGTCCCTCCATTAAAGAAACAGTATTTGAAGTTCTCGCTGCAATTCATCTGCAGATCAATAGTAATTACATAAAATATACTATTGCCGTCATGAACGATGACTAAATGTTTCGAACAATGTTTATGGACTTTGAATCTATACACGCAAGTCATACACTGCTAGAGATGTAGAGTGGGAGGTCACAACTTACTAAACATTGTAGGAAGTCAGAAGATGACATGAAATTGAGGCCAATGTAAAAAGGGTCTCTAATGCACCTGTTAGAATGGAAGCTTAGCCCTCAATTCCTCTACCTCTTAGAGCTTGGCATGGATCTTGAGCAGATGAAGGTAATTAATTACAAGGTGATTTTGGCTTCTCTGCAGCTTGGAGGGGAAAATCAAACCACTATTTGAGTTTCTTCTTGATCTTGGGGTACCTAAATCAGACATTCCTAACATTCTCATCCAAAGGTCTTCATTGTGCTCATTTACTTCATCCAAAAATCTAATACCCACCATGATGTTCTTGAAGATTTGGGTATGGACAAGGACCAGTTGCGTACTTCCATTCATTAGGGGTTGACGTCTCCATGCTTCTTCGAAAATCACCAGGGACTCTTGGTCATAGATTGCCTGTGACCGAATTCTTCTTGGCAAGGGGTATAGCGTGGAAGAAGTTCGGACCATGATTTGGATATATGCAGGTCCAATAAACTATTAATCACAGATGGTCATTTGGTGTAACTCAGACACAAAATCTCTACAACTCACAGACTTGCAATCCCCTTTGAGTAAGGCCAAATTTCCTTTCTCTATACTATAAATGAGGTATATTTACAAAAAAAATAATCATGAATCACTTTTTTATTTTTTTGAAAGCTCATTTATTTCATTTTTTAATTTTTACAAATCTAATCAGAGTAACACTACACTTACTAACACTTCTCACTAATTCTCTCATAAACGTCACATGGTAGCTCATAATTCGTCATTCACATGGTCTCGCCGGTCCAATAATAGGTCTCGTTCTGACCAATAACCAATTATAACTTTCATGTAGGTGTGAGAAGTGTAGAGGGGTTTGCTAGGGTTAGTATTAGTGGTCTAATCACCTAACACATGTTAAATTACTACTAATCTAAATAGTAATCACTGCACATTGTATAGAGGGTGTGGGCAGTAGGCTAGGAAGGCTATTTGTATTGTAATAGGCCCAACAAATTCAATTTAGAGCCCATTCAAGCCCACATCGTGTTTAGGTATATTTTACCATAAAGTGGTAGACAAAATGCTATATCCACCAAAAAGTTGTACCGAAAATTGCACTGAAACATGTGAAGCCGCCACGTTGGACCGATTGAAATAGACCTTAAATTGACGCCTGTCCACAATTAGCAGAGGACGGGCGTCCATAAATATGGACGCCTGTCCATAGTGATGGAACGCCCGTTCCCCAGTTTGTAAATTTTTTTATTATTAAATTTTTTTTTTTAACTATAATGTAAATATGACGGCCGTCCCTAGTAGGGACTGGCGCATCACTAGGCCGGTCCAAACTACATGGCGCCAGTCCATCTACTAGGACGGCCGTCCAAAGTAGTATGGACGCCGCCAATGTACATGACTGGCGTCCATAGTTTGTTGAATTTTTTTTTAATTAATATTAACGAATGGCTTTTCTAATACCTTCATTTTTAAGCGCCAATTTTTTTCTTCTCTCTTCTCCTCATCTCCGTCATTTGTTTTTCTTTTGTTCTTCATGCGCCATTTGGTTTTCTTAGCTTCTCCTTCGTTGCGTGTTGTGATTCTTGACGCCGGTTGCTTCCTCACAACCAAGCACTAGAAGCACTATCTCATCAAGCACCAGCAGCAATATCTCGTTTTATAGACATAACCTTGAAACAAAGTAATATCAAACTGTTAAAGCTGGATTTGTTTGTTAAGGTAAGAATTTTTGACTTATTTTATATATCTCATTTTGTTTCCTATTCTTTTTAGATGAATATATGTTTGATCGATAATATTTGTTTGGTGTAGGATGAATACATGTTTATAGATAATATTGTTGGTGACAGTTGTGAACTAGATTCGTAATGCAAAACTGGTATTAGTTGTGCATGAAATAACTGAATATGGAAGTCCAGTTCGCCTCGTTTCAATATGTGAGTTAAATGGTTTAGAAAACTTTTTAAATATGGTGTATTGTATTGTTTTATTGATGGTGTTCACATTCTAATTTTCTTTATTATAAAACCATTGAATCGGAAAATGAATGGTGATGAATTAGAAGATACAGATGTGCAGAGGAAGAAGTGGAGCTCATATTGGATGGTGTTTGATTCAGTTGATGTTTGGTGAAGTATTACAGAAGGTATGGGAAATAAATGGATTTTGAGCAATGATACTACGTCAAAGAAAGGATATGATGGGGAGATGAGATACGTAACATTGGCGTGTTCTTGTTCTGGAAGGAGAGAAGTAAATGTAGAAATACCTTGAAAAACACCCGTTGCAAAAACAGATTGTAAGAGTCGGATTAGTGCAGCTTTGAATGGTGAAAAAGGGAAATTAATCAGTGTGCTTGAACAACCATGATCTTACAAGTCCGACGAAAAGAAGATATTTCAGGTAAACCGAATGATACGCCTTTGTGAAAAGGAGGCTTGAAGTTAATGATCAGCTGGATTAGACCGTGTAAAAATTTTGCAGTCATTTCAGTTGAGGCAGGAGGTTTAAGAATTTGACATTTTTACAAAAAGATTGTAGGAATTACATTGAAAAAGTTAGAAGGCTACGACTTGGAGTTGGAGATGCTTTGGCAATGCTAGGTATTTTATGAAAATGCAAAGGAGAATTCCAATTTGGTATAGATTGATGTATGAGAGAGTCGATTGAAAACTGTGCTATGGGTTGATGCTAGTATGTAGGGCCGCATATAAAGATTTTGGTGATGTTTGTGACCTTCGACACAACGTATCTGACGAACAGTATGATATGCATTTGCGGCTTTTTGTGGGGGTTGATCATCATGGACATTCGACATTGTTAGGGCTGTGGGTTAATTTCACACGAGGACACAAAGACATTTGTATGACTGTTTCGTTCTTGGCTTGAATGCATGGATGTTGCTCCTAATGGAATTATCATGATCAAGATAAAAAGTCCATGCAAAATGCAATCGGATTATTTTTCCCGCGTAAAAGACGTAGGTGGTGTTTGTGGCATATAATGAGAAACTGCCTGAGAAGTTAAGGTATAACGAATATGAAACTATAAAGTTTACTTTACAAAATATTGTGTATGAGTCGTTGGCACATGAAGAGTTTGTAAAACGTGTAACAAATTCATTGATTGTATAACCTTCATGAGAATGGATGGTTATCTGGATTGTATAAGAAAGAGTACGTTAGGTGCCTGCATTTCTTAAGATACATTCTGGACAGGTATGGTCTACTACCCAACGTAGTGAAAGTATGCATGCATTTTTCGATGGATATGTAAATTCCAAACAACATTGAAACAATTGTGGAACAATATGACATTGCATTGGCGAGATAAGTGGAAAAGGAGAGGGAGGCTGATTTTAGATCTTTCAAGTCTTGGATCCATGCATAACTACTTACCCCATTGAGAACAATTTCAAATGTATACACACTGCAAATTTAAAGAGTTTCAGAAGAGATTGCGGGGAAGATTTATTGTAAGTTATCTTTTCTTAAAAAGTCCGATTCGTATGAGGAGTATCAGGTTTTAGAAGATGTTTGGTTTGGAGATAGTAATCGGCGGTGTTCCCTTTCTGGTTTACTTTGAAGAAATTTCATGTGATATTCGCTGTAATAAATTGTCATTTGTTTGAGTTCAAAGGGATTATGCACATGCCATTATTGTGTTGATTCATAAAGGGTTTCACACATTCCAATAAAGTACATTCTACGGCGTTGGAGGAAAAACATAAAAGGTCATACAAAACAAATCAAGGTAAGTTATAATAGGTGGAGCACAAACTGGGGACAGCGTTTTGAGAAGTTGTCTAATCTAATGCTGACAGTGAGCTGATATGACATCAAACAATGTGAGGAAGACTATAACATGTTGATAGAATGATTACTGGAGTGAAAAATCAGTTGAGCAGAAGGAAAGTGAGGGAGGTTTGGTATGAAAGAGGGGACATCTTCCAAGAGGAGAATAGTCTATTAATATCCACGGGGTACTCGCATGCAACAAGTCGTCCTCCATTGCAAAAGAAAACATCGAAGGTACAAAATGTACGTAGGGCTAAAAATAAAACTAAAACTGCGAACAAAGAGTTGGTAGCGTTTATACCTCCACATTCTAAACATGATTTTGTTTTTAAAGTATTATTTACGTTTTGAGTTATTAATATTTACTTGATTATTAAGTGTTTATGCTACTTTATTCAGAAGAGATCATCAGAGCGAAAGACAACATTGCTAAAACTGTACTGGGAACTCAATGTTGTGTCAAATGATATTTTGCTACTCAGTATGTGTTATGTATGTTGGATAATGTAACAACCTTAAGTTTTTCTATAACATTGCTAAATTGTGGTTATTAAACATTGATGTTGTCCACTGGTCCCGGTTCAGAATCTCAAGAGCCAATAGTAATTTATGTCTTGGACAGCATATGTACAGATGAACAAGTTTCGTTGATGAGCGATTTATATCGTTAACCTGTTTGAGCATTGGTGCATTTGTTGTTCGGTAGAAATTATTCTGCGTTGTGGTTCATTTCTGATATGCATTTTGATCTATATGCTGAATCATTGTGTTTTGTTTTATTCTTTTTGTTGCTGATTGAGTAAAGTAGACTTTTGGTTGTTAGGGTGTTGCATTATCATAATATAAGACATGTATATATTATCCTTATTCGGAATGTTTTCAGTATATCTTATCGTTATATTTCATTTAGATTATTCTACATTTCATTTCAGATTTAGTGATTTCTGATTTTTCTTTTTTTAATCAGTTGTTTTGTTTTATATTTCTGTTGCTTGTTGGGTAAAGTACACTGTTGATTGCAGAGTGTTGACTTCATAATATACGTAAATGTATATATATCTCCTTAATCGTATATTTCATATATATTATCGTATATTTCGTTTCGTATTATTCTACTTTCATTTCATATATTAGGGTATTGATATTTTCTTTGGTACTCTTGTTTTGTTTATATTTCGGTGTGCTGTGTGGGTAAGGTACACTGTTGATGCAGGGTGTTGAATTCATACTATAACGTATGTAGTATATTATTATCCTTATCTTGTGTTATCAATATATATATCGTACATTTATTAGATTATTCACTTTCAATTTCAGATATACTGTGCGCACATATAATGCTCGTACATAAACATTTATAGGCGAATATAACAGTGCATTGAAATTGGAGGAAGTTAGCTAATTGGAGAATATATGTTGAAATCAAACTTCATTAAGTAACATATTTCTGTACTACAGTTCAGTATTTGAACTACACATAATTACATTAACATTCATAGTCCGTTTCCCCAATTATCTACACAAATGTTAAGAAGACAGAGATTGTTCAGTATTTTCTTCATCCAGTGTAGGGGTGGAGGCTAGACTGGAGGAGGATGAGCCTTAGACATTTCTTCATCATGTTGGATATTTCGGTCATGCGTTCCGTAAGTGATGTAACCGTTTTCTTCTCATTCTTGATGCAAACTAGTGAAATCCTTGGGGGGCAACTATCCTGTTGTTTCCTGCTTTTCCTCTCATACGTGAAAAAGCCTCTCTTCTGAAACCTTTCGATCCGATCAATTCTGCTTACTATTCATCAAGGTTGGGGAGAAGACATTTCTCTACATTCTGAGAAGATCCAGCAGTCCCAACTCGGTTTTCTTCTTTTCCGCACATAGACTCGTCCTCATTTCCCCCTTCTGGACAGGGACCCTCCCGCACCGTTGCCTCTCCATCATTTCATCCGAATCACACTATTCTTCCCGTGACACATCTTTTTAGTCAAACCCATTTTAGACATGTGACATCCCCAACAGAATTATTTGCAGAAAACGTTATCTTATTGCTTTATCTGAGGGGTGATCTGAAAACCCATTCTGACATATCTGAGCGTAACATCATCCTCCCAATAAATGTCACGTTTTCTGCTTTAATCTTCCTAACTTTTCATCAATACTGAGCTGATTTACTTGCTTCCCTGTTTACTGCTGCTTCTTCCATCAACATAAATGCCTTCACTTCACATTCTCCATTTTGTCTTTCCTACAATTAAATTTGATTCAGTAAATCTGTTGAAAACTCTCATAGGCAGGATTTCTTAACTCTCGTTAGATTTACACCTATGTGGAGATGATAAACCCTTATGCCAGAAACATCCGTCCAAGCTTGTCTGGAATCCGCACGTTTTGGGTACGTTATCCAAACCTTCAAAATCCAATTCCCTATCCGTTTGGCTAAGTCTGTGGCCTCACTACACCTTCTGATTCTTTAACTCTTAAAAAACATTGTATACGGCGGTAAATCATCAATACTTGTCCCATAACTTCCAAACGTAATAAAAAACACTATAATCAAATGCTTATATCCCGTCAATGTAAATACTCTGCCAACTGCTTCTCCCATTTCAATTATTCGGATCCACCATTAATACTCATCACCTAAACCCAAACTACTTATAATCCTTATCCAAACTTCTTCAAGACAAATATTCTTTTCCGCATCTCTTTGTATTGCTTTTTAGTTGCATGTCCTTGAAATTGGACTCCGAGACAAGAGCCTCCACCGCGAGTGCTTGTGTTTTTTTGCTCTTAACCATTTTCTTCTGCTTCTCTCTAAAACCCTAATCAAAAAACATATCCTCAGTAATTTCATGTTATATGACACAAAACATATATGACATTAAACCAATATCAAACACACAAACACCTGCAGCTAACCATGTTCCCACTTTTTAACAGTAAAAAAAATACTATCAAAATCAATCACATTACAAGACAATCAAAAGAGAATTACATCAAATGGTAAAAAAGTCTTTTTTTGTTGCTGACCCTTTCTCCCAAAAAAACAAAGTCTCTTTGATGAACAATATCCGAATTATACGATGTAGTGGTGGCTGGTTTTTATAGCGTTTATTAGTTATCTTTTTGTTGAATAAAGCATGAGTTGGAGGCTGGAATTACATGGTCTGGAATGGCATCAGCCCACCTTACCTGGCATAATTTGGCCAAAATGCAGTCCAGAACCATGTAAATGGCCAGCCTCCAATGTTCATTGCTTCTGGAACTGCATTTTTTGGCCAATGCGTCGAGAAGCATCATTGGAGGCTGGATGACATGGTTCTGGACTGCATTTTGTCCAATATGCAGTAAAGGTGGCTGGTGATTTTAAATATAAAATCCCCGCACCTTTACCTGCATAATTTGGCCAAAAAAAACCTTTTGCGGTCCAAACCAGGTAATTCCAACCTCCACATTCATGCTTCTCAACTCCATTTTTTGGCCAAATTATGCACGTAAAGGTGGCTGGGATTTTAATATAATCCCAGCCACCTTTAGCTTGCATAATTTGGCCAAACATGCACGTCACCATGTATTCCAGCCTCCAATCATGCTTTTATTCAACAAAAATGCAACCCCTAAACGCATATAAAACCAGCCACCACTACATATAATTTCGGTCGAAATAAATTCATAACACATGACTCCAGCCATCATTGGCATGCATCATAATAACACATAACAAAGAACTCCCATTCAAATCAAACTCCATTACAGCACGATGAGATTTAAAAATATCAAGTGCTGCGAGCATCCAGTAAGAACTGTTAAGTGGCTATCACGTATCACCAAGGTAATGAACATGAAAATTAATTACAAAAAAAATGCCATTAGTCAAGGAAATATGTAATCGATATGGCGTACTAAATTGTGTTAACGAAGCGAAAGAAGACATAATGAGAAGAGTACGATTATTATAGCATTATTCCACAAACATACTGTGCAAGTTTAGATTCAAATGTAGGTATAGACTTAGCAAGATGCCCACTACCAGGTGATGGAATAATAATCTCTAACAAGTAGAAGGTGGACTCTAAAGAAAGAGAGAACAGACATGTAACTTTCTTTGAAGGTCCTCTAAACAAAACTGAATAATTTAAACTTATTAAGAGTTTATTCCACTCGTCTTTCCTTGACTTTAGTGTCTTGCACGCACAGCCCAAGCCCCAGCCCCAAGTCCCACCATAGCCACAGACTTTTCTTTTCTTTTATTAGTTATTATCACATGAAGTTAGTGAATTGAATGAGAAAAAGACATATAATTAAACCAAGAAAAAGTAAAGCTTATGAGAACCATAAGTAAGTCTTTCTATTATTTTCTTCCTCCACTTTTCGTCCAGGCAAAGTATGTTTCTTTATTAACTGACCAAACATTTCCCATTTGCCTACAGCCATGGCCCCTCCTGTTTGGAATTATGGGCCTCATGACCTCTCTCTTTCTTTCTTGTCTATATCATCGGCAACAAACAGTCTCATTATTCAAGTTAAACAAGGCATACAACATTCAAAATCATTATTTTTTCCCGTTCAATTGATCCATACATGTACTATATGATCTACTCACCTCAATTAAGTTGTCGATGGAAAAATGAATTCTAATTTTCTATTTATGTACAATAGCCTGCAGCAAAAAGCAGGGCTCTACAACTGAGGATTCCTCCCTCTTCAACAGCTCCCCTCACATGTGGCATCAGCCTGAGATCCTCCCCGAACACATAAGCCCAAATAATAATCTATATATTAATAAACATACTATATAACTATGAAACCCATACACCTCAGGAAGCTGTGACCTATAGATTCCCTCCCTCTCACAGCTCCCCCTCAACAATGTGGCAAGCCTGATTCTTCCTCCCGAACACATAAGACCCAATACATATACTATCTATTAATAACAACCCTTATAAAATATGAAACCCACACACCTCAGTGAAGCTGTGACCCTATGACATTGTTATGATTGGTTTTATAATATACAAAGCTCGTATTGGTTAGTTTTTCAACACTCATGAATAAATCAAAGATCCCTCCTGTCACTGATTGCATATAGCAGTTTTTCTAACACCCAAACAAACACTTCTATTGTCAATCACACAAACTAGTCCACCTAAATTGACTGGATTCTCTTTATCAAATCAACTCCATTTCAACCAAATGTAAATCAACACATTCATCCACCATAAAAAAAAAAAAAAAATATATATATATATATAATTGAAAAAATATTGAAAAACGGAAGTGTCCTATTACCGGGGGCGGCTGTTTTGTTTTTGAGATGAGAAACGATGAACCAGAGCGTCGGCAGATGAGATTAGCAACCCCATGAACTAGAGCGCAGATGAAGAAAGAATAAGAAGACCGTTGCCCTTTTTTTTTTCAAAACTTTCCCCAAAAGTTTTAATAAACCTAAACTTTTTTAATTCTAATTTTTGATTTTAAAAGTTTTAAATAACCTAAAACTTTTTTTTAATTCTAATTTTTTAGTTTAATTAGAGTGGGAACGCACCGTCCCATTCCTTAGGGACGACCATCCCTAAGGGAATGGACGCCCGTCCCTTAAGTATGGAAGGTCGTCCTACTTACATTGGACGCCCGTCCCTAAGGACTGGACGACGTCCAAACATATTTTTTTAAAATTTTTAAACCGAATTAATGGACGGGGCGTCCCATTCTATACGGACGCCCTCCACACTTAGACGCCCCTGACTCACAAAATTGTGACCGGGCGTCCCACATTTTCTTTAAAAATTTTCATATTTTATAACAAGGATGGCCGCCATTACATATGACGCCCGTCCAATGTGTTAGGACACTGTTCTAGACCTGTGAATGTTCGTCCCTAATTTTTTTTTAATATTGTTTCTTTGTGTTTAGCAATGGACGGGCGTCCTCTAAAATCGGACGCCTGTCCATCCTAGTAAAATGGACCCCCATCCATATAATATTGACCTGGTCCATATTATGAACGCCGTCCATATGTTTGGAACGGCCGTTCATGTAGATAAAATTTAATAACGCAAAACACGTTGATGGTTGAGTCCAGCACACACGTCAGTCGTACAAATTTCGGTGTAAAAACACCGGTGTACTGTAGCATTGTTTATTCTTGCATATTCTTCTTATCCACTTAACAAGCAATAAATGTATAATTATTTCGACCTTTAGTAGCCCGAGAAATTAGATGGTTGAGTTATATTATGTATGTATTATTTAAACAATTTTAAATCTAATATATTTAAACTATAAACTTGAACTATGTAAAAACTCAGAGTTTAAATTGAGCTTGTTATTTGAAGATGATAGTTGGTAAACCAAGTGGTCTAACTTGATGAACTCATCCTAACTATATTGAGGCTGAATATTACATAGCTTCGAAGTAAGTTAATATAATAAATGTGTGGATCAATAACCAAATGACTAAGGTTGAAGGGATTTCAATTCAACTCTTTACTTATTTTTTGTTTTTTTTGTTTTTATGATACAGTGTCGATCAGTTTGTGCTACACTCAATTAATCGCTTAGGTTATAAATTTGATAGTCAGAAAAATTCTTTGAATGAGTTTGATAGGGTCACTCCTATTAGTAATCTAAATGGATTGAACTCAAATTTCCAGACATATATCCAAAAATCTTAATGGACGGTTTTCAGTTTCGACTCGTTTCCATCAGAGAGGCCGGAATTTCTAAATTATTTTAAAAAATAAAAGAGAAAAAGGCGAATATAGAGAAAAAAGAGAAAGCTGATTCAACTGTCATTGTCCACATTGCCATGAGCCTCTGAGTCTTGACCAATAACATTCGGCAGCAATATACAACAAGAATATCCAGATAAGTGGATCGCCAGTGGTATAAACCCTCCATTGAAAAAATCTTTCTTCATTCTCGGTGACTCAGTGAACAGTTCTGCTTACGCTGCAGAATCAAACCCCGTTTTCCATTGCTTGTAAGATCCCATTCTGATTTTCTTTCTTTCAGTCTTGTTACTTGTTGAGCCAAGTATATCAATCTTCCAGTTTAAGTTCTCTATGTGTGGCTAAGAAGATTTGGTTTCTGGGTTGCTTTTGTTTTTTGATTTTGATGGAGTTCGGTCCATTTACGTAAAGATTTAATTTTAACTGAAATGTCTAGTCTTTTGAGCTTTGTTGAGCCAAATATTATCACTTATTTCTGTTTAAGTTCTTTATGTGTAGCTTAGAGAATTGGTTTCTGGGTTTGCTTGTTTTTTGTTTAATTTGGACGGAGGTTAGTCATTGATGTAAAGATTCTTAAATTTACAGAATTTATATCTTTTGAACTCTAGAGCCATCAGTTCTCTTTCAGTTTTAAGTTCTTATGTGTAGGTTAGAAGAATTTGGTTTCGGGTTGCTTTTGTTTTTTGATTTTGATGGAGTTAGTCCATTTATGTAAAGATTTTAATTTTAACTTAAATGTCTAGTCTTTTGAGCTTGTTGAGCCAGATATTATCACTTCTTTCAGTTTTAAGTTCTTTGTGTGGCTTAGAAGAATTTGGTTTCTGGGTTTCTTTGTTTTTGATTTGATGGTGGTTCAGACCATTTATCTAAAGATTTAACTTTAACATGAAATTTCTTTTATGCAGGTTTGTGTTTTTTCTTGAATTGAAGATGAAGGCCCTTGTGCAATTCAATCTTCAGAGTTTCTTCTATTTTTAAGAGGACATTCTTCATTACAAGGTAGTTTTTTATTTTTAATTTATGATTAATTGTAGCATTTGTTTATATTGGAGTTGTTATGATTTGAAGTTAAAGGGTATAGGTATTGGAAAACGATGCATCTTGATTTTGATTTGTTATTTTGTGTTTGAGATGTCATACATAGTTTAGTTTAGGTTGATGATTTCTGAATTCAATGGTTTGAAATGGAGAGTTTAGGGTTTATTTGGGAGTGTTTACTGTGCTTTTCTCTTGCAAAAGCATTTTTTTTTTTGTGTTATCTTGTGGTGGACAGAAGCTGTTTGGTCTTGAAAAAGTACTTTACATAAGTGCTTCGTGGAAGCACTGTTAGAGGTGGTTAAGATAGCTGCATGTATTGATTTTATTTTTGTTATTTAGGTTTTGAGATGTCACTCATGTTAAGTTACGCATCTAATTCAAATGTGGTGGGGGGGTGATTGTGGGTGCTTGTGGCGTGGAATGTTTTTGGTTACTGGAAAAAGCTTGGCGAAAGCACTTTTTTTTGTACTGATAGTCTTGAAAAGTTCTTTGAGGGTGCATTCCCTGAAGCACTGTTAGATTTTTATTATTATTTTTTTAGTGCTCCTATCAAAGCTTTATCATACATTTAAGGGTGCTTTTGAGTCATCAGAACTGTTTTCCGAGTAGAATTAAATGAATGCTGTAGACATTAGGATAGAATTGAACAGAGCTTGTCTATTCGTGCATGCAATAACCTATGGTTGAGTTGGTGCCAACAAAAAGATATGGAGTTGGGTGGTGAGGGAAAAATAAAAGATAAGATCATGGATCAACATTGTGTCCCAGTGTTATTGAATAGACACTTGTAGTCTTTTTTAGTGTGTTTCCAGGCCATATATATATACCTTTATTATATATAGATGCATAAAGATAAGAGTGTCTTGAATTTAAGAATACTTCTATGTCGTGTGATAGTGTAGAAATTTGTGAAGTCCTCGAAGTGCAAGTAAATTGCATTTGATAAGTTTTGTTGAACTAAGAATCTTCTAATCCCAATCCTCCATTTCTCTATAGTTTTTTTTATTCTGCTCATTTTTGTTAACAGTGCTTCACTTCCTTTCATCTTTCTGAGGATCGACCTACTTTTCCTGAAGAGCTCTTCTTTTGCCAAGCAAAGTTTGTATGCTAGCAGTCTTTTCTAGTGCTGTTCCTACCTCCTATAAACC
The DNA here is from genome assembly GCF_008641045.1 of Pistacia vera. Lineage (NCBI taxonomy): Eukaryota > Viridiplantae > Streptophyta > Magnoliopsida > Sapindales > Anacardiaceae > Pistacia > Pistacia vera. The sequence goes on from NW_022196325.1 coordinate 527,148, forward strand.
TAAAAGTTAGTGCATTTGTATATATGCCTTTTGTTTTGTAACTCACACTGTGTTTATAATGACAGCTGAGTCTGGGTAGATGGACCGTTCAGCTTAAGGTAGTGTCTCCAGCCTTGTAGCAGCTGAAAAGGAAGAAGCCAAGGTGTCTTAACTTATTCTTGAAGAAACAAGGTCTGAGCAAGGCCTTTGCTGCAAGAACCATCATACATCAGATCTTTTTATCGACCATCTTGTCTCAAGGCTCCATTCAGTTCATAAATCTCGGTATCTAGTAGGTTCGATTGTGACATTTTACTTTTTTGTGACAACTGTTTTGTTGGTCTCTTTCTCTTATCAGCTCCCCAGCTTATCAAATTTTAATTGACATTGCAGGAGGAGCTCACAACTCTTGAGATTAGGGATTCCCTTACGTACCTTGAACTCTCCATGAAGATATGGGAACATTCTAGTCGGAATTAGTTGAACTTTCCTAATGCACCCGTTAAGAAAACCAAAAGCCATGTGGACCATTGCACGTTTCTCCATCCCATCCCACTTGACTCAAGAAGCTAAAGCGTGTCTCGAATGAGTGAGGAAGGGCCTGAGGGAGATCTCGCCCTCAGTTCTCTACCTCATAGAGCTTGGCATGGACCTTGAGCGGATCAAGTTAATTACACGCAAATTTCCTCTTTTGCCTACAGTTTGGAGGGAAAAATCAAGCCTGTCGTTGTAGTTTCTTCTTGATCTTGGGGTACCGAAATCGATATTCCTGTAATTCTTACTAATAGGCCTCAACTTGTGATTAGTCTCTCTGAAACCTAATACCCACCATGATATTCTTAGAACTTGGGTGTGTGAGGACAAGAACAGTGGGCAAAAGTTAGATAAGGTTCCCGCACTTTAACTTATAGCAGGCAGAAGCTTATCAACTGTAGATTTCCTCTATGAGATGGCCTCTCAGGCCGAGGCATAGGTACAGATTCTAACTCGATCCCTAAACATTAATTTACAGTGTTGAAACCAGCTCACACCGACAGCCGAGGATATTTCCGATCATGTAGTTGACATTCCCGTTCTCTCCAGCGATGTCCTCAATTCTTGGTCTTAGTTTGAGGCCAATCTTAAGCCTGTGACAGAATTTTTCATCGAGAGGGATTCAGGATGGAGGAAATTGGGATCATGATTTCTAGATATGACTTTGTATATCTTTCAGCTTGAAAGAGACTTGATACCCAATGGGAGTTCTTTTTGACCATGGAGTATGAACAAGTCAGAGCTGGTAAAGTTCCCTCAGTATTTCGGGTTACATTTAGAAGAGAGAATCAAACCTCGGTATTGCACGCTGTAAAGGAGTGTGGAGTGACACCTTGCTGAACCAGTTTCTCTTATCAAGCTGCAACTTTGATAAAACTCTGAATAAGAAATGAAGAAATGCTTTCAGAAGAGGTTCAACTGATATTAAAGGCAAGGGATGATTCTTAACCTGATATTGAGCCATACACATACTAACAGAGAATGTATGGAATGGTTGTGGTTGCAGCGATGGGTAATTGCCCTTTTTTTATGCTCAACTTTAACCAGGAGGAGAAATATACTTCCGCAGAATGCTGTCTGCTGGAGAATGACAATTAATATCGTTTCCTGCCCTAGCTCCCACCTTTCGGGCAACTCCATTTCTCTTAATCTCTTTACATGTTTACTCAAACTCTGCCATCTTAGGGTGACAGTTGTCGATACAAATATGTTGGCTAGTCCATCGACATGGTGATTTTAGCTGTTTTCCTAATATCTATATGGCTTTTTTCACATGAAGATGGGGGAGATGTCGCCTCTTGCATTGGGTGCCTCGACTTCCACATGAAGTGGGCGAGTGTGCGCCGTGCAATGCCATTGACCCTCACCATACAACATTGATTATTCTGCAGGAGCTGATCAATCTTCTTGGTTATTTTTAGATTTTTTCACGATGCACTTAGTAGAAAAGGTTTAGGGAATCCTTTTCACTGAATATAGTTATATAAATGACTCGAAAACTTCCACTTTCCATCAAATTTGGTAATGTAGTTGGTCACCTGTGTCTTAGTTTTTACTGTTTTATGTATTTGATCATGGATGGACACAAAAAATTCCAGCTATAGCTTGTGAGTTACATTCATTTTCATATTTTACTTTTCTCAAATGTACCAAGTGGATTAAATAACGAACAGATCATAAATTCACTGAACAAAATATGCATTTAAAAATGGGCATTTTTCCATTATTAACTAAGAACCTATGATTTGTCCGATGCCAAATGCAGAGATGGCGCATCATTGGCTGCTTCATCTCCCTCCGCTAAAAGAACACAGGATTTGAAAGTTTCCTCTGCTGAATTCTCTGCGATCAATTGAGCATAAGATTACATAAAGGTACATTGCCGTCATGAACGAGGCGTAAAATGTTTATGAACATATGTTTATCTCTATGATCATGACTTTGACATCTGAACCGGCGATAGATGCAGGCGTAAAATACTTGCTAGAGATGCAGACTCAGAGGTCAAAACTTACCAAACATTGTATTTAGGAAGTTGATGAATAGCCGACCTGAATTGAGGCCAATGTAAAAAAGAATAGTGCTAATACTCTGTCACCATCGCGTACGCTGGCACCCCAACGCCCAATACCTGCAAAACAAAATAACCAACATAGTCATATTACAATCAATAACACTCAAAATTAATCCAATGACAAAAATCCCACACAAGAAGATCTTCCCAAGTTTCATTCATGTACTGGACAGGTTTAAGAGTTGTGTCTTTGGAGTTTGAAATTTAATTATGTCTAGTAGTAACCTAGATTCAATATTCAACTGACCTGGTCTAGGTAGTAAGAAATTCAATTGCATGTAACCAGCGTTGAGAACATAGCCCATACCAGAAAAGAACTTTTACAAAGAATGATCAAAGTGTGTCCGAGACTCAGTAGCTCCAAACAAAACTCATCAGAATTTCTTCATAAAACCTCATCAGAAATAACGAGTACAGGATCTTCTTTACTTTTCGAGATATCTAAAGCAGTCAAATTCTAATCCTTTCCAGATTTTTACTGTTCTTGATTTCCTTACATTTTTCATAACTAAGTGATTCATAATTAAATTGCAACAATTCTACATAACTACTGATCTATTAAACGCAACAATCAATAGAAGAACTACAACCACTGTAGTGAACGGCCGTGGTAAGTTCGATCCAATCAAGCCATAAACTTCAGAAGTCTTAGGACCAAACCAGAATAAGCCCTTGTCATCATGATCTAAAAATGACACAATTGCTCTCGCTTCTCTTTGAAAACTATATAGCCTTCTGGCTATTAACCAAGTCCGATCCTCCATCACCTTCCTCTTAAAACTTCACCTCTATTACTGGACCAAAAACAATAAATCAGCTTTAGTAACCGATCATTATAAATTGCTAACAATCTATCCTCAGAAAAATAGAAAAAAACCTTTCTAAAGAGAATACCAAGAGAGACATGTATAAACAGTTTCAGATTGTCTCCTCATGCCCGTGACAATTTTTTGCCTTTTCAGTTAATGTATAAAATTCATTGTCCTTAATTCATAAAAGAGAAAAAAACCGGGAAATCCACAAGAACCATAGCAAACCAATTAAATGCTATACAACAGTTTAAGATCTAATATTATTTTTTTAACAATTGAGTTCAGAAATGCGCTCAGTCTAAAATTCATACACTGGAAACACCAAGACATAGCCAACCAAATTCATTTACACCAAATCTTTAAACACAATCACACCAAAAACTTAACCAAACCCATAAACCATGTTGGATAATTCAACACAGGACCTCTTGCTTTGATAACTTTACAATAAAGTTACTAAAGTTTGAGCTATAAATAGCAAACTTGTTATGGCAGATACAGAAATACAAATTAGGTCACAAGATGAGACCACAATGAAGGATCAATCAAACATGCTCAGATAAAAATGGGTTATTCATCATAAACATGGCAGAGTGAAAAACATCAAACAAATTAAACAGAAAAAGAAGTGGGAAAGAATGGCTTACCTTTACGCTGCGTTTTGAATGAAGAAAGAATTGAGGGTCTCTTGAAGGATCAAGGATCTTTTTGTTGGGTCCGAGATTCGAAATTCCGGTAATTAAATAAGTGCGATTAGTGTAATCCAAACGGGAACAACTATTAGAACCCCAATAGTTTATAGAAAAATTTTCAATCTGAACCCTTTACTCCACTAATGTCATTAAGTGAAGTTGAATGTTTTGTGGTGTAAAATTTTGAGTTTTCGAACACAAAAATTAAAGGGAGATGTGCTATTACTGCTTGTATGTGACCATCATTGAAGATACGTCCAATTAATCATGTAGAGTTCATTAAGATAGAGTAACCCTCACTCAAAACATTTCTCATTAACTTCTCTCCACCAAAAACCCGTTTCACGTGTCACTCACAATCGTCAGTTCACATGAGATCTCGTCTATCTATAATGTTCCTCTGACCAACCATCCCGAACTCCCACAGGTTTGAGTGGAGAGGGGTTCGTTAGGTTTAGTATTATTATTAAGATAAAGAAGTTTTTCACCAATATTTGGTAGTATAAGAAACAGTTTACAGCAATGTAATGCAATTAGACATGAGATGATTTTATAAGTCACCACAGAGTTGTTCATCATCACTCCGTAATCTTATTATGGTTAACAATATAGAATATACACAATGACTAAGTACATTACCCAAAAACTCAAAGACAAAACAGAAACATCTTAGAGTATATAGTTGCTGATCAGTATCTTTGCATTAGCACCACCTATATTCTTGTCGGCTTGTGTTAGAAATGTCACCAGTATTAAACAAATCTTAAAAGGGGTTCAGAGATAGTTTTATAACTAAAGTGTGTTTTAGATGTTTCATTGTAGTTGTCATGAGTAAACTATCCAAATGATCCCAAACCAAAGTACTGCAATAAGTCCTCCAAACTAAATCATTTTCAATATCAAACCCGTAGACATAAACTATATAATATTACGCCGACCTTTGAATAAGTTCCCATCAACTCACATCTGAGAGAAACTGAGAAGAGTGAATGAAGGGCTTCGCAGCTGAAGTAGACTCCCCATTGCGTCCTGCTGGTAGGGGAATTGCGTTCTTATTATCATCTTTCAATTGTTTTTTTTTTCTCAATTTAAAATATAAATCTGTAGGCAAATTGGCTTGAAGTTGAGTTGAGCTAATATTTTCATTCCTTTTCGTTAACTTTATTCACTACTGCTATTTGTACTGGATTGTTTTTTCTTAAATTTCCTGACATTCCTTTGCACCAAAATGATTCTTATGTTTTCTCTCTGAATGTTAACTGGAAGGATCAAGTTTATATTGGGTTGTGTTAGGATCCAATATCTCACACCCAACCAAGGTGTGGTACTTAAACCTAGGGCTCTTTCCACCTATCAGATCGGCTTTTTGCGGTTGGACTCTCCTTTGGCTTGAGTTATAACATAGTGCTTTTCGTTGGGAGTTTGGCTATGGAAGGCTTCTATAGCTAGATTAAAGTGCAATATCCATTGAATGACTGATAGGTGAGTGAAGCCCCCAAAGGGGGAAAGGGCTGTCATCGGTTCAATTGTCATAGTAGTGAAGCCGTTGTGGATGTCCGGCTCTGAAGGGGCGGTGCAATTTAGGATCCCTATCGGGATCTCACACCCACCAAGTGTGGTACCAAACCTAGGGGCTTTTTCACCTATCAGGCCGTCCTTTTGGGTTTGGACTCTCCCGTGGACTGAGTTTCTAATAGTTTGTGTTTTCTCAAATTTATTGCTGAAAACCAAATTATGTAAAGATTTGACTTTTAATGGGTTGAAGAGTTGATACTCTATTTATGCACCGTGAACTGTGATAATGGTAAGGTTATGAACAATGCAGATGTATGTTACTGAAATGAGTCTTGTGTAAAAATTTATTGTTCTTGTACAAATTGGATGAATTTTGCACATTCTAAAGTCGATTTAATCAGGTACAGTGTAATGATTGTTGTCGCGTGGTAATGCTATCTTCTTGTTATTGGGACCATTACTTGGATATGTAATGGAGTCATATAAGTTGTCCTGTCGTTTGAACCTGAGTTCTTGTATTGATAAAAGTTTCTGTTTACACCCTTCTTGAAGATGAAATGAAAGCCCTTTGTGCAAGCCCTTGTCCGGTTTTCATCTCTCTTTAGAGGAACTCTTTGCATCGCCCGGGTAGAGGTGTTTTTTTCCCTTAATTTCCGTACTGGCTTCAGTTTTGAAAATTATTGTTACAAAAAGCAAAATCTTGTCCTGTTGTTCTTTGGTTTATAAGTTTTTGGGGTGATAGATACCATGGGTGCTGCTATTTAAATTATATCCAACTCATTTGCATTTATTTAATCTAGAGAAGGAGAAAGGGAAAAGGGAAAAGCTCTTGCTTAAGTTATTTGGTCAAAAGGAAATTGCTTATTCTGTGCTATTATATGGTGAATTCACCTTTTTTTTTTTTGGGTTTTAATACCTATATTTCTTCTGTTTTATTTTTCTTAGCTCAAGCATTGACGTCCTTTTATTCTTCTGTAGGACTCAACTTACTTTTCCTGAGAAACTCTTCTTTTGCCAAGCAAAGCTTGGTAAGCATGCGGTTCTTCGAGTAGTATTACACTCATATAGAAGCTAAACTTATCTGTATTCACATGTTCTTGTACTCTTTTTAGTATTAATACCATGTTGTGATATAAAAGCAGCACTTTCTTTTGGAAATGGATCGATCAACTCAATAGTAGTGCCTCCAACCCTTTTAGCAGCTGAAAAAGAAGAAGTCAAATCTGTGTTATCCTTGTTCTTGAAGAAACAAGGTCTGAGCAAGGTAGTTGCTGCAAAAACCGTCACTAAATCAGATCTTTTCATCGACCACCTTGTCTCAAGGCTTCATTCTGTTCATAAGTCTTGGTATCTTGTAGGTTCGATTGCAATATGTACTAGTTATTTTTGGCTATTTTTTTCTAAGTGTTTTTGTTTCTAATTCTTATTTTTCCCACTAATCAAAATTTGCTTGCCATACAGGAAGAGAGCTCACAACTCTTGAGATCAGGGACACTCTTATTCCTTATATTGATTCTCTTCTTGTAGAGCATGGAAATGTCGTAAATTTAGTGGAGAACTTTCCTAATACACCTGTCAAAGACAAGTCAGCTGCGTCAGTCTCTCAACACCTTTCCACCCCCGACTCCAAGAAGCCGAAAGGGGTCTCTAATGCACTTGTTAAAGAAAAGGCAGCTGCGTCAGTTTCTCAATCCTTTTCTGCTCCCCTTGACTCCAAGAAGCCAAAGGTGGTCTCTAATGGACCTAGTGAAAAAACGCCAGCCACATCAGTTTCTCAATCTGGTTCTGCTCTTGACTCTAAGAAGCCAAAATCTGTCTCTCGAATGATTGAGATTGGCACAGTTGGAGGTTTACGCCCTCAATTCCTCTACCTCTTAGAGCTTGGCATGGATCTTGAACAGATCAAGGTAATTACACGCAGATGTCCTGATTTTGGCTACTGCAGCTTGGAGGGGAAAATCAAACCACTAGTTGAGTTTCTTCTTGATCTTGGGGTACCTAAATCAGACATTCCTAAAATCCTCATCCAAAGGCCTTCATTGTGCTCAGTTAGTCTATCTNTTATTGTGTTGATTCATAAAAGGGTTTCACACATTCCAGATAAGTACATTCTACGGCGTTGGAGGAAAAACATAAAAAGATGTCATACGAAAATCAAGGTAAGTTATAATAGGTGGAGCACAAACGTTGAGGGACAGCGTTTTGAGAAGTTGTCTAATCTAATGCTGACAGTAGCTGATATGACATCAAACAATGAGGAAGACTATAACATGTTGATAGAATTGATTACTGGAGTGAAAAATCAGTTGGAGCAGAAGGAAAGTGAGGGAGGGTTTGGTAGTAAAGAGGGGGACAATCTTCCAAAGGAGGAGAATAGTCTAATTAATAGTCCACGGGTAGCTCGCAGCAAAAGTCGTCCTCCATGCAAAAGAAAACAATCGAAGGTTGACAAAATTGTACGTAGGGCTAAAAATAAAAAACTGCGAAAACAAAGACTTGGTATGAGTTATACATCCATTCTAACATGATATTTGTTTTTTAAAGATTATTTACGTATTTGAAGTTTATTATAATATTTACTTGATTATTAATGTGTTATGCTACTTTATAGGGAAAGAATCATCAGCAGAGCGAGNAGAGTAGTGTCTCCAACCTTGTTAGCAGCTGAAAAGGAAGAAGCCAAGGCTGTCTTAACCTTATTCTTGAAGAAACAAGGTCTGAGCAAGGCCTTTGCTGCAAGAACCATCAATAAATCAGATCTTTTTATTGACCATCTTGTCTCAAGGCTCCATTCAGTTCATAAATCTCGGTATCTAGTAGGTTCGATTGTGACATTTTACTTTTTTTGTGACAACTGTTTTGTTGGTGTCTCTTTCTCTTATCAGGCTCCCCAGCTTATCAAATTTTAATTGACATTGCAGGAAGAGAGCTCACAACTCTTGAGATTAGGGATGCCCTTATACCGTACCTTGAAACTCTCCATGAAGAATATGGGAACATTCTAGTAGAATTAGTTGAGAACTTTCCTAATGCACCCGTTAAGGAAAAGCCATTGGCACAAGTTTCTCCATCCCATCCCACTGTTGACTCCAAGAAGCTAAAAGCCGTGTCTCGAATGAGTGAGGAAGGGCCTGAGGGAGATCTCCGCCCTCAAGTTCTCTACCTCATAGAGCTTGGCATGGACCTTGAGCGGATCAGGTTAATTACACGCAAATTTCCTGCTTTTGCCTACTACAGTTTGGAGGGAAAAATCAAGCCTGTCGTTGAGTTTCTTCTTGATCTTGGGGTACCTAAATCAGATATTCCTGTAATTCTTACTAAAAGGCCTCAACTATGTGGAATTAGTCTCTCTGAAAACCTAATACCCACCATGATATTCTTAGAAGACTTGGGTGTGGACAAGAAACAGTGGGCAAAAGTTATATACAGGTTTCCCGCACTTTTAACTTATAGCAGGCAGAAGCTTAAGTCAACTGTAGATTTCCTCTATGAGATGGGCCTCTCAGCTGAGAGCATAGGTAAGATCTTAACTCGGTGCCCAAACATTATAAGTTACAGTGTTGAAGACAAGCTACGACCGACAGCCGAGTATTTCCGATCATTAGGAGTTGACATTCCCGTTCTTCTCCAGCGATGTCCTCAGATTCTTGGTCTTAGTATTGAGGCCAATCTTAAGCCTGTGACAGAATTTTTCATCGAGAGGGGATTCAGGATGGAGGAAATTGGGATCATGATTTCTAGATATGGAGCTTTGTATACTTTCAGCTTGAAAGAGAACTTGATACCCAAATGGGAGTTCTTTTTGACCATGGACTATGACAAGTCAGAGCTGGTAAAGTTCCCTCAGTATTTCGGTTACAGTTTAGAAGAGAGAATCAAACCTCGGTATGCACGCGTAAAGGAGTGTGGAGTGACAGTCTTGCTGAACCAGGTGTTATCGATATCAAGCTGCAACTTTGATAAAACTCTGAATAAGAAAATGAAGAAAATGCTTTCAGAAGAGGGTTCAACTGATAGTAAAGGCAAGGGATGATTCTTAAACCTGATATTGAGCCATACAACATCTAAGCAGAGAATGTATGGGAAATGGTTGTGGTTGCAGCGATGGGTATGCCACTTTTTTATGCTCAACTTTAACCAGGAGGAGAAATATACTTCCGCAGAATGCTGTCTGCTGGAGGAATGACAATTTATACGTATCATTGCCTGCCCAGCACTTTTTCAGCAACTCATTTCTCTTATATCTCTTATATGTTTACTCAAACTTTGCCATCTTTAGGGTGACAAGTTGTACGATACAAATATGTTGGCTAGTCCATCGACATGGTGATTTTAGCTGTTTTCTAATATCTATATGGCTTTTTCACATGAAGATGGAGATTCGCCTTGCAGTGTCCTCGACTTCACATGAAGATGGAGATTCGCCGTGCAATGCCATTGACCCTCACCATACACATGGAGTTATTCTGCAGGAGCTGATCAAATTCTTCTTGTTATTTTTAGAGTTTTTCACATGCATTAGGATGAGAAAAGGGTTTAGAGCGGAATCCTTTTTCATGAATAATAGTTGTATAAAATGACTCGAGAAACTTCCAACTTTCCATCAAAATTTGGTAATGTAGTTGTTCACCTTGTCTTTAGTTTTATTACTGCTTTTATGTATTTGATCATGATGGACACAAAAAATTCCAGCTATAAGCTTGTGAAGTTAATTCATTTTCCATATTTACTTTCTCAAAATGTACTCAAAGTGGATTAAATAACGAACAGATCATAAATTCACTGAACAAAATATGCATTTAAAATGGTCATTTTCCATTATTAAACATAAGAACATTGATTTTGTCGATGCCAATATCAGAGATGGGCTCAATTGGCTGCTCATCTCCCTCCGCTAAAGAAACAGGATTTGAAGGTTCTCTGCTGAATTCATCTGCAGATCAATAGAGCATAAGATNTTCTTTAATCTAAAAAACATTGTATACGGCGGTAAATCATCAGTACTTGTCTCCACAACTTCCAAACTACTAAAAAACTCGTAAATCAAATGCTTATATCCGTCATATGTAATACTCGCCAACTACTCCCATTTCAAATTACGAATCCAACCATTAATCTCATCACCTAAACCCAAACTACTTATAAATCCTATATCCAAACTTTTTCCAAGACAAATATCTCTTTTCGCCATCTCTTTGTATTGCTTTTTATGTTGCCTGTCTTGAAATTGGACTCCAGATGACGAAGAGCCTGCATCCGGAGTGCTTGTGTTTTTTGCTCTTACCATTTTCTGCTTCCTTCTAAAACCCTGCAAAAAACATATCCATAAGTACTATCACAAACACATACAGCATAACCATGTATCCCACTTTTAACAGTATACTATCAAATTTAATCCACATTCTTGGGATGAGTCATATTAAGAGCTGTTTGATTTCTGTATGTGTTTGAATGGGATTTCTTTGGTTATGTGTTATATGATGCATTTTAAATTTAATATCCCAGCCACCTTTACCTGCATAATGTGGGCAAAAATTAAGTCCAGAACAATGAATTGGAGGCTGGAATTACATGGTTCTGGACTGCATAATTTGGGCAAAAATACAGTCCAGAACCATGTAATTCCAGCCTCCAATTCATGGTTCTGGACTGCATTTTTGCCCAAATTATGCAGGTAAAGGTGGCTAGGATTTTATATTTAAAATCCCAGCCACCTTTACCTGCATCAATTGGGCAAAAATGCAGTCCAGAACCATGAATTGGAGGCCCCTTGGCAAAAATCGTCCACCTGTTGTAGGCTGAAATTAATGGTTCTGGACTGCATAATTTGGGCAAAAATGCAGTCCAAACCATGTAATTCCAGCCTCCAATTCATGGTTCTGGACTGCATTTTTGCCCAATTGTGCAGGTAGGTGGCTGGGATTTTAGCCACCTTACCTACATAATTTGGGCAAAAATGCATCCAGAACCATGAATTGGCTGGAATTACATGGTTCTGGACTGCATTTTTGCCCAATTATGTAGTCCAAACCATGTAATTCCAGCCTCCAATTCATGCTTTTATTCAACAAAAATGCAACCCATAAATGCATATAAAACCAGCCACCAGTACATGTAAATTTCGGTCGACAAAAGTCATAAACTGATGGAACTCGGCACCTTCACATATCCTACCACCTAAACACACACACAACTCAAATGCGACAATACAATATAACCAACACACATTCAGCAAGATTCCAACACCAAATCCAACCACAACTCAGAATATGAAAATGCTATATTGATAATGGTAAGATTAAGGAACAAGGTTGCTGAAATGAAACAATACACAAAAACACCACTTCATTCAAATCAGTTCAAATCAACTCCAACTCAACTTATTAAACCTGCAGCTCAACTCAATCCACTTCAAATTTGAACATTAAACTTCAGCAAAATGCTTTATAATCCTTATTTCCAACTTACTCAATCAGTTAGGAACAACAGCAAACAAAAAAATAATATAAATAAACCGATGTTTGCATTACATGTCTACTGACAAAAACATATGTTTAAGCCTGCATTGGTAGTCAAGCTCCTAACTTGATGTTTATAACACTTGACAGTATTTTGTAGGCTTAATTATTGTATCATGCATAATTTGAAAAAAAAATTGAAAAAAGAAAGTGTAAGCCACACAACCAACAAACGGCCTTCACAGAGGCAGATCACACAACCAACAAATGTAAGCATTTTCCAAGCCAAAACACTCAAAACAACACTTCTATTTGTCATCACACACCCAATCCCACCAATGGACTGGATTTCTCTTTATCAATCACTCCATTCACACAATGTAATCCAACTTCTTCACCAACAAAAAAAAATAAAAAAAATTGAGAAACAGAAGTATCATTACCGCGGCTGATTTGTTTTTTTGAGATGAAAAAGACCATGAACGAGCGCGCAGATGGGATGAAGAACCAGATGAACCAGAGCTCAGATGGAAGAAGAAGAAGAAGACCGCCGCCCCTTTTTTTTTCAAACGATTTCCCTAAAAGTGCAAAATAAACCTAAAACGTTTTAATTCTAATTTTTTATTTAAAACTTTTTAATTTCTTTTTTTATTTTAATTAGAGGTGGGACGGTCGTCCCATTCCTTAGGGACTGGCGTCCCAAGTATGACGGCCGTCCATACTTAAGGGACCCCGTCCCTAAGGAGTGGACGGGCGTCCCTTAATTATGACGGCCGTCCATATATAAGGGACGCCCGTCCCTAAGGAATGGACGACCGTCCAAATTTTTTTTTAAAATTTTTAAACTAAATTATGGACGGGCGTCCATTCATACGGACCCCGTCCACACATTAGGGACGCCCTCCACAATTTTGGGACGGCATCCCAGATTTTTTTTTTATTTTTTATATTTTAAAACCCTCCAAATTAAAGGACGGGCATCCCTTAACATATGAACGCCCGTCCAATGTTTATGGACGGCCGTTCATGACCTGTGAACGACCGTCCCTAATTTTTTTTAATATTTTTTATTTTTATTTAGCAATGGACGGGCGTCCTCTAAATCAGGACGCCCGTCCATAGTAAATGGACCCCGTCCATATAATATGGACGGGGGTCCATATGAGTGAACGGCCGTCCATATGTTATGGACGGCCGTTCATTAGATCAAATTCAATAACGCCAAAACACGTGGGATGATTTGGATGGTTGAGTCAGCACACACGTCAGCCGGTACAAAATTTCGGTGTAAAAACACCGGTGTCTGTAGCATTGCTGATTCCGCAAGACCGAATTTATTTATTTATTAAAATACAAAAAAGAATATTATCAAAGTATTTGGAATAGATGCTGATACTCTAAATTCGGGAAGACAGAATTTATTTATTAAAATACAAAAAAGAATATTATCAAACGAAAATTGCAGTGCCCAGGGACAACCATTGTGAGAGCTGAGAATGAGGAGTCCAAGTGCAAAACGAGTGTCTCAGTCTCTGTCTGCTCACAACATCAAAGCTCTCTTCAATTCAGTCGAGGCCTTTCTCTTCGATTGTGATGGTATCTATATTAGCCTCTTCAATCTTTTCTTTCTCTGTTATCTATAGATATAACTTTTTAAGTGTGTTATCTGAGTTTCATTACCCAATCAGGTGTAATTTGGAAGGGCGATAAGCTCATTGATGGAGTTCCACAAACATTGGACATGCTTCGATCCAAGGTTTCTTATTTCTTCTTTTCTTTTTTCTTTTTTAATTTATTTTTTTCTTCCAAAAACTTTTTAGTTTCGATTTATGTTATTGTCCTATTTAAGGGAAAGAAGCTGATTTTTGTGACCAATAATTCCTCCAAATCAAGAAGACAATATGCTAACAAGTTCCATTCTGTTGGACTCTCAGTTGCCGAGGTTTATTTCTGTACACATTATTAAAAGATTCATATTTGTTTAAAATAAGCTTTATTTGAACCTCTCTTTATATTGTGTAATTGTTTTGTAGGACGAAATATTTTCCTCATCTTTCGCAGCTGCCATGTACTTGAAAGTGAATAACTTTCCGCCAGAAAAGAAGGTCTCATCTTTTGATTATTTTGTACAAATTCGGATGCATGTCAGCTGTTAATTATGTTTGTGCGGCGTTTGCTTCACAAGTTATTTTACTGTCTCCACTTGGCGTGAATCTTCCCCTAAAACAGACTGTTAAGAGTAGCAAATGCAACAATTTGTTTTGATGATTAAATTAAATTAAATTTTAGCTTGTATGGTTGCAGATGATAAAGTAGTCTAGTATTTTCTGGTTACAAGTGAGCCCATGTTTTTTAAAAGCTGTTTTTAAGATGTAAAATTTTAACATTTTGGATATGTTGTATATTGCTTTCATTAAAGTTCCAAAGCATGATGCCACTGCTAATTGTTAAACATGAATTTATTGATCTATAAATTGGAATTCACATTAATGTTAAAATTTTCTTTATGCTGTAGAGATTAGTGATTTCTCAGTGTAGTTGCTAATGCTTTTTCCCTATTGCCATGCCAGGTTTATGTAATTGGTGGTGAAGGCATATTAGAAGAGTTACAACTTGCTGGATATACAGGTCTTGGGGGCCCTGTTAGTAACTCCCTCCTATAAATACCATTGCGTTTCTCCCTTTCTCATTTAAAGTTTCATTCAACTTAACCAATTAGAGAGACAATGACCTGGACTGATTTCATTTAGTTGTTTTTCTGCTTTTTGAGTTGATGAAGCCAAAATATTAGAAATTTCATGGTTCCTCAGATATGCATATATCAAGTTAGCACATAATTTGATGATTTCTATTTTACTTTTCTATGATCTCTTAATCATAATATTCTCAGTTTAACAATCGAGTGCTATTTATTATTTAAACCCTTGAGTCGCCCTTACTTAAGCTCTTACTTCAGGCGACTTGACAGGAACTAGTAGTTTTTCAAACTCAGTTAATTTTGGAAAATGAAGCTTGCCTCTAGCTGACGTGTATAGTGATCTTCTTAAAGCTTTCTCCGCAGTAACTTCACATCAGGAGCTGTATGCATGATTTCATTGATATTTTATTTTTCACTTTTTTATTTCAAACCATGATTGATTTTTCAAATTGTTGCATTCAACAGCATTCACTCCTTTAGTAATGCTTTAGCTGCATAGAAATGAAAATTTAGCTTTTTGATTTTTGTGGTGAAAATGATATTCTAACTACACAAAATAGTAAGCTTCCTTTGTTTAAAGTATATTTATCTTCCTATGCTTTTTGTTCAACTATATTTGAGAGTGCAAGTGTTCTATTCTCTTCTTGGATTTTAGAAGCCTCAGCTAGCTCTAGCTTTAGTTGGTTGTTCTATTTACTTGGTTATTTCGGGGGGTTGTTTTGGTTGGTGGTGTTTTTTTTTTTTTTTTCTCCCTCAACTCACATTGTTGGAGCTTTGCCTTATGCATCACATCATATTGCAGGAAGATGGAGAAAAAAGGGTACAATTGAAATCGAATTACCTCTTTCAACATGATAACAGTGTAATGTAACATATTGCCTACCGAGATTTTTTTTTTTTTCTCTTTTATCTTCTTTATTTATCTCATTAAAATTTATATTACTTGTGTTCCCAGGTTGGAGCAGTTGTGGTTGGATTAGACCCAAACATTAACTATTACAAGCTTCAGTAAGAGAATCTTAACTATTACTTCTACAGTTTCGATTAGTTGCAACTAAAGAAGAAAGCATTTTTAATTATATTTATTTATGAACGAGATTTATGTACATAATTAGGAGAAATTGTGCGTCTATTTTAAGAATCTAAATAAGTTTCCAATTTAAGAGATCTAAATCCTAGAATCAATTAATTGCAAAAGATAAAGAATTACAATAATTTACAGTACACAATAAGGAAAGCCAACTAATTTAGTTGGGAAAGTAAATCCTAGAATCATTGATGATTAATTGGGTAATAATGTCTTCAACACTACTCAAACTAGATCAAAAATATTTTCCATATCCGGCTTACCAACAATAGATTGAAACTTTGAACTTGATAGCCTTTTAGTTAATAGGTCAGTGAGTTGATTATTGGCTTCAATATATGGTATGCAAATTTCTTCATTTTCGAACTTCTCTTTGATGAGGTGTCTGTCAATCTGCATATGTTTGGGTTGATCATGATGGACTAGATTGTGGACTACTTTGATAGTAGACTTCTTGTTACAATATAACATCACGGGTCCTTGGCATTTTATTCCCAAGTCAAAAAGAATAATTTTCAATATAGAAGTTCACATATACCTTGGGCCGTTGCTCCACATTTTGCTTCAACACCAAAGCTTGCTACCATATTTTGTCTTTTACTTCACCAAGTAACAAGATTTCCTCCCAAAAATTTGCAATAACCACTTGTGGATCTTCAATTAGCCAGAGCATTAGCTTAAGTGACATCAATATAGGCTTCTTATTGTAGATCATTTGTCTCGAACAAAGTCCTTTTCATGTTGTATCTTTCAAATATTTGAGGAATCTATGAACCGCATCCATGCCTAGTGTGACAAAATATATTAGTTTACGCACTAACCGTTAATATCTTCCTTGATCAATTATCTCATTGTTGTCTTTCTCTCTGTGGAGAAATATTTTCTTGTGTATTCATAATGAAATGTACAATGAATTTATAGCAAAAACAAAAAACTAATCTAGGAAGTAAATTGTTACATTCCTATTATAATTCTATTTCCTATTCCTATTATAATTCTATTTCCTATATTACAAAGAGAATAATTCTATTCCCTATATTACAAAGAGAATAATTGTATTTCATATTTACATTTCAACACTCTCCAAGCTTATGGTTTGAACTATTGGAATATTGAAGGGTACATTCCAACATTCCAGTTTCTTGGAGAAGATCAAGAGTGTATTTGTGTTGAGACATGAAGATTTCTTTCCTAGGATTTGGAACTTCAATTCCTAGAAACTATTTAAGTACCAAATTCTTTTATTTCAAATGATGTCTTGAGGTTTTTCTTCAACTGGTCAGTCTCAGACATCATTTCTTGTAAGTCCACCTAAACAATCAATCAAGATAACAACTTTTTTGGGGTGATCCTCTTCTTATGAAATGGATCTCCTTGGTATCCGATGAGTTTCTAAACTGCATAAGTGATTGTTTCAATTGATATATGGATTTTTGCGTTTACGAACACTTTTGTTTAAAGTTTTCGTCAATCCTATTTGAATGTCTATGTACATCGCTCTCTAAATCTCCATGTAAAAATACCTTTTAACATTAATTGCTACCAAGACCAATTCAGGTTGGTTGCTTGGTTGCAAGAGTAATATAACTCGAACATTGTTCATTTTGTACATGAGCAAATGTTTTTTGGCAGTTAATATCGTTTGAGTAAAACCTTTGGCTAGTAATCGAAGCTTATATTTTCAAGGAAACCATCTACTTTGTGTTTTACAAAATAAATCTATTTTTGCCTCATTGGTTTTTTTTTTTTTTTTTTTTTTGCTTTTGGGAAGATCAATTATCTCCCAATTCTGTTTTTATTTTCAATTCTTATTCCCTCAATCATAGCAAAATCAGAATCTAAATAAGTTTCTTGAATGATAACTGATGCGTACATAAAGAAGAAAGATGGTTCAACGATTGAAGAATCTAAATAAGTTTCAGTTTATGAAATTTAAATAGTCAACTTTACAATAATTTAAACAATACACAATAACTAAAGCCAACTGAGTTAATTATGAAAGTAAATCCTAGAATCATGACTGATTAATTGGGCAATAATATATTCAACAGCAACATTTGTAGTTCTAATCATGTGCCTCAGAAAGTTCTTGCTAAGACCCTTGAATATTTCCTTGTGAGTGTGAACTGAAATTGAAGGATATAAACCTTTTGTCTTTAGATATTTTGTTGGATAATTACAAGCATATTCTCAAGTGACATTCTTGTTTTTAATACCCGGCCTGTGTCAAAATTTCAACAATATAAACTTCTCCTCATCAATTTCTAGTCAGGTTTGTGGGATTTTTTTTTTTTTTTTTTTTTTTTTTTTTTTTTTTTTTTTAATGTTCATGCTATGTTTCAAATACATAAAAAGGTTACATGGGTGTTGGGCTAAGTTGTAGTTTAGAATCTTGCTTCGCATGAAAATAGGAAATTCACAGAAATTTTGCTTGAAACTTGATAAGACCCCAGCTCATTAAACTCAAATTTACAAAAGGAATAATAAGGGCAAATGGCATGGTGTGCAAGTGGGAGTTGGTTATCCACATGGCAATTGCAATGGAATTGGTGTGATGTTTGTGAGTATAAATTAAGGGATAGGAATTGTAAAGGGTAGAGAATATTTTAGTGAGATATTGGGAGGGAGGCCCCTAGCTCCTCAAATTGCTAGGTTATCTTTACATTCAGTTTTGTTTTCTTAATTGTTCTTCATTATCGTTGTTATCCATTTCTTTATCAATCAATATAGAGGTGTATTCATATTAGTGTTTTCTCAATTGTCTCTGATCTGTGTTGAAATATTGTTCTGTTTGCTATACTCTGTTTGGGTTGTTTTGAGTATTGAGAATCCAGGTTCCCATCAAAACTATTATATTGATTGCAAAATTATACTTGAGGTTTTCTTTTTGCTACCTGTTTGCTGCTTTGGGATGATCAGGATTTTGACTGCCAGGTATGGAACCCTTTGCATTCGTGAGAATCCTGGGTGCCTTTTTATTGCTACAAATCGTGATGCAGTGGGACATATGACTGATTTACAAGAGTGGCCT
Source organism: Pistacia vera (assembly GCF_008641045.1). Classification (NCBI taxonomy): domain Eukaryota; kingdom Viridiplantae; phylum Streptophyta; class Magnoliopsida; order Sapindales; family Anacardiaceae; genus Pistacia; species Pistacia vera. The sequence continues at coordinate 546,028 of NW_022196325.1, forward strand.
GGTAAGAAAGTTATAGCTCATATGTAAAATATACACTTGACAATTTTGCTTCATTATAGTATTTGTTGTGGATTACAGGTGCGGGATGTATGGTTGCTGCCATGTGTGGGTCAACTGAAAGAGAGCCTATTGTAGTTGGAAAACCTTCAACTTTTATTATGGAGTTTCTATTAAAGAAGTAAGTTAGATGAACCACTATTTGTGTTAGCTTATCATTGTACATAAAAAAAACAATGTAGATGTTATTTGAAAATAATTTTTGTACTTACACATTCTGATTTGCAGATTTCAGATTGATACCTCCAGAATGTGTATGGTGGGTGATAGATTAGACACTGATATTTTATTTGGACAGAATGCCGGGTGCAGAACTCTCCTTGTTCTTTCAGGTACTCAAGACAGCCACTTAAAATTAATTGATTCAGTTAGTTCCTCATTTATCTTCATTTTATCCTGATACCTTTTAAACTTGTAGGTGTGACAACTCAGTCTACTCTGGAAAACCCTGCAAACAACATCCAACCAGATTATTATACAAGTCAGGTTTCTGACATTCTTGAATTACTGGGGCATTAACCTGATTACTGATTAGGGATTACTGCTCAATTATTGTCTGTTTGTCTCATGTTCTAATATAAAGGATTAGAAAGCATTCAAGAAAAGTCAGCAGAGAATAAACTAGAGGAAGTATAAAAAAATAATAATCAAGCGTGATACGACTGTGTATCCTTGACTTATGAAATAAATGTTAAATTCATTTGTGATGAGGATATCAACAATGTCTTTCGTCATACTCTGTGGTCTAGCAATATCATTAGCATTAATATATGGATGAATCATATGATTACAAGGTGTAGCAACATCCCTCTTGGGGATAGAGGAGGTTCAAGGGAAGTTGATTTAATTTTCATACCCACTAACCAACAAAGAACAGCTCAAGTAACATACTAGATCCTCTTTTTTGCTTTCCCTTACCAGAATGTAAGATGCCCAAGTAAAGGTTTCTGTTCATTCTCTTTCTGCAACAATAAAATGCCAATTTTTGTCATAAATATGATTAATTTCTCATTCAGATAACATTAATATGCGATGGCTTAAACTTTGGGGATGTTTGTCTAAGCTTACAAGCTGGTCAAACTAGCTTATAAGTTCTAAAATTAAGCTGACCTGTTTGTTTATATCTTTTTTGAGCTTATAAGCCAAAAAAAATAAGTTGGGGGAGGTATTTTTTTTTTTTTTTTGTTTATAAGTATTCTGCTTATAAGTTAGTTTGACCAAGTATATTACCACATTATCCTTGTTTAATTCTAAAATTTCATAATATACCCTTATTTAATGTAGTATCTTTTTTAGTCATTTTATAATAAAATGTACTTATAAGTCACATTTTACCAAACACGTTAACTATTTATCAGTCACTTATAAATACTTTAACCAAACATGTAATTGCTTAAAATTTTAAATACTTTTAAGCTAAAATTAGTTTATAAACACTTGTTGTTTATAAGCTAATTTTCATAAGCTTAGACAAATAGCCTTTTGAGCAACTCATCTTATTTCAGGATGACAATTACAATTTGTTGGGAAAATATTAAAGAAAAACCGCTTTCCGCTTTCACTTTTTAGCTTCAATCCAAACTTTTTGCCTTTTAGCCAAGAAAAAGACACTTAGCCCCCCTCGGGTTTCCAAAATTTCAGTTTATGTCCAAAGGTTTGAGGTATTACACAAACACCTCTATTATAATCCATCTTCATCGTTGAAAGATTAAAATACCCGTGATCTGAGAAAAATCAATTTAAAGAGGCAAATATTAAAATATCTCTGGTTTGAGAAAGTAAAAAGTCTTAAATAACCTTAATATTCATGAAACCCCAAAAAAAAAAAAAAAAAAAATTACTAACTAAAAATTGCCCAACAACAATATTTTATTCACGCCACTTTTTTTTTTCATAAACCAATAAATAATTAAACAATGATTATATTAAATCTTCAAATATATCATTTATAGTTTTCTTCGTGTTGTTATATCAATGTCATCTATAAAATTACTTGAAATTTTGCATTTACCTATGACACTGCTAAATATGTAAAATATAATTTTGCAGATGACATTATTATAATTAATTTGAAGAGAATTATATTTTATATATTTGAAGATCTATTTTATTTTTTATTTTTTTTTGGTTTTATAAAAATTAGGGTTATTTCAGACTTCTCTTACCTAGTTACATGATAATAAAAGGCAGTTCAGTTAACATCAATATATTGTTGTCCATTTTTAATAAATATTAATTAAATATTTTTAACATTTAAACTCTTTTTCAAACTAGGGGTATTTTAGTCTTTTTATCAGTCGACATTGGTTTTGAGTTAGATCTAACGGTGAAAATTGACGGTAAGGGTGGTGTTTGTATAATACCCTCCACCTTTGGATATAACTTAATTTCGAAAATCCGAAGGATGTTTTGGCAATGGTGACAAAGACTATTATATGAGAGAGAGAATATATCATATCCTTTTGAGGTTTAAAGAGTTATTAATAAAATCCCTAAGATATGAGAAATCATTAATAACCTCCATTTAGATTTGGATTACCTCTCTTTTAAGTTTTAACCATGAATTTAACGGTCAAAATTAACATGATAATAGGTGATAAGTGATGATTTAATAAAATGTATTGGGCTGGGGACGTACTGATATTTTCGTAGACTTACCATAATTAGATTTGATAATATAAAAAGAAAAAAAAAAAAAAAAGTCAAGAACCATAAGTGATAAAATAAAAAGTCAATAAGTCAAACGTGGAACGCGGTTCAGAAAAGTTGTCTTGCTTTCTAGTATCAAATTCCCTCCTGTCTCTCTCTCTCTCTCATTCGTTCGTTTAATTTGGATTTTACTTTTATCATGGCGTTCAAACCATCCAATTATTTATGCCATGATCTCTCTGGATTCACATTTCTTCATCTCTCGTTTTTTTCCTGCTCGTTTTCAAATTTCTTTCTGTCACCTCCCCTTACTCTATTGAAAGTTTAAACACACATTTATCCATAAATTCCATTTTCATTTTCTTGGTAGATCTGGGATCTTGTTATTCTTTGGTAGATATATTGAGATTTTTCATAGCTATTGTTTTATTGTAATCATACAAAATCCTTTTATAATCATATCTGTTATGTCGTAATTATGTAAGACATTCAAATAAAAGAAGAGTTTTATTGATCATTTTGTTATTTTTCGCTTGAACGCAAGTAGGTTTCTAGTGAAATTCAAAAAATGAAACTTTTGGTGAGAGTAAAAGAAGCAAGAAACATACCCGCCATGGATCTTAATGGGTTTAGTGATCCTTATGTGAGATTACAGTTGGGAAAGCAAAGGTTTAGAACAAAAGTGGTGAAGAAGAGCTTAAACCCAAATTGGGAAGAGGAGTTCCGTTTCAAAGTTGAAGATTTAAATGAAGAACTTGTAATTAATGTTTTGGATGAAGATAAGTACTTCAACGATGATTTTGTTGGGTTTCTCAAGGTGCCAGTTTCGCGGGTTTTTGATGCGGTTGATAAGTCTCTTGGCACTGCTTGGTACCCTCTTCAACCCAAGAATAAGAAGGCCAAGAACAAGGACTGTGGTGAGTTCCATTTATTGCTTATTGGGTAATTAAACACTTAAGTTTTCTTTGTAGTTGGTCGGTTCTTTTTTTGATTATGCAGTTGGCATTTTGTGGTGTGTATGAAGTTATCATGGATTCATTTTTCTTTGTGTTTTGGAATTTAAACAGGGTGGCAGTGATATTTCTTGGCACCCTATCCAAAGGTTTTCCTAGGATGAGGTGCCCTTGCTTTGATATTAATAATTCAAAATAGCTTAGATAATATCCATTTTGGTTATTGTTCCAAATTGAGAATCGCCTGTATAGTTGGAGTCAAGAATTCAACTTGCATCTCTTATTAATTATTATAACCAGTATGGTTCAAGAAGTATATACTATACTGATTACTAATTTTTTGTCTTCCTTGGCAGGCGAAATTCTTTTGAGTATATCCTTTTCGCATAGCAGTTCAGGTATGGACTTGAATGGTATAACTGATTATGGATCACATGTGAGGAAACATCCAGACATACAAATTGAATCTCCTTCTAGATCTTTCAATGGCCCATCAAGTGCACCCTCTCCATCGAGAGTAGAAGATATCACATATAGTAAGGAAGAGAAATCCTGTGCACAGAAAACTTTAGCTGGTCGAATTGCTCAAATGTTCAATAAGAATCCAGATTCAGCGTCAAGTAGAGGTGTTGACTTGTTGGAGGTACCTGAAACTGCCAAACCTGAGGTTTTAGATGACAAGTGTGAGGATCAGTCCTTTTCTGTTTCATTTGAAGAAGCAATGAAAACAATGGAGTCCAGAGATCAAGGTTCTGAAGTTCCTAGCAATTTACCAGGGGGACTCCTTGTAGACCAAATTTATGTAATTGCACCCCAAGATCTAAATAGTCTACTTTTTTCGCCTGACTCAAGCTTTGTCAGAGCAGTGGCAGACGTACAGGGGAATACAGAACTGCAACTGGGGCCTTGGAAATTTGAGAATGGTAGCGAGAGCTTGAAAAGAGTTGTAACTTATATTAAGGCCGCAAGTAAATTAATTAAGGCCACAAAAGGCATTGAGGAGCAAAAATACCTAAAAGCTGATGGGAAAGTTTTTGCTGTTTTAGCAAGTGTGAACACTCCAGATCTTATGTATGGGAGCACCTTTAGAATTGAATTGCTTTACTGCATCACACCTGGGCCAGAGTTGTCATCAGGAGAGCAGTCTTCACATTTGGTGATATCCTGGCGCGCAAATTTCGTGCAGAACACCATGATGAAAAGTATGATAGAAAATGGAGCCCGAAGTGGTCTAAAGGAAAGTTATGAGCAGTATGCAACTTTCTTATCTCAGACTGTTAAGCCAGTTGATTCAAAGGATATGGGGTTAAATAAGGAACAGATTTTGGCTTCATTACAAACAGAGTCCCAGTCAGACTGGAAGCTAGCTGTGCACTATTTTGCAAACTTTACTGTAGTTTCCTCGATTTTTATGGGATTTTACGTGCTTATCCACATCTGGCTTGCCACAGGCAGCACAATTCAGGGGCTTGAGTTTGTTGGGCTTGATTTACCAGATTCTATTGGTGAATTGATTGTATGTGGTGTACTGGTTCTTCAAGGTGAAAGAGTGCTAAAGTTGTTTTCACGCTTCATGCAGGCGAGAAACCAAAAGAGTAATGTTCTTATCTTATAATTGCTCCTTTCATTCAACTAGCACAACCCTTTCAAGTGAACCACTGTACTCTTAACTTTAGATGAGAGCTAGTTGGATGACCTTGAAAACTATTATGAAACATGCACTCTATGATGTTAGTTGAGTCAACTAGTTGTGATAGCTATTTCATAATCCCAACTTTTAACAAATAGCTAATGCTGTCCTGTCAATCAATTATTTTGATGCTTATGCTTCTTTTGGCGAAAATGTTGTCTTTTGAAATAGTGGGGGATGGCATTATTTGCATTTGCTGCTGCTTTTACACTTCCATAACTTCTTTTGTCATAAGCCTGCATTTGTCAATTTCATTCTTTCTTTTGCTATAGAATCTGATATCCATTGTGTATAATAGGCACTGATCACGGAGTCAAAGCACAAGGTGACGGGTGGTTGTTGACTGTTGCCTTGATTAAGGGAAATAATTTAGCAGCTGTCGATTCAAGTGGGTTCTGTGATCCATATGTGGTGTTCACTTGTAATGGGAAATGTAGAACCAGCTCCATTAAGTTTCAGCAATGTGATCCCCTCTGGAATGGTGAATCTTATACCATTTTATATCAGTAAAAAACATGTTTCCCAATTTGTGATTGTTTCATGTTTTAAAATCAAATTCTATTTGACTGTGTCTTTATATGATCTGAATTTTCGTTTCATCTCTTATAATGAAACTCTGTTTCTCCTGCAGAAATTTTTGAATTTGATGCAATGGATGAACCTCCTTCGGTGCTAGATGTGGAAGTTTATGATTTTGATGGACCTTTCAGTGAAGCTACATCTCTAGGACATGCTGAAATCAATTTTGTAAAATCTGATATATCGGATCTAGCTGAGGTGTGGGTACCTCTTCAAGGAAAGCTGGCACAGGCTTGTCAGTCTAAGTTGCAGTTGAGAATTTTCCTGAACAATACCAAGGGTAGCAATGTTGTTAAAGAATATTTGAGTAAGATGGAGAAAGAGGTGGGGAAGAAGGTAATTCTAGCTGTTTTGCTGTGGGTTTTTGATTTGTCAATCTGCTATATACATTATAGTTTTCTTCCCTCATATTTATGTTTGCTAAATTTTTATAATGGAAACACTTGTAGATAAATCTGAGATCTCCTCAAACAAATTCAGCTTTTCAGAAACTCTTTGGGCTTCCGCCAGAGGAATTTCTTATCAATGATTTCACGTGTCACTTGAAGCGAAAAATGCTCCTACAGGTGCAGTGGGCATGGTTATAGGATGTTGAAGTTTTTAGGACTTTACGAACTTTTAGTATTATCTTATTCCTTTTAGAATGCACTTTGAGAAAATTATGTATTTTATGTTATACTTTTGATGAGTTTAAATGATGCATGTTTTTTCAGTTCTTATCTTTGAACTTGCTGTTTTCTATGTGTAGGGTCGCCTATTTCTGTCTGCAAGAATAATTGGGTTCCATGCAAATTTATTTGGGCGCAAGACAAAATTCTTCTTCCTTTGGGAGGACATAGAAGACATTCAAATTTTACCGCCTTCTTTGTCATCTATGGGCAGTCCAGTTATTGTTATGACACTCCGGCAAGGCAAAGGTATGGATGCCAGGCATGGTGCAAAGACACAAGACGAAGAAGGCAGGCTGAAGTTCCACTTCCAGTCTTTTGTATCTTACAATGTGGCAAATCGGTAAGTGACAACTCTACAATTTTACCATTTCCAATTTATTTTCTTTCTAAAACAATACCAGAATCTTTAAATATGAAAAAAAAAAAAAAAAAAATTCTCTGGGAAAATTTACTGGCTTTTGGTATGGATTTACAATTTTATTGCTATTTACCTTATCAGACATTCTGGATATGTTCGTTTATGAGCATTTTATTGCCTATCACAATTCTAGATCTAGGCCCTGTTTGATTTTGCAGCCACTCAAGAAAAACTTATGCAATTTTGATGGGTATATTAATTAGGTGACAACTCAGAAGTATCTGTGCAGTTCATTCATTTTTTCTCTGGTGAAGGGGCAGCTTCCACCAAATAACTAGGGTTTAGGTTATACACTGTAAACATTACAATTCTCTTGCTTAATTTATTTTTTATCATTGACTGTTATTAAATATTTACTGAAATTTTAAGTCACCTGGAAATATGAAAATTGGCTGTGTTGCTGAATATTGGCTGTGTTACTGAATAAATCTTACATGGAAAGAGTTGTGCGACTAGGTACACAAATGAAGAAAAAATATTCTTTTGTCAGATGTCATATAGGATAAATGAAAACTAATATTGGTAAAATATGCTCTATGACTTAAACATTTTATGCATGTCAAATAGGACAATCATGGCTCTGTGGAAGGCTAGATCGTTGACTTTTGAACAGAAAGTGCAAATAATTGAAGAAGAATCAGAAGAAGCCAAAAGCCTCCAAACTGAAGAGAGTGGGACCTTCTTGGGGGTTGAGGATGTAACTATGTCTGAGGTTTATTCTGCAGTTCTTCCTTTCCCTGTAATCAATCTCTCTGTCTTTCTCTTTAGCTGATGCTCTCTTTTTCTGTGTGCTTGATTTGTGGAGGCGCATGTACGTGCATGCATCTATGCATGTTAAGAGTGTTAATCTCATGCGTATACTCATTTTCATTGTTTTTTGTGGTTGTTCTCACATATTTTTTTTAAAGTGTTTGCTCGTATCTGACAATGGAAACTGTCTTCTTGATTATTTTAGAATAGTTTCTTCATGGAGCTATTTGGTGGGGGGGAATTGGAGCGTATTGTTATGGAGAAAGCTGGTTGTCTTAACTACTCTTGCAGTCCATGGGAATCAGAGAAGCCTGATGTATATGAGAGGCAAATTTATTATAGATTCGATAAGAGTATATCACGTTATAGAGGAGAGGTGACAAGTACTCAGCAGAGATCTCCCTTGTCCAATGGGAATGGTTGGGTTGTTGAAGAGGTTATGACTCTTCATGGAGTTCCACTTGGTGACTATTTTAATGTATGAGTAACACTTCAAATTGTTTTTTTCTGTGCGACTTTTGAGCTTATGTTATTCATTTGTGTAACTCTAGTAATTTTCTTTTCCTCCACTGTTTTCAAATTATTTTTTTGTCCATATGTATCATAATTGACTGTCTTACTAATGTGCAGCTTCATCTTAGATACCAAGTTGAGGATTCACCCTCAAGACCAAAAGGATGCCTCATACAGGTATTCATTGGAATTGCATGGCTGAAAAGTACTAGGCATTTGAAAAGGATTACAAAGAATATTGTCTCACATCTGGACGAGCGCCTGAAGGTGATTGTCAGTGTGGTTGAGAAGGAATTTACAACTAGATAGTGGATAGATTGTGCAATGGCATTAGTCGGCAAATACAATTACTATGGACGTTATTGGAGAGAACTGATAGTTCTGTAGCGACCGCTATTCATATCACTGCTATTGTCTGTCCATTTTTTTTTTTTTTTTAGTGACACGCTTAGTGGGGGCAATCATCCAGATATGCAAATCCAAATCTAGCAGTCATTTGCATCGATTAACACAGATGCTGTTGAATCTTCAGTTTTAGATCTAGCAGTGCTTTCATTATTTCCAGATCGTAACCCTTTGTACAAATGGGTAACAGTCTTGATAGTTACTAGGATGGCTGGAAACTTTATTTTTTCAAGTAGTCTGACATAAATGATCAATTTGTTACTCTTATGTACATTACTTGGTAAAGATTATAGTGAAAGAATTTCATTATTTGTGCAACTGTGTGAAGTGTGATTCCAAAAAGACATTTAGTTGTATCTGAACAAGGTATTATGTACAAATCTGCAATTTTGACATTCGTAAGTTGTGGAGCTCTGAATTTTTATAAATTTCTCTCGATCATTAAAAACAAAAAAGAAGGAAAGATGAGTTGCATTTGTTGACACTAGTAAATAGCGATTCCCACTATTGGGAGACAAATTCCCATCCTTTGGGTTTTGCGTTTTCGTGAAGTCGTGTCATACTCATATCACACACTCTGTCCGAATTTCGAAAGCCAACCTTGATACAAATTGTAATTGTTCAAATCTAATTGAGTGCATTGTCTATATTACTGTCACAGATTTGCTTTTGGGCTTGATGAGATCATTCTAAATCCAAAAGACATCTACTAGTTAAAAGAATAAAGACTAATAAACTAACTAACGTTCTCATTTGCTAAATTTGCCATAACCTAATTCCATTCTCTCTTATTTGCATTTGTAGTGGTAAAGTTTCATTAGTTTTGTAGAACATTAGATTATAGACGAGTTGGTATACATTATTAATAATGCACTGTTGCTATCATTATGTAGTTATAAATGGTGATGTGTAAGAGTATAACGTGAGAGCGAAGTGAGGATCTTCTGGTATTGGCGCATGCGAAATAGCTAAGCAAGGTTGAGAGATGTGGAGGAATAATAGCTTGAAAAAAAATGAAGTAGACAGCAGAATATTTTCTTTTTAGATGCATAGACGACGTGACCTGGGATCCAAATAGCAACACGTTAAAGAGAAGCAAAGCAAAATGTGAGATAGAGAGATGGAGACATATATAGGGCATTGTCAATGCGGTGGCACCAACTAAAAGTGACTGCTCAAATATAGAAAAAGAGTGACTTTTGGGTATACAAGTAGGCCCTCATCTCCATCTGCAGCTAGAGTAAAGATTTGACTACTGCCATTTTGGAGCTATGCCTCTCTGCCTATGCCTTGCCTATTTAACTCATGCTATTATGGCTACTCTGAAATGTTGTGCGCTTATAATTAATTAATTAAAATATATATGCAGGTTTCTTATATGAAAATTGCCTTTATTACTTTCACAGATGTGCTTTTGGAGATCATTCTTATATGAAGAATATTGGAATATATATCAATATGCATGGGAAACTCTCTCTCTCTCTCTATACATAATACACTGATACACATGAGTAACTAAGACACAAGACTGGATGAGCGGCATGAGTTTAGCAGAACGATACTGTTGTGGGAATAATTAGAATATGACATGAGTTTAGTGAAGGTATATATGTACGTGTTTTATGACAAAATTAAAGATCAATGGTTATGTACATCTTTCAATTAGAAACTGGCGCAAGAGCGCTGGATTAATTAATTAGTTGGGCAAAATTATTGGTTTAATTTCTGATATAGAAAGGATATTACAGATTTATGTATAAAATGAGCAAAGTAGACAGTAGACAGACACAAATAACGTACACCATATATGCTTATTGCTTAAGTTTTTAATTAACATAATGATCAGTAATCTAGTACATCATCAACACTGGACAATAATGAATGGGTTGGTAGGGGATACATACAATACTATAACAAATTAATTAAGAGGCATGCACATGGTCAACCTCATTTTCAAATATTAATTAGATATAACACAATGATAACAAAATCCAATTAGAAACTAAAAAGTGATTAACAATAATGATAACTATGATATGATCATGTTAATGTCATCATCACCATCATCATGACTACCCTTCTCTTCCAATAACATATATAGTGTGCAAGAAATTGAATATACATATATACATGCATGCATGATGATAATGTAAAGTACATATATATATGTATTAACTAACAGTTGACACATCCCCTTCAAACGAAGATTCAGGATTAATGGAAGGCCCCTCACCTCACCCTCTTACTCTTTGTGATCTTGAGATATTCAATGGGACCTGAACACCAATATCTTATTTATTATGATATGAACACACGTGGGAATGTACAGAGAAATAAACCTAGCTATACGCATGAAATTGAAGCTGGCCAACTAACAGTGACTGAGAAAGAAGTGGTTTGTCTGTGTTTGGCCTCCAAAACAACCAACAAATCCCTCCAGACTCATTTACAAACAGTTAAACCAACGGTATAGGACAAGACACGTGGCCGACATGCAAATCAGGGAAGGCCAACCGACGACTAATAAGAAGAAGAATATACCTTGATAGTGGGGGTTAATATGATGAGATCAAATTCATCTTTCTGACCTGGTCCTACAATTTAATCTTCTTTTAGAAGGTGCTTTCTTTATAATCTCACTCTTCCCCACTTGCATGCTTTTTTTCTGAAATCAATCATAGAGCACCAATGTCAAGCTGTGGGGTGCAACGCCCAGAAATATGAATTATAATGCTCCCTTTCTATTCATTTTATTCAAACCATTTTATGATCATAACTTGCTTTTCATACATTACCATGTTGACTAATTCCAACCAACCACTTTTTCTCCCTCTTTCTCTTCTAATTCCCAATGCCTAGCTCTTTCAGTTTAACACATACACCGCCATAACCCTCTCTTCTCATGCATGAAACATTAAAACTCTTTATATAAGATCCATTTCCCTTTTCTGTTGCTTGATTTTATTTATATCTTTCTTTCTGATCTCAGTACTCGCTTTTTTGTTAGTAAATTTAGATCGGAGCTACTGCACCTGCAGCTTTCTCATATCTGAGCCCTCACTTTAAGTTGCAGCAGCTTGCTTAAAAATCAGGTAACATCAAGCGCATAATTTTGGTAAGCTTTTTCGTTCAATAGTTTTTTTCATCTGTTTCTCCTAGATTAAACGTCCATTACCATACATTAATTTGTATTACATAATCAGTCTTAAGGAGGATTGTGCTATTTGATCATGTAATTAGTTTCGAAAAATAGTTGGATATTTTGATTGGATTGAAAGAAAAAGCCTTGAACAGCTTGTTCCATGTTTCCCACTTAAACCCAACCAAAAGCTCCTCAAGGTGCTTATTTTTTCGGCTAAGTAGATATAGATTCTGCCGTTTTTTTTGAAGATTAAATAATTCAAAAGGCAACTTTATTATAAAATTCCAATAGCTTAATAAAAAATAATTCTCAACAGAGAGTTAATGCTAGAATAAGTACACGAATAGTAATACCTAATTAACGGCATCTGATATTTTATTAAAGTTTTAGAACCATTAATTAATTTATTTGCCATAAGCCTGATATGTACTTTGTGATTTTTCATGTTCATGGTAAAGCTTACCGCTGAATTACCTTTAAATAAAAGTTTTGTGTTCCCTTTCCAGTTTGGAAGAAAAACCGGCGGGGGCTTTTCTGCAACTGTTGGCTGTGATTCCATGTTAGCATTGTGGTCCTTTTTCATCGACGTTTGCTTGTGATAGCACATACCACTAGGTAAGTTACCAGCACCATCTACTGTACTATTATGCTTCATTAATAAAACAACAATATATTTTTTTATACTTTCCTTTTTTATTTATCAAATTTAATTTATTATGGGGTTGTGATAGTATTCAAATATAATGGAACTGAAAAATACTTGAGAGCTATAAATCCACAAAGAGGAGTTATACGTCGATCATAAGATTTTGAAGATGATGGGGGGTTTCATTTATCGATCCAAGCTAGCTAGTTGTAACCAACAGAAATGGTCCTTTAAGCAACTGTTTTCTCTCATTCCAAACTGGATCTTCATCAGGTTTGCTTAGGTTTCTTCTTTTTCATCTAATGTATGCCAAATTTGGCTTAGAAAATACCAAGCTGTATCCCTGTATGCCAAAGTAGCAAAGGTCTAAAAAGCAGGAAAACATAACTGTTGGAGACAGAGAGTGAGCATTTTAATAGTATTAGTAACTTCATTAATTGTAAGGGATAAAATTTTGTTAAGTTGCATGACGGCAGCTCCATAAACGAATAACTGAACTTCAATATGTGAACCTGACAAGTCATTAGATTAAGAGAAGAACTGAATAATGGAACAATATAACAGAATAGCACTATATAGGGCTAGTGTGGATAGCTTGGCAAAACAATTTCTTTCTTTTCCATCAGCTCACGCCAAATGACCCCAGAATTAGCTTCTAATTTATCAACAACGCCAAATGAGGTATGTTTATGGGTGAAGAGGATATTGTGATAAATTTTTGTGGTAACACTTGTTTTGTTTTTGTCCTAAATAGTATCTGGTGCGGGCATGTCCTGGTGTCTAGCAAAAATTTGCAATCAATTTTTGATTGAAGGAAGCGAAAATGAAGTTTATGAAGTTAGGGACAAAGCCAGACACCTTTTATACAGAAGAGGCTACCAGGTATCCTCTGTTACAAACTTTACTTTTTCTCAACTTGACATACAAATATGTTTAATCAAGTAATTGAAAATTACTGCAGGACCGTGATTTCAGATGCACCAAGTGACCTCATTATACGAGTTAACAACATTACTTTTCTTCTTCATAAGGTATGAGAACATTAAAGAGCAGATGTTGCGAACATAATCTTCAATTGGTTGTGACCATGGATATGACATGATTATTTTTATCAATCACCATTGTTAATTTTGCTATTTTTAGCTGCAGTTTCTACTTCTTCCCAAGTGTGGCCTCTTACAACGCCTTTGCTCTGATGCTCATGATTCTAACATTGTTACAATAGAGCTTCACGATATTCCCGGAGGTGAAGATGCTTTTGAACTGTGTGCTAAGTTTTGCTATGGAATAACAATCAACCTCAGTGCCTATAACTTTGTACCTGCTTTTTGCGCTGCTAAGTTCCTTCGGATGACTGAATCTGTGGAGTATGGAAATTTTGTTCTAAAACTTGAGTCTTTCTTCAATTCCTGCATTCTCGAAGGCTGGAAGGACTCCATTGTCACACTACAGAACACAATCAAGTTACCTGAGTGGTCAGAGAATCTTGGAATCATTAGAAGATGCATCGATTCAATTCTTGAGAAAATCCTCACGCCCCCAGCAAAGGTTAAGAAATTTTTATCTCAATTCACCCTAGTTTATGAAATATGTTGATATTTGCTTACAATTGATGATTTCTTCATACAGGTCTCATGGTCATACACATATACTAGACCAGGGTACACCCAGAAACGCCACCAGTCTCCACCAAAAGATTGGTGGACAGAAGACATATCCGATCTAGACATAGACCTTTTCAGATGTATAATCACAGCTGTTAGATCAACATATATGCTGCCAACACAACTTATTGGTGAAGCTTTACATGTTTATGCCTGTCGTTGGCTACCAGACACCACAAAGAATATATCTCCAGAGAGTTTAGCTTCTCAAACAGAAGAAACGTTAGAAAAGAATCGCCGAATTCTTGAAACAGTTGTGAGCATGATTCCAGCTGACAGAGAATCAGTTTCAGTTGGGTTTTTGCTTAGACTCCTTAGCATTGCTAATTATCTAGGAGTTTCTCCAGTGACAAAGACAGAACTGAGAAGGAGAGCTAGTCAGAAACTTGAGGAGGCAACCATTAATGACCTACTATTTCCTTCACACTTATCCTCTGATCAGCATCTTTATGATATTGACTTGGTTATGGCTGTCTTAGAAAGTTACATGGTGGTATGGAGAAGACAATCCCCTGCATCTGCAGATAACAGCGAGAGTTTGAGATCTATTAGAAAGGTTGCAGAACTAATTGACTCTTATCTTCAAGTTGTTGCAAGGGATGTCAACATGCCTGTATTCAAAGTAATATCTCTTGCTGAAGCATTGCCAGAAAGTGCCAGGGAAGAGCATGATAACCTTTACAAGTTCATTAACATATATCTCAAGGTAAGGATTAAAAACTCTAGCTTTACAGAATGCAAATATCAATTTAATTCATATTGACCAAAAGAGTTTTAACTGCAGGAGCATCCTGGATTAAGCAAAGCAGAAAAGAAGAGGCTGTGTCGAATTCTAGACTGCCAAAAACTATCTCAAGAGATAAGAGCCCACGCGGTAAAAAACGAGCGGTTACCACTGAGAACAGTAGTGCAAGTCCTTTTCTATGAACAGGAGGGCGGTTCGAGGGGAAGTGGGCATGATAAGTATAAGACGGCACCTCAGGGCCAGGGAAAAATTGATCATTATATGAGTAAGTTAAAATTGGGTCCAGAAGATAAATTCTCTGAAACAAGCGAGAAAGTGATGAAAAGAATAGATGGAAAGTTGCAGGTGGAGAGGAGAGATATTGAAGAAATTGAAACAGAAAGTAGAAGAGAAGGAAATTCTGGAAGGAAGTTGGATACAATTCCAATAACTAAGAAATCAAGTAAGTCATCAGACCATGGGCGAGACAAAGGGAGAGACAGATAGAATGTTTGCATAAACTGTAATTTGTGTTCGATTAAAAGCTTTTTTTTTTTTTTTACTGTTACCCAATTTAATTGGATATAAATCATATATCCTTTAATATATACAATATATATTTTCATAATTTATAATTTATAATTTTGTCATCAAATTACAAATGTCCATTACAGATCCCCTTTTGGACTCCACTAAACAAACTATATTTGCCAAAGGACCGCTAGTGCTTTAGATGATCATTAAATATTGACCCACTATGCATTCGGACAGACTACATCTTATCTAAATATTGACCGACTATGCCTCTATATAATCCCGCTTTTCATAAAAATGGCAAAAATTCGGCTTCACCCAGATCCGGTCCGGGTGACTTTTTAACGCGGGTCCCGGTATATCTTCCAGACCTGGGTATTTTCCGGGTCGGATCGACGACAGGCTTTTATTTAAAATTAAAATAAAATAAAAAATCCTAGTCTAATTTTCCTAAATCTGAAGTCGATTAAATTCCACTCACAAACAGCACACAGCGCCTCTCACCTCCAGGCCGACTTCGATCGATAACACCGTCTCCGTTCGCCGACATCGTGCGGAATAGAAGCTGTGCTGGACACCCACTCTGAAGCAACGCATATGCGCGACGTCGCTGAGCCGCTGAAGGCTTCCTCGAATTTTCCGGCTGTTTATTTCACTTCCAGAAACCGCTGATCCAAACTTCAATCCGAGCCTTCAACAGGTTTTCTTCTTTTTGCTTCAATTTTTTTTTTTTTTTTTAATAACAAAATAATGTATATATCCATATTAATTTTTTATTTGAATCATCGGATATTCATTTGACAGTTTTCAATAAAGTTGTTTAAGATATAAACTTTTAGATAATTGTAATGATTTAGTCGCCAACCCACTATTGAAATTAGAAATTTGAATATTATACCATAAAGTTGTTCAGTTAAAAAACAAAGAAAGAAAATCAGAAATATGGGAACTATGTGTATATGGGCAAATAGTAGCAATGATCAGGGAAGGGCAGCAAAGCAGGTCTCTTGGTTCACACAAAATCCACATAAAGTACCCTTTTCTATCATTAAAACGAGATTTTTGATTCAACTACTTTCAATTGTTTAGTTACTTCTACTCGTATCAATCTATCATAGTTTAAAACCCTTGCTTTTGCAACTTATCTTTATTTTTGGTGCCATGTCAGGTGATAATTTAATATTACTGAATGTTGTTGTATTTGACCGCTCTCTACGTATAAGCGCCTTTTTTTTTTTTTTTTTTTTTGTTTGGGGGGTGGGGGTTGGTGATGAGGAGGTTTCTTCTGATTGATTAGTTAGCTTTTATTTTAACATTACAATGATATAGATTCATTGTTTAATAAAATATTTGTCTTTTTTGGTGTAATGTGTTTACCCATGTTTGTATGTTGAAATTAGGGTTTTTGTTTGGAGGGTATTGTAGCATAACCTTGAGGATGGAGCAGATGCATAATTGACTGTCAAGATCTGAGGTCTTTGTAAGAATGTAGCTTTTTCATCATTGATTGTTCTTTAATTATTGGGTAGTTTATTTTGGTGATTTAGGAGTAGAGAATGTATGGAAGAGCAGGTCTTGATCGCTTTAAAAAAGCTCAATCATTGGAACCATTTTCAGTCAGTATAAATTCAGCAACAAAAAATGCTTCTAAAGCAGTTAGTAATTCATCGGTGCAATATTTACCTTCTCAAACTTACCAACAGCAAACGCAGTATCAGAACCAACACCATGATCCTCAAAAACCTGCTAAACAGGAATCCCTGCTTTCTGTTGGGAAAACTCAGCACCTGACACAGGTTGGAGGGGGACAGTCGACTTGGCAGCCACCTGACTGGGCCATTGAGCCTCGTTCTGGTGTGTACTATCTTGAGGTATTGAAGGATGGTGAGGTTCTTGATCGGATTAATTTAGATAGGCGGAGGCACATATTTGGGAGGCAGTTTCAAACTTGCGATTTTGTACTTGATCATCAGTCTGTTTCTCGCCAGCATGCTGCAGTCATTCCTCACAAGAATGGCAGGTTAGAACTTTGCTTAAGCTTCCTTGACACATTTTTAAATGCTGTTGTATATGGTTCTCTTATAAACTGTGACATGCTATTTGTTTGGAATTACAGTTAAAATTTCCCTGGAGTTCCAGATTTATTTTACTTGTGATAATTGAACGTGTGTTGCTCCTATTTTTCTTCATTATTGACCAAATACAAAAATAATGAGAAGGTTATAACAGAATTCTCATTTGCATGATAACAAATTATGTTTTACCATGGAGCTAGTGTCTTTAGTTCAATGTTGGTTAATCAATACAAAGCTGAGTATCTGTTAAGATGAAGTATGAAGCACATGGTAATGAACTTGTTTCTCTCTCTTTCAAAAATGAATTTGTCTGAGTTTAAAGTTGAAGTTGAAGACTGTTATTTTCGTTTTATGCCAATACTGAAGTTAAAAGAAATTTATTGTTGTCAGTGTGTCATATAAAAGCTTTTGTATCTTGTACAGCATTTATGTAATTGACTTGGGATCAGCACATGGTACTTTTGTTGCGAATGAGCGTTTAACCAAAGACATACCTGTTGAGCTTGAAGTGGGGCAGTCTTTGAGATTCGCTGCATCAACTAGAGCTTACATCCTCAAAAAGAATGCTGATGCTCTTTTTCCTCGTCCTCCACCACCCACAGAGATCAATTTACCACCACCTCCTGATCCATCTGATGAAGAAGCTATTGTGGTCTATAATACTCTTCTGAACCGTTATGGCCTTACTAAGTCTGATCTACTGTCTGTATCTGGTGAGGCTGGCTGCTCTCTAGGTGGAAGTGACACTGACAGCCAGCAGACAGAGAGGGCTGCTAAAAGAATTAGGAAAAGAAGTGTGTCCTTCAGAGATCATGCTGGTGGAGAGTTGGTTGAAGTAGTTGGGATTTCAGATGGTGCTGATGTAGAAACAGAACCTGGTCCCATTGGCATGAAAGAAGGAAGTCTTGTTGGAAAATACGAGTCTCTTGTGCAAACTACAGTGATACCAAAAGGTATGGAAAAACATTATGTGAAGGAAGAGAATGCTTCACCCAAAGGTGTGACTGATAAACTACAGGAAGTGTTGAATAAGGTGAAAACAGTTCCAAAAAGTGGGATATATGATGATCTTTATGGAGATTCAATTTCCAGCAAAGTGGGGTCGTCATGGGCATATTCTACAGTTGGTTCTGCTGCTACTCCGGCTTCTCCAACTAAAGATGCTCAAGGAAAGGCTACTGGCGCATCAGGTGGAAAACCTGGAAATAACTCTGGTTCATATGACAATGACGATGATGATTTATTTGGTGACTAATGAAAGTGGGTTGACAATAATCTTGCAAGGCTTAGTGAAATTCTTCTTTTTTATGGAATTCATAGAAGATGGAAACAACAAATGCGACATTCAGGGGACATAACAAGCAATTGTTTCCATTGTAAATGGGAAATATTTGTTGCAATCTATCAGCAGTTGTTATTTCTGTAATGAGATGCGCCATTGGTCCCATTGTGGGTTTTAACCTCGAGCAGTTGGTTTGCTTTAGACATGTTCAACTTAAGAGGGAATGGACCAAAGATTCACGTTGTGGCATTTTTTGGTGCTGATAAAGTTGTTTTTGTTATTGCATTTCCTTCCTGCGAACTGTCTTAAGCGTACAATAGGAGAAAATTTAGCTGACCGGCCATCCCAAATTTGGATTTAAGAAAATGGTCTTGAAACTGTTTTTCATTATTTTTTAATTTAGAGAAGCTGATGTGGCACAATTAGGATCCATTAAACATGTAAAATGGGTTAAAATGAAAATATTAAAACATATAAGGACAAAATCATAATTAATGAAAGTTTTTAAAATTTGAAATTTGAAAAAGAGCCCCACCCATTCAAATCGCTTAATCGAAACCAATTAAGGCAAAAATCGATATCTTCAATCACTAAACGCATTTTGTGCAATTTTCGGCAATAACAGTCCACATTCCGACAAATTTTCACACTCGAATTCAATCCTAAAGCTTTTTCCTTTCTTAAAACTATGGTTGACATTCACAATGAGGACGAAAACCCAACGCCTCTTCGAATCGTAGAGACTGGCCGCGCAAGCAGTTCAATGGCTGTTTCGGTGGATCCTCCGATCAGTGAAGGTGTTCCAGCAGCGGAGACGACGGCAGCACAACAAGAGAGAGAACATGAGCAAAACGGTTCTGAAGAGGAAAAGGAGGCTGGACAGAATTCAGGCCAGGAAGAGTAGTCCGGCGAGAGTTCAGACGAGGAGAAGGAGGCCGCTGAGGAGGAGGCCACCGAAGAAAAGGTATTTGTACTTGCCGAGACCTAAGATCTCTTAAGCGATCCTTTGTATCGCTTAAGCGATCCTTTGTATCGCTTAAGCGATTGATGGCTTTTACTCTTGGTTGCTTAAGCTATTTTGGATTGCTTAAGAGTAAAAGCGATAAATCGCTTAAGCGATATAAACGATCGCTTAAGCGATCTTAGATCTGGCAGATGTTGATTCTATCCGAAGGTACAGACTCTTAAGCGCATCTGTAATCGCTTAAGCGCCAAGATAAAAGTGATGAATCGCTTTTACTCTTGGTCGCTTAAGCGATTTAGATCGCTTAAGCGATCTCTTTCGAGGCAGACCAGTCTGCCCAGATCTATAATCTCTTAAGCGATCCTTTGTATCGCTTAGCGATTTTAGATCGCTTAAGAGTAAGTGTCGATCGCTTAAGCGATATAGAAGATCGCTTACAATTCGTTGCTTTTACTCTTAGCGATCTGAAATCGCTTCTTGTATGAGGCAGAATCATCTGCCCATCGCTTAGCGTTCTTCCGGAGCGTATTTTGTTTATATTGATTTGGTTTAATTTTTTTGCTGAATTTTGTTTATTCGATTGTACATTTTCGGAGCATAACTATAGAGAGTACGGATTGGAGGTTGTAAGCGATACGTACCGTACTTCCCTATGATGACAATGAGGTCAACTTGGGATGTTTTAACGAGAATAATGGGATTTTAGGGACAGTAGGAATGGTGAAAGGAGATTCAAAGAGACTTGTTTCAGTCATTTTTGGGATATGGACACAAAATGGAAAAGACATTCTAGGGGTCGGGAGTGCATTATATTTTCTGCACTCAATAAAAAGCAACAAAAAGCACCGAAATGTGGTCATGGTGGATGAAAGCCAATACGTTTCAGGATGATGGAATATCGTTGGTGACTGCTTAAGATGTGGGAAATTGCAGGTGAGGTTAGGAAAAAGAATAACAGACAGTACGGAGCTAAAAGGTGGGCTAACAGGTTTTGGCGGGGAACAAGTCTATTAAGCACAGGATTTAGAGGACAGGTTAAAAGATGGTGAGTTTAACGATTCAGAGACTTTTCAAACTATGCTTGGTATTTTTCTTACATTCGATCCTAATGGCTAGTACTCAACAAAGCCGTTGATATTGATAGGGTGAAGTTTGTAATCAACTTGAACTTCTTTATGCTTATCCGTGGGGACGGTATCATTTAAGCGAACCATGGAGTCCTTGCAACAAAAGCCTGGCATTAAAGCACTCCCAATGGGCCGAGAAGATAAACCCGCGACGTACAATTTGTTTGGCTTCCCATGGGCAATGCAGGTAAATATTAATAGATTTTTGTTATATTTTTTTTAATATATGTGTTTGAATTATGATATGGACTGTTTTTTTACAATGTAGGCTTGGATGTATGAGGTCATCCCTGTCCTGGCTAAGCGAGGGGGGGGATTAGGCTTCGGTTGTGCAACAGACTTTCCTAGGATGTTTTCGGTGGCACGACCAGAAGTGTACCCATTCGAATTATAGAGCAAAGAATTGAAATTCATCGGCTCAGGTAAGATTAAAGGATTAAGCTTTTGAACATGCACTTGCTTTAAAATGTCGCTTAAATCTGATTGATTTTGTTTCTTATTGCAGGGGGTAGTCCGTCCCTTCCTCACCGCTACTGGGGGTGAAGTGCAACAGCACTATGTCCATCTTTCCGACATTGGAGGATCAAGGATGAAGGGATAAACCGCCTGACGCGGCCTACAAGGGGTCCACATGTGAGGCAGTTCAAGGCCATTGCTTAAGAATGTGGTTGCGCCAAGAGGATGAAGTCGCAATCGGTGGGAGAGGAGGAGGAGGGAGGAAGAGGTTCATATGCCTCAGCAACTATTACACAAGTACCGCTTTGCCAGCGTCGGGGTCGGAGAAGTGAGGTGGTTAACCTCATAAAAGTTTGTTTTGATAAAGGGAAGAGCAGTTGAAAAGGGTTGAGGAGAAAGTGGATAAGGTGGCAGAGAAATTTATAGGGTGGAGGAGGAAGTTAGTGGAATATTGAAGGCGGTTAAAGTGCAACCTGGGCTGAAAAGAGAGAGCCGAAAAAGCGGTTGTAGAATCGCCTTACACCGTACTAACACGTGATTAAGAGGAAACAAAGAAACAATTGAGGAAAAAGCCAAAATGAGGGGTTAAAGAGGTTTTTAGAGGAATTGGGGCAATTATAATGGAGGAGGTTAAGGCGGAGCGAAGAAAGCGGGATGTACAAATGGAGGAAGGGGAAAGCGGCACAAAATGGTCCACTGTCGATTTGTATAGGCTAATAGAGGAGGAAAAGAAAAAGCCCTTATATCTATTACTGAATCCTAAGTGATGCCCTTTAAAGTGTAAGACTGGGGATTATTCTCGGATTGGTTTGAAAAGATTTTGAAATGGGCAACTGGCTTCACGATTCGGTGAGTTATTTCGCTTAATTTTCCTTATTTTTGCTTATGTTTTCCATGAGGTATTTATACTTATCATGTTGTTTTTATTTGATGCAGCACATCGATGAGGTATTGGCACTGATGAGGCTGCGCCAAACCAGCAATGGTGATCTACTGTATCCCAATAGTGCCATCACCGATGTGGCCTTTGGCCAAACACTGGTTCGACATATTGCAATTTATTAAAAAAGGCCATTGGTACATCTGTAGCAAAAGGAGCCAAGCGAAAACGATAGGCATAGAAGACTTGGACTGCTTCCCTAATGATTTTAAGTTTGATCAAAGATGATGCAGTATGTAATGGGGGACAAGCCCAAATATGGCCACAGTTGCAAAGGTTAAAGTCTACTGCATCATCCTGGTCAAGAATATGCACTGGATAGCAGTCGTCGCGCTCTTAGAGAGAGGTTGCTGAAGATCCTTAACTGTAACCAACAATTTGTCAAGACAGGCATTTGGAGGCCGTTGGAGCCATTGTCCGTGTTGTTCCAGTGGTTGTTACGCGACGGGATGTTTGAGCACCTCGGTGATGAAGCATTGACGGAAAGTGGCCACTTAAACGCGTTCCCGTCCCAACAATGAGTCAGGTAAATTTTGTATAACTAACTTACATAATCATTGTTCTATAAGCTAATTCTAATGCTAATGTCATCTTCTATTGCAGTGCTGATGTGTGGGGCATATGCCCTGAAATTTATTCAGTTTGACATGACCAACACCCGATGGACGATTGAATGCACAAAATAACCATCTTTCAGGAGCGCTGGGCTATGAGTGTTTCTGGGGAAATGGATCTGTTTTGAGTGACCACAACCCAATCAAAAGGTTTGGAATTTGTACTTGATTTTGTAGTTTATGTGATGTTGATGTTGATACTGGGTTGTGGTGCTGATGCTGCAGTGTCTGCTTTTACACAGCTTTACCAAAGTAGACGACTCAATGACTTTTCAATCTTGCACTCCATAACTTGGGTTCGTGAAGAGAAAAATTTTACTCCCCGGACATCCCAACTTTCCATTTAACAAATTGGCCCTGAAAAACTTTTTTTTTTTTTGTGTTTTATTTAGAAAATCGACGTGGTTGCAGGTGTCCGGATAATTTTGCAGGTTGCTGGCAACATGAGAGGAACTCCTCAAACTGGCTTGGGCTGTCAGAGTAGCTCTGGCAAGGCATCTCAATCAAGGCTGCTAGCCAGGAGGGCATCTGCAATCAAGGCTGCTGGCAAGCCATGGTACCATGAAATGATCTCAGACGTGATTATACCGAATTGAAAACTTCTCAAATGTGCGGCATCTGCAATCAAGGCTACTGGCAGGCATGGTACCAAAGAATGATCTCAGACAGTGATTATACCGAATTCCAAAACTTGTCAAAGTGACTTAGGATTTATTCTGTTTTGCACTATTATGAATGATTTTAAGTTTAAACTTTCAATTACATTGATGTCTCTTATAATTTGATCGTGTGATGGATTAGTTGATATAAATGACTTCATTTTGCTGCTTATTCTTTTCGAATTTGGGAGGAAAATGAGTTAAATGACAGATTATTACATAATACAGGAGAAATGTGATCTTCTCTTTTTGTCATGATCGCTTAAGCGATATATGAGCGCCAACATATATCTCTTAAGCGACCAAGATTTTTTCTCAAATGATCGCTTAACGATCTAAAATCGCTTAAGCGACCAGATTGAATGCAAAAATCGCTTAAGAGATACCAGAGATCGCTTAAAACGATCATAGATCTGGGCAGATTTTATTCTACCTCAAAAGATCGCTTACATTGTTAATTCGCTTAAGCGACCAAGAGAAAGCGATAATCGCTTAAGTGATACTAAGGATTGCTTAGCGTCATCTATTGCAGATTTATTCTGCCTCAGAAGAGATCGCTTAAGCGATCTGAAATCGCTTAAGCGCCAAGATGTAAAGCAAGGAATCGCTTAAGTGATACAAAAGGATCGCTTAACGATCATAGATCTGGGCAGATTTTTTCTGCCTCGGAAGAGATCGCTTAAGCGATCTTAAATCGCTTAAGCGACCAAGAGTAAAGCAAGGAATTGCTTAAGCGATCCCGAGGATCGCTTAAGCGATCATAGATCTGGCAGATTTTATTTTGCCTCGAGGAGATCGCTTAAGCGACCAAGAGTAAAAGCGAAGAATCGCTCAAGTGATACCAAGGATTGCTTAAGCGATCATCTATCTGGTTAGATTTTATTCTGCCTTGGAAGAGATCGCTTAAGCGATCTTAAATCACTTAAGCGACCAAGCCCCACTAACTAACACGTAAAATGGTAAATGAAAGATTAAAACATATTGGGCCGAATAGACATATAAAAGTTTTTAAAATTTGAAACTTTCTGAAAACAAGCCCAACTAACTATTCACCTCTCTTAATCGAAATTCATTAGGGCAAAAATTGATTTCTTGAACCAAAGGGAGACAGGCGATTTCCGATCGACAACCGCAAATTTCCACCCTATTCAATCGTAAACTCAATTTCTTGAACCCTAAACGAATATAGTCACGATTTCCGACGATAAGTCACGATTTTCGATCGATTTCTTGAACCCTAAATCGATTTCTTGACCCTAAACGAATCTACGCGATTTCAGGCGATACAGCCCACATTTCCGATCCAACTACAAATTTTCACCCCAAATTCAATCACAAACCATGGCTGACACTCACAATGACGAGGACAACCCACGCCACTTCGCATCCTAGATTTCGGTGGCACAAGCAATTCAATGCTGCTCCGATGGATCATCCGATCAGTGAAGGTGTTCGACAAGAGGAGACGCTGACGGCACAAAAATAGAGGTGAAGAATCGTCACAGGTTCTGAAGACGAGGAGTCAGGTGATAATTCAGGCCAGAAGGGAGATTCCTGGCGAGAATTCAGTGCAGGAGGATTCTCCGAGGATTCAGGCGACGAGGATAGAAGCCGCGAGACACGCCACCGAAGCAAAGGTACATTCTGATTGTCGCTTAGCGATCATTTGTATCGCTTAAGCGATTACCTCTTTTACTCCATCTGCCCAGATCTAAGACGCTTAGCGATCCTTTATATCGCTTGAGCGATTGATTAAGTTGACTCTGGTCGTTTAACGATCTCAAGATCGCTTAAGCTATCTTTTTCGAGGTAGAATCATAGATATCAGATCGCTTAAGCGATCGTTTGTGTTGCTTAAGAAATTCTTTCAGTTTACTCTTGGTCACTTAAGCGTTTGAAATCGCTTAAGCATCTTGCACGAGCCAGAGTCAAGATCTCTTAAGCGATCTGAAATCGCTTACCGACCACGTCATAATTTTTTATTGCTGTATTTTGTTTATTAGTTGTTTTGGTTTATTTTTGTTGCTGACACTTTGTTATATCGATTGTCAGATTGTGCGGACCGTAAACACCCAGACTATGAGTTGGGACCTTATAAGCGATAAGGTGCCCTACTTCCCTGCAAGGGTGACGGTCAGGTCAAGTTGGGAAGTTTTTGACAAAATACAGGACATTTTAGATGGAATTACGCATGGTAAAAGAGATTTCAGTCGCACTTGTTTCGGTCGGTTTTTAGGACTCGGTAATCATTGGAAAAAGGCATTTTGGGGGCAGGGAGTGCATTACATGTTGCTGCACTCAGTAAGATGCAATAAAAAAAAATATATGTGGTTTGTGGTGGGCGGAAAGCCACTACGTTTGGGCATAATAGAATATGCCCTGGTGACGGGCTTAGGATGTGGGGAAGTGCCTGATAAGAAGGTAGAGGCAATAAAGAATAGTCGGGGAGCCAGACAGTTTTATAATAAGGTTTTGCAGGGGGATAAGTCTATTACAGCACAGGTATTAGAGAATAGGCTAGAAACAGTTGAATTTACTGATAAAGAGAAGATAAAAGTGTGCTTGGTTTTGTTTTTACATTCGATCTTATTGGCTGGTGACTTAACAAAAGCTGTTGAGAAAGATTGGTTGTTGTTTGCAAGCAACTTGAAGTTCTTTAATTCTTATCCATGGGGACTGAAATCATATGAGCGAACCATCAACAGCCTGATAAAATTAGACATGGTTTTAAAGCATTCCCAATGGGATGGGAAGGATAAACCAAGCACTTATAATTTGTTTGGCTTCCCATGGGCAATGCAGGTAAATATTAATGGCTTTTTATTATATTTTTTGTAACATATGTGTTTGAATTATGATATGGACTATTTTTTTTTTTTTTACAATGTAGGCTTGGATGTACGAGGCCATCCCTGTCTTCGCTAAGGGGGAGGAGCAACAGTTTGGATGTGCAATAGCAATTTCCTAGGATGTTGCGGTGGCATGTCTAGAGGTACACCCATTCGGATTATGAGCAAATAGACGTTGAGATTCAAGCGGCTGGGGTAAGATTAAAGGACTAAGCTTTTGAATATGCAGTTGCTTTAAAATGTCGGCTTTAATCTGCTTGATTTTGTTTCTTCTTATTGACAGGACGTCTCGCCCTTGTCCCTCTCACCGCTATGGGTGCTGAAGCGGAAGAGGACTATATCAAATCGTTGTCCAACGCAATGTGAGTATGCAAGCGATGAACGGATGACCCGTTGATGCTGGACCTAAAAGGGTTCACGCCTGTGAATGGCTTGGCGAGGCCACTGCTTCACACGTGGTTGATGCCGAGGAGGATAAGCTCCAATCGGTTTGGAGGTCCGGGAGGAGAGGAGAACGGGAGGAAGTAGGTTTGTATGTGCCTCAGCCAAACCGGTACCAAACCAGTATTGCTTTGCCGAGACATCAGCTTCCAGAATTAAGGTTGTTGACCTCGGTATACGCGCTTGTTTTGAGATTTTACTCAACATCCGTTTCTGCAAGGTTTGACAAGATGGACGAGTGCATGAAAGGTGGAAGAGAAGTGGATAAGCTTGGGAGATAAAGTTTGGTACAATGGAGGAGGAAGTTGGTACAAATGAGGAGGAAGTTGGTAGAGAATTAAAGTGGTTGAAGTGCAAAGTGGCTTGAAAAGGAGAGCCGGAAGAGTAATTTGTGAAATCGCCTTACATGGTCAGTACACAGGGAGAAGAAGAAAATTAGAAAAATGGAGGAAGAACCAGAAATAGAGAGGTTGGTGTAGAAGTGGGGCTGGTATAATGGAGGCAGGCGAGGTGGAGGCGAAGAAGCGGGGATGTAAAAATTGAGGAAGTGGCAAGGAATTGCACTCAAATGTCGATTTGTATAGGCCACTATAGGAAAGAAAAAACTCTTCTATGGCCTATTACAATGGATCAGGAAGTAATGGCCATATAAAGTGTAAGACAGAGATTATCCTCGGAATGGTTTAGGAAGTTGTGACGACTAGGCACGTGGCTTGAGGACTCGGTTGAGTTATTTTTTTGCTTATTTTCCTTATTTTTGGCCTATGTTTTCCATACATATCTTTTGTTTTTATTGTTGATGTAGCACATCGATGATATATTGGCACTGATGAGGCTACGACAGACTACTGATGGGTAATCTGTTGTATCCTGACTGTGCCATAATGATGTGGTGATTGGCCAAATGCTTGTTTCGGCATATCGTACTTTAATTAAAAAATGCCGTTGCTATGGTGCAGTACAAGGACCGAAGCGAAAAAGATTGGCCCATACAGTTGGACTGCATCCTTGATGATTTTCATTTTGATGATAGAATTATCAGTATAATACGGGGATCAGCCCAAATATGGCCACTTTGGGCCTTTGTTAAAGAGTACTGCACATCATCCCGTCAAAGAGATGCACTGGATAGCAGTCGTGCGCATCTAGAGGAGGGGTTGCTAAAGATCCTTGACTACAACTCCACTATTTGTCGAACAAGCAGTTGGAGGTCGAGTTAGAGCCACTGTCCAGTTGTTTCCCGCTGCTGTTGCCTGACATTGGGATGTTAGGGCACCTTGGTGATCAAGTACTAACCGAAAAGTACCAATTAGCACTCTACCGGCCAATAAATGATCAAGGTAACTTATGTATAAAACTACTTATATAATACAATTGTTCTATAAGTTTATTCTAATGCAATGTCTTCTTCCTATGTAGTGCTGAATGTGGGGTATATGCCCTGAAATTTATTGAGTTCGACATGGACCAACACCCCGATGGATGGTTTGAATGACGAAACAATGAGAGACTGTCGGAGGGCTAGGATGTCGACTGCTTCCATGGGTAGAATGGATCTGTTTTGAGTAAGCAGAACCCAATAAAAGGTATGAAAGTTGGACTTTGAATTTTATAGTTTATGTGATGTTGATGTTGATACTTGGGTTGTGGTGCTGATGTTGTATGTCCATGCTTATATGGAGCTTTACCGAAGACACGGACTGAGTGACTTCTCACCTATGCACACTGTACTTATTTACGTGTTTTTTTTTATTTACAAAAGTTGACGGTCTGCAGGTTCCTGGCAAACAATGAGAGGAAAACTTCTCAAACAAAGGTTGGTTGCAAGAGGAGAGGAGGGGAGGCATCTTAATAAGGTGCTGGAAGGCATGGTACAAAACAATGATCTCAGAGAGGTTGTTGGCAAACAGAATTCGAAAACTTCTCAAAGGCTGGTTAGCAGAGGAGCATCTGCAATAAAGGGATTGTGCAAAATGTTATTGACATTAAACTCTTTGGCATGAAAAGTAATTAAAATGCAGTATATGGAAATTCTTGTGCTGTGGCTCTTCTTGCGGCAGTGTATAGGAATTTTGTAAAGTTGGTCTGACATTTGGGAGATAATTTTTTTTGTCCTATAGATATCCTCATTAGCAGGTTGAATTTACTATTGTATGGTGTCATCATTTGCTTCACCCAAGCCGAATAATGGTTTTTTTTTAGTGTTTCTTTTCATTTTGTGTATCACTACACGTGTGAATACTGGTGTGATTATTTGATTCACCAAATTTGGGCTATGGTTAGCTTGCCCAATATTTCGATATTTGCTGCATCCCATGCCTATTTTTATTTTCTGTTTCCATTATATTGATGTCTCCTATTTTAATTTATGATGATTTGATTGATACAATTCTTTTCGGATTTGGGGGGGAAATGAGTGATGTACAAATGTTCCCAAATGACCAAGACTTTTCCATATGATCATTAAGCGATCTCAAATCGCTTAAGCGACCAAGAGTCTATTATGAAGTATCGCTTAAGCGATACGTCCGATCACTTAAGCGATTACCTTCTAGGCAGATGTTCATTCTGCCTTGACAAAGATCGCTTAAGCGACAGAGACTCTTTAGGAAGCATCGCTTAATTGATACATAAGATCGCTTAAGTTTGTTATAGATCTGGGCAGATTCATTCTGCCTTAGCCAAGATCGCTTAAGCGATTTGAGATCGCTTAACATCAAGAGTGTTTTATGAAAATCACTTAAGCGATACAAATGGATAGCTTAAGTGACCAGGAGTAAAACAATGAATCGCTTAAGTGATACATGAGATCGCTTAGCGATCATAGATCTGGGCAGATTCATTCTGCCTTGGCCAAGATCGCTAAAGCGATTTGAGATCGCTTAAGCGATCAAGAGTGTTTTACAAAAATCGCTTAAGCGATACAAGTGGATGGCTTAAGCGATTTTCGTCTGGGCATCTGCCGCGAGCTGTATCTCTTAAGCGATTACCGATCGCTTAAGCGAGTAAGAGTAAAAGCAACGAATCGCTTAAGTGTTCTTATGTATTCGGATATTATTTATTGTATTTCAGAGCATCGGTTTAGCGATTACCGCTATGCTAAACATATAGGTTTACGATTCGTTCATTGTGGCCTATGACCGTTATTAATTTATATTAAACATATATCCTTTTACGTCAGTATGAAACTGTTAGGAACACCCGTTGCTGCAGCGGAAAACAAATTTTTTTACAACCATGGTCGTTCCTTTAGAACCCAAAATCAGGGCATAGAAATTACAGTTTATGCATAATCTAAGAATCTGCAGAAAAATAATCCAAAGGTTTGAGAAACCTACCCCACGTTGGAGGCTCCACCAATGTTGTCTCTGAATGTGTTTGCTACCGATCCAAGTGTAGGATCGAACCGTAGAGGTCCACACGAAGACAATCAACAAGAACCAAGGAGGGATTGCTAGATCCTCCTTGGCCTTAAGAAATCAAGAAGAAAAACAGTATTTGATTTTTCAATCAAAAAGTTGAAAGTGGCGTGGTGAGTGTAAAAGGGGCTGCTGTGTGTGTTTGTTTTCAAAGGCAAAATCAATTAATTAATAACACACCAAACACTATCCTCCTTTTATAAGGCAAACCAAGTTGCCCTATCCCCACATGGAATGGGCTTGGCTCCACCCAACACCCCCATGTTGCCAAACACTCCCAATGTGATATTTTAATTTAATTCATCTTATCTTAATTAAAATCAATTAATATTTAATTAACACTTACAATAATGATGATTTAATTAAATATGTGCGAACACACATTTAACCGTAATTTCACTTATTTATATTTTTAACACATTAAATAAAGGCTACTACCTCAGCAAATTTAATTACACTGTGAAATTACCAAAATACCCTTTCGCCTAAAAAGACGAAACGCCCTTCTTTCTTCTTGGCTCTTAAATTATCTTCTATGTGTAGCCCATAGGCTCCTCATCAACCGGTAGTGTATAGTATCGCGATTAACACCATTAATCGTCTCACTAATACACAGACCAAGATTGGCCCCTAGCAAGGCATCATGGCCACCCGATAGATTCGATTCAGCATAGTAGCTACCTGTCAACGATATGGTTACCGTACAATTCGATCCTTTCATCATACGTTATCTCGACGAGACGAAGGCATAGAAATAGTGTCAACCTTCAGTTACCTCGATATTATATTTCATTTCTGACCAATGACCCGTATTATAATCTGAATAGCAACAACTCAATCCCACTGTGGCCACAGTTTCAGTGTCATTGCCATATACTGAATTGCGCCGTGAGATAACTTCTCCCGTACCCGGAGTGATGAATCCTCTGTCAATCCACCATAGTCTTGATACACTCCTTGATATAGCCATCACCACCGTACTGACAGCTCTGAATAGAACTGCGTTAGGCTAGTGTCAAACTGTACCATCGGTGCACAAGGCGCTCCGGTGATCTCAAGTCTAAGGATCACATGCACCACCATTCTTTAGAGGATTTGTTCCATAGACACTGGGTTACCATCCATATGGAATCCTCTATGGGTCAGTCCAGTGAACATTGCTGGCGGTATATCCGCCTACACAACACCCATGTGTTGCACCAGGTGTCACCAAACAACCTTGACAAGTGTGATCAGTCACTGCCTTTCGCAGGGTCGTTCACCACTATGATAGCCTTACCGTATTATCTGTGCCCTTACTTCAGAATAATACTGGGGCTAGGGACGTTTCTAGAATGGCCACCATATGTGCTCATAGGATTCTCACTATCAGATTTGAACACTTGATACCCTCGTCACGGTTCTACCATTCTAAGGAATATATCAATACAATTGCAATAATAATGATTTACGCTAAGAATAAAATGCCTTTTTATTGACTAATGAACATTATTACAAGGTCAATTCCACAATAATTGATTGGCTCTAGGGCATCTACTCTAACAATCTCCCACTTGCACTATAGCCAATCATCATGTATTAATACCAACGACTTCAGGTACTTTCATGATTGAGATAACTTCTCCCCTCAACATCTTGGGTCATGGACACAGGATGTGTACTCACATTTGTACTGATGTGCAGGGACTAAGGCAGAGTAGAGTGTTCCCCAAGGGAGAGGTGACCTACGAGTTGGAAATGGAGCACATGTGGCTGCATTAGCTGTAGGGACTTATTGTTATCTTTTGCCTACGGGCCTATTGTTGGAACTACATAATGTTATCACGTACCTTCTATTTCTAGAAATATTATTTCGTATCGTTTTGATAATATGGGGTATCATTTTGAGATATCTAATGGATTGTTGTCCTTTAGTTTGAATGTATTCTATTTGGAATTGCAAGGTATATAATGGATTATATGTTCTTGATTTAAACAATAAAGATATTCTCATATTAAAACCAGAAAGCTAAACATACGATCAAAACCAACATATCTCTGGCATTGTAAATTGTGTCATGTTAATAAGACTCGCATTGCAAAACTTCAAAGGGATAGAGTTTTGGCCCCTTTTGACTTCCAGTCATTTGAGGTATGCGAGTCCTGCTTTTAGGCAAGATGACCAAGTCTCCTTTCACAGGACAAAGTGAAAGGGCTACTGAACTGTTAGGCATCATCCATAGTGATGTATGTGGTCCACTAACATTTAGCCAGAGTGGATATTCATACTTCATCACATTTACTGATGATTTCAGTAGATATGGTTATGTCTACCTTATGAGACATAAATCTGAAGCCTTTGAAAATTCAAGGAATTCAGAATGAATACAGAATATGTTGGGCAAAGTATTAAAGCTTCCGGTCGGATCGAGGAGGTGAATACTTAAGCTCGGGTTTTCTGAGTACTTGAAGGAATGTGGGATAGTCACAACTCACCCCTCCTTATACACCCCAACACAATGGAGTGTCAGAAAGGAGGAATAGACCTTACTTGACATGGTTAGGTCCATGATGAGTTTTAGTGATTTACCTGCATCGTTCTGGGGTTATGCCCTAGAGACTGCGACTCACGTTTTAAACCGTGTCCGTCAAAGTCTGTAGATAAGACTCCATATGAACTATGGAGTGGGCGAAAGCCCAAATTGTCTTTCTAAGGATTTGGGGTTGCGAAGCTTTGTTAAGAAATTGAACTTCGAACAAGCTGGGCCCAAAATCCTGTAAATGTATATTTGTGGGGTATCCAAAGGACCCAAAGGATCCATTTCTACCACCCGAAGCGCAAATCTTTGTTGCTCGATCTGGTGTCTTCCTAGAAAAGGAACATTTTCTAAGATATACTAGTGGAGAAAGTAACTCGATGAAGTTCTAGAACCACAAGATATACTAGACAAGGACGGATGATTACCACAGAATGTGGTTGAGCATCATGAGGAGGTTACTCCCACAATTGTGGATCAAGTGAATCACCTCAGGTAGCATAGGAGCTACGTAGATCGGGAGAGTACGCCATGAGCCCAGAGATCGGTTATCTCGTGACTCAACATGGTGACGTCTATGTCTATCAAGACGATGAACCCAGAACCTACGAAGACGTTATATCGGATCCAGATTCCGTTAAATGGCTTGAAGCCATGAAATCTGAGATGGACTCCATGTACCAGAACCAAGTGTGGTCTCTGGTGGACCACCTGAAGGGATAAAACCCATAGGGTTGTAAATGGGTCTTCAAAAGAAGACTGACATGGATGGCAACGTGCATACTTATAAAGCACGGCTGTTGCCAAACGTTTCAAACAAATTCATGGCTTGACTATGAAGAAACCTTTTCGCCGGTTGCCATGATTAAATCCATCCAATTATGCTTGCAATTGCTGCATATCATGACTATGAGATTTGGCAAATGAATGTCAAAACTGCTTTCCTGAACGGAAACCTTGAGGAGGATGTGATATGACACAACCTGATGGTTTCATTCTTGATAGTCAAGCTAATAGATATGCAAGTTGCAGAGATCCATTTATGGACTCAAGCAAGCTTCAAGGAGCTGGAACATTCTTTTGATGAGGCCGTAAAGAAATTCGATTTTATCAAAAACGAAGAGAGCCCCGTGTTTACAAAAAGTGAGTAGCATTCCTAGTGTTGTATGTCATGACATACTTCTGATCGGGAATGATATACCGACTTGCAGTCGGTAAAGACTTGGTTATCCAAGTGCTTCTCCATGAAGGACTTAGGGGAGAGCAGCCTACATCCTTGGTATAAATCTATCGTGATAGATCGCGTAGGTTGCTTGGCCTAAGTCAGAGTGCATATATTGACAAAGTACTGAACGATTCAGTATGGAAGAATCCAAGAAAGGATTTCTTCCGATGTCTGCAATTAATTTGCTAGGTCGTAGCCTTTTATTTAATGTGTTAAAAATTAATAAGTGAAATTACGGTTAAATGTGTGTTCGCACATATTTAATTAAATCATCATTATTGTTAAGTGTTAATTAAATATTAATGATTTTAATTAAGATATGATGAATTAAATTAAAATATCACATTGGAGTGTTTGGCAACATGGGGTTTTTGGTTGGAGCCCAAGCCCATTCCATGTGGGGATAGGGCAACTTGGTTTGCCTATAAAAGGAATAGTGTTTGTTTGTTTTATATTAATTGATTTTGCCTTTGAAAACAAACACACACAGCAGCCCCTTTTACACTCATCCCACGCCACTTTCAACTTTTTGATGGAAAAATCAATACTGATTTTCTTCTTGATTTCTTAGGCCAATGAGGACTAGCAAATCCCTCCTTGGTTCTTGTTGATTGTCTTCGTGTGACCTCTACGGTTCGATCCTACACTTGGATCGGTAGCAAACACATTCAGAGACAACATTGGTGGCCTCCAACGGGTATGGTTTTCTCAAACCTTTGGATTTATTTTTCTGCAATTCTATATTATGCATAAACTGTAATTTTCTATGCCCTGATTTTGGGTTCTAAAGGAACGATCCATGGTTGTAAAAATTTTGTTTTCCGCTGCGCAACCGGGTCGTTTCCTAACATGGTATCAGAGCCTAGGGTACTAGATTACAGTTATTGAATGGTTGATACATGTATTTGTTGATAACATGCTGCCTTGATGAATCTGCCATGAAAAACCCAGATTTTGTTAAAACTGAAAAACTGTAATCCATGTTGAATGAATGATTCAATGATAACTGGTTTTAATGTGTTGATGGATGTTATTTGGTTGGTTAATATCCTGGTTGAACGTATGCACGTTTGATTTGATTTGGATTCGTGTTATACACAAAAAACTGCAAAACCGCGAACTGTAGGAATTGGGGATTTCCAGGTTTCGCCCGGCGAAGCTTCTGGACAGTTTCGCAGCGGCGAAGATAAAACCTCTCACCCGACGAAGTCTGTGGCGGCTATACCTAATTTAAATCCTCGCCTCGGCGAAGATAAACTTCGCCGCGGCGAAGTATGCAGCAGGGAAGTGCATACTGTAAATCCTCGCCGAGGCGAAGGATGTAGCTTTTCAATTCTGTATTTTTTGCAAAGGGACTAATCTGCAGTTTTTAAATACCTAAAGCCAATGTACATTCTGCACATTTAAGTGGGTAATTAATTAATTAACCCACCCAATTCAAATGATTGATTTTTGAATGTAGCTTTTGTACTTGTTTGTATATTGCATGGTGCGCGGTACATGAGCCTTAGACCTAAGGGTGAATGTTTTAAATTATTTTGGGTATGTATGGCTGTAATATTTTAAATAGGGCCTGCGTCCTGCCTTCTCTCTTCTTCGTAATGTACATTCTTTCTCATCTCATTCCCCTCGAATGTAAATCGAGTTTCTAAATTTGTTGATGTAATTAGTTTAATATTAATTTTATGGTAAATTTAGATGATGTTTTTGTAATGTACCTGGAATGAAGAGAAGACGAGGCAACCATACTTGAAGACTCAAGATATTTGTTACAGGATCCCTATGACCCACCGATCCCTCTAGGCTCGAGGAGATCGTTTTTAGTTAGGCCATGTACCGGCACGTTTAATATTTTGCTTAGAATGCATGCTAAGGTTGAATGTTGAATAACATCCCAAACAATGTCATTCTAATAAAGATAATAATCTGATGAGACATTAAATAACAAACCCCTCAACTAAGTATATTAAGTCACGAATGCCTTCCATCACCATGATTTTAATCAAACCACTGTTCGTCGAAACCTTGTCGCCAAAGCAAGGGTACACTTCTACCAGTGGAGGTTAAAATTCATTGGAGTTTTCCTTAATGGTGATGGGTCACTTAAAATGACGGTTTGGCTTGTTCGCCAAGCGAAGGTTGATAAACCGTTATAGGCAAAGTAGAGCAGTACACATTATGTTTACGTGGTGACATTTTGTCCACTCTATTGATACTGAGAATCACACTTGAGGACAATGGTTGGAGCCATTGAATTGTGTGATTGGCTTTTTGGCTTTTTCACATTTGAGGTTGAAGGGGGAGCTATCATTTGTGTGGATAATTTTGTTGGCCTACCTAATCAACCATTTTGGCTTGTTCGCCAAAGCGAAGGTTTAAATACGCAGGATGGGGACTCGGTCCACTAGGAAGCCAACGGGCTTTCCCAGTTAATAGTGAGGGCTATTGGCTTGAGTAAAATAGTGGGAGCATCGTTTAATAAAAGACCATATTAAATAATAATGAACTTTATAATAACTTTATCTTTTCTGCAATTGTAGATTCACCGAAAATGAGCATTATGAACCTGCACCGATAATCGAAAAGAAACAGGTTGGATGGATCCAATTTCTCAGACTGGTATCGTAATCTTTGGATTATACTTAAGTCAGAAAAGAAATGTATATCCTTGAAAAGCCATACATGGCTGAGCCTGATCCTGATGCCACTCAGGAAGTTAAGATACTTATCAAAGTTCCTTGATGATGCTGATAGCGTACAATGCTTGATGTTAGCATCGATGACCCCTATGCTGCAAAAGCAGCATGAGAATATGGATGCTTCTTCCATAATTCTACACCTCAGAGCTTTACGAAACAAATGCTCGACATGAAGGGTACAAGGTGTCGAAAGCACGTTTTGGAGTCGTCTGACTGAGGGTGCCCAAGTTGTTCCTCATGTGCTCGAATGATCGAGCACATAGAGAGGCTTGAGACTTTGGGATGTGGCTTGGATGCAGAATTACAAATGGTTTAATTCTGCAATCCTTGCCTGACTCATATCCTCCGTTCATAATGATTTTCAATATGAACACGATGGAGAAAACCCTGTCAGAACTTCTGACATGCTGAGGACTGCAGAGCAGGACTTGAAAAAGTCCGCCTGTTTTACTGGTTGCTGCCAGTAAAGCAAAGGTAACGGCAAGGGTAAGGCTAAGGCCAAACCCAAGCCCAGCCTAAGGCACAGGTTGCTCTTGGCCCTGAGAGTGGCATAGGAAAGGGCAAGGTAGTCTGCTTCTTTTGTGGCAAGCCTGGCCACTGGAGAAACACTGCAAGGCTTTCCTCGCAAGCAAGAAAAGAAAAAGCTACGACCTCAGCAAATTTAATTGCACTGTGAAATTACCAAAATACCCTTTCGCCTAAAAAGACGAAAACGCCCTCTTTTCTTCTTGGCTCTTAAATTATCTTCTATGTGTGTGACCCATAGGCTCCTCATCATACCGGTAGTGTATAGTATCGCGATTAACACCATTAATCGTCTCACTATACACAGACCAAGATTGGCCCTAGCAAGGCATCATGGCCACCCGATAGATTCGGATTCAGCATATTAGCTACCTGTCAACGTATGGTAACCGTACAATTCGATCCTTTCATCATACGTTATCTCGACGAGACAAGCATAGAAATAGTGTCAACCTTCGGTTACTCTCGTATTATATATTCAGTTTCTGGACCAATGACCGTATTAATCTGGATAGAGCAACAACTCAATCCCACTGTGGCCACAGTTTTAGTGTCATTGCCATATACTGAATTGCGCCGTGGATAACTTCTCCCGTACCCGGGAGTGATGAATCCTCGTCAATCCACCATAGTCTTGATACACTCCTTGATATAGCCATCACCACCGTACTGACAGCTCTGAATATAACTGCGTTAGCTAGTGTCAAACTGTACCAATCGGTCACAAGGCGCTCCGGTGATCTCAAGTCTAGGATCACATGCACCACCATTCGTTAGGATTTGTTCCATAGACACTGGGTTTCCATCCATATGGAATCCTCTGGGGGTCAGTCCAGTGAACTTGCTGCGGTATATCCGCCTACAACAAGCACTCATGTGTGGCACCAGGTTGTCACCAAACACCTTGACAAGTGGATCAGTCACTGCCTTTCGACAGGGTCGTTCAACACTATGATAGCCTTACCGTATTATCTGTGCCCTTACTTCAGAATATACGGGGCTACGAACGTTTCTAAAATGGCCACCATATGTGCTCATAGGGTTCTCACTATCAAGATTTGAACACTTGATATACCTCGTCACGGTTCTACCATTCTAAGGACATAT
This sequence comes from Pistacia vera, assembly GCF_008641045.1. NCBI lineage: Eukaryota > Viridiplantae > Streptophyta > Magnoliopsida > Sapindales > Anacardiaceae > Pistacia > Pistacia vera. Next base: position 584,321 of record NW_022196325.1, read on the forward strand.
ATCAACATATTGCAATAATAATGATTTACGCGATATAGAATAAAATGCCTTTTATTATTGATTAATGAACATTATTACAAAGAGTCAATTCCACAATAATTGATTGGCTCTAGGGCATCTACTCTATAGAACATATAAGTGTTGAATGTTTTGTTTCGCTATGCAAACATATAGGGTTTACGATTCGTTCAGTGACTATGACCGTTATTATATTATATTAAACTATAGTTCTTTTACATCAATATAACATATAAAGTGTTGAATGTTTACGTCTATGCTACACATATATGGTTTACGATTCGTTCAGTGGACTATAACCGTTATATATTTTATATTAAACATATGTTTTTTTACGTCAGTTGTAAACATATAAAGTGTTGAATTTTTTACGTCAATGCTAAACATATAGGGTTTACGATTTGTTCATGGACTATGACCTTATTATATTTATATTAAACATATAGTTTCTTTCACGTCAGTATGAAACATATAAGTGTAGAATGTTTACGTCTGCTACATAATGGTTTACGATTTGTTCAGTGGACTATGACCGTTATTATATTTATATTAACATATATTTTTCTTTTACGTCAGTATGAAACATATAAGTGTTGAATGTTTATTCTATGCTAAACATATAGGGTTTACGATTCTTCTTTGTTCGAACATAAAGGGTGCGTTTGGTTGAATATTCCTATAAATATTATAAATCCTATTTCCTTAATATTTCTTGTTAATATTAAGCAAATTAGTATTTTTTTAATAAATTTTAGACCCATTAACTGAATTAATTTCATTAATACCGCCAAAGTTTCAAAGTAACAAAAACACCCCCACCCACCAAACTTCCCAGATTCTGGCACCACCGACGGCTACATATCGTAAATGGCTGGTAATTCATAGTTGTGACATTTTCCGCCAGATCCATTATGGATATGACCGAAAAAGCCACATCGGCCCGTCACGACTTTCAAAAGAATGGCTGACGTTGACGGTCAACAACGGCCATATCTTTGGACGTGTGAGATGGCCAGATTTGCCTTTTCCGTCCATCGACGGCCAATCTGGCATTGATCTGCGCCTTTTCCGCCACATCTGTGGTCGATCTGTCGAAAAAAGCCATATTGATGCCCTATCAGCCTATCCGACCGCTAGCTTGTAACACCCTTTCTCGCTAGGATTCCGATGGTGGTGGCTGAATCTGGGAAGTTGGATAGGTGGGGTGTATTTGTCAAATTTTTAAACTTTTCGTTGTCGATTAAGCGATCCTATAAAAGGAACTTCGTTTACACAGGGTCGCTTAAGCGATCGTAGATATCGCTTAAGCATTCTTTTCTTTTTCACATGACCTTAAGCGATCCAAATCTGCCAGGTGCTGATCACTTCGATCCGAGATATCGCTTAAGCGATTCTTGTCTTTTTGTCTGGTCGATTAAGCAATCGTGGATTGCTTAAGCAATCCAAATATCGCTTAAGCGTTCTTGTCTTTTTGTCTTGGTCGATCAAGCGATCGTGTACGCTTAAGCGATTCTTGTCTTATTGTCTTGGTCGATTAAGCGATATCTCAGATCGCTTAAGCGATTCTTGTCTTTTTGTCTGGGTCGATTAAGCGATATCTCGGATCGCTTAAGCTATCCGGATATCACTTAAGCGATTCTTGTCTTTTTGTCTTGTTCGATTAAGCATCCTGTTTGAAAAATCATCTGCCCAGGTGCACGATCGCTTAAGCGATCCGAGATATACTTAAGCGATTCTTGTCTTTTTGTCTTGGTCGATTAAGCGATCATGTTTGAAAAACCCTTTGCACTTAAGCGATCCTGTTTGAAAAACCCTTTGTCGCTTAAGCGATATACTTAGTCGCTTAAGCGATCATGGGCAATATATACTTTTCCTGCTTTTCTCCTGAATTTTGACAAACTAAAATTACCAACACGTATTAATTCCGTACTTTCTACTCAATTTGACAACCTAATTCCAACTAAAATCAACAACAAATATTTAGGTCATGTAATAAGTATATAAAGAATGATTTATTAAAGGTGACATTAAAATTTATAACATCAATAATTGAATAATAACTCATCAACGGTTGGCCTTGGCAACTCCCTGCATTTCGTCCTTCTTCGAACCTAATTTTATGGATCTGCATGTGATTGCTTTTGGCAACTGCTTCTCTTGTGGCCAGTTGCTTGCAAATTGAGCACTTATTCATCTTCTGGGAAACCTCAAAGGCTGATGGAATATGCTTAACTCTTTTTCACCCCTTTGCTGTCTTCTTAATGGCGGGTGATGATAATGTTAGCCATCTCTGGCGGCCTACCCATTGCTCTTCTGGAGGCACCATATATTCGTTTCTGAATAAGCTAGCATGTAGTGATCTGTCATATAGAGAGGGGAGCAGTATTCCATGTAAATTCTTGAACCAAAATCCGGCTTCCGTTGGTGTTTTAGTGCTGCTAGTGCATGAGGACAAGGAAACGTTGAATGTCAACACTTTACAGCTGCAAGTTTTTCTGACAAGGTTAACTAGAGCATCTGAACCATAGCCGCCACAATAACTCTTGAGCATTAAGAGGATAGGCAAACTTGCATTTGACAATTCCATACGTTCTCGCAATATTTTTTTAGTTGACGGAACAAGGTTGTAGTAATTATCTGACTTCGTACGACGCTCATGGAACCACCGCGACAGTGTCCTTTGGATTGCATCAAAAAGTGCAACTATTGGAAACTCTCTTTCTATTAACAACTTCGAATTTAGGACTTAGCTATGTTCGTGGTCATGACATCAAACTTCTTCTAAAAGTACCTCTACTCCATCACTCGAAACCAACATCATGCTCAAGATACTTAGCAACTCTACATACTTGATTCGGATTTGCTGGAAGTGCTCCTCGAACGAATCACCTGATAAGCTTTTGCTGCCATTGTAGTATGTTTGAAAGAGGCCAGCACACTTAAACTTTTGTTTTATGTTCTCACCAAGGTGCCTCATATAGAATCCGTGATGTGCTTGACGGTAAATATGGCAATCCCCTTTTTATAGAGCCTATCGGATATTATGCACAACTCGTCAGTGTCAGGCACCATCGTACGTAACGCTGAAAAAACCAAGTCAACGATTCGTCATTCTCAGAGTCAACCACACCCACCTGCACAGGATATGTGTGATTCTTGTTGTCCTGTGCAGTGGCCACCAACAATGTACCCTCCATACTTTCTCGTCAAAAGCAACCATCAATAGCCCAACATTTCTCATGTTTACAAAACCCCTTATAGCAGAACCGTAAGCAACAAAAAATATTTAAACATCATATTCCTGTCCCACTTCAAAGCCGTCTTGCTACCTTGGTTTGTTAACTCAAGAATATAAGGTACACTTCTAATACTGCGTACCTGTGCTCCGGCGTGCCCCTCTCAAAATCTTGTGCATGTTGTCTCCCTTTCCAGCATTTCCAGTAACTAACAGCAATCCCAACTCTGTGCGCACAAGTCTCTGAATGTCTTTAGGATGGGACTTTCCTTTCAACAACCGACTTTTGACAAATTGTCTAATAACATCAGCGACGCTTGTCAATGCTCACCTAAATATGTCCCAAACCACAACTATGCTCACAGGTATTGTGCTAAGAATAATTTTTCCGACTTTGCCAACCTTCTACAATAGATCCGCCACTTACATTTCGGTTACGACATGCAATCGTCATAGCCAATGAATTTGACTTTTGGTGTGAACTCAAAATTACCTCTCACGGCAACAAGTTTAGCTTCCTCACCACTTCCTCTTGTTGTCAAATAAATACCCTATGTGCAATTTCGATCCATCCGTAAAAACATGAGCTGATTCACTACTACCTCCAATTGCCCTCTCTGAACCTACATAAACGACCTGGTGTTCTCTTCCTCACATCTACGCCTTCTGCATAATCTGTATTTAAAGGAATCTCTACATCTTGTGGGAACATCTACGGGGTCCTCCTCCTCAACATTTTCATTCTGCCCCCCATCACCAACCTCTTCTACGTCTCCTCCTCACCACCCAATTCACGTCTACTCTTGATTTTTCAACTAACAAATCATGGCCTCGTAGTTCAAATTAAACCAGGCAAATCTTCGCCTACTTCCTCGTTATCCCCTTCCTTTGAACCAACATCGAACGGTTTTTTATAAAAAACCCTTAAAATCGGCCTCGAACCATTATCGCCACATCAATCAATATAACTTCACACTTTCATCCGACTTTAATATAGCAGAGTACCTTATAATGTTCAGGAACTCTACTTAAAACATACTTCACAACTATATCACTACGCGAGCAACTCAAATTACCTCTTCTAATTATTTCATCATCAACTCATCAAAACTAACCTCTGTGCTCACAGCAATGGTATAACTTCTTGCTCTTCCCAATCCACTCCTAGCTACGTTCTTCCTCCACCCACTCACCAAAATATTCAACACCTATAACTTGTCCCATGTGTAATAATAGCCAACTACCTGTAATGCAAGAAAAAAAAAATTCTTAAATGCTGAACTAAGGGTTCAAATATTAAAAGAATCTGCACAGTCCTTATATGGTCTGTTGTATTGCTTAAGCGATCATGGTTATTTATACTAGATCGCAAATATTTTAAAAAGAATTTGCACATCGCTTATATGGTATGTTGAATCGCTTAAGCATCATGGTTATTTATAACGATCCAGTATAGATAACCATGATCGCTTAAGCGATCTTATGCCATTTACTGATCGCTTAAACGATCTGAACCTATCACCAGACTTTTACCAGATCGCTTAAGCGATCTATCTGATCATACCTGATCGTTTAAGCAATCTATCTGCTGCATTACCAGACCTACCAGATCGCTTAAGCGATCCATCATACCCAAAACACATTTTTAGTCATGTCCACCTACATCGATTCCATCATACCCAAACAAATTTTCAACAAATTTCACTCCTTTCAACTTGCATTACATCAAACACAACCCAACAACCTAAACAACTAAATCAAAATCATAACCCAAACCCCATCCATTATTAAATCTTTGTAAATCTAATATAATGTAAAAAGAGATACACAAACTTAGACGAAATGTCAGGAGAGGAGGAAGGGGATCTTTGACGGAGAAGATGTTAATGGTGGAGGAAGAAGAAAGTGTTAATGGCGGAGGACAAAAAGATATAGAGGAATGAGGAAGAAGAAGATGTAGAGGAAGGAGGAAGAAAAATGTAGACAAAGCTAAGAAGAAGAAAGAAGATGCAGAGGTAGAGATGCGTTATGGCAGGAGGAAGATAAGGTGTTTGAGTTTCTTGCAACAATTTCGGGTTTGTGGGAATATAGTATAATTTTGAAAAAATTACATAATACTTCATTAATCATAATTAACCTAATTACCTTAATCAATAATATGACTATTTAGTTAACACTTTAAAACTTGATAGCCTTTTAATTAATGTAAACTTCAAATGGTCTTTTAAAAACTGTCCCCGTACAATAGTTAGTAGAATATGTATGTTTTGTTTCGTTGATGAAAATAGAAAGGGTCATAACAACAGTACCCTGAGCTTCACTTTTACAGGGTCATAGAGAAGATGACAAGGATAACATATAACCTCGTTCTGTTAACTAAAAATTGATTATCATTAAGATTTACCAAAATACCAAACCTTCAAACTATGACTTTTTCACCCAGATAGAAATATATCTTCTGTCGAAGAGTGATCCGAGACTCAGGCAATTTCAACTGCTTCATAAGCAACCATTATGGCCCAAGCCCAAAGTAACGGTTGCTGAAGCTGATTGTTGAAATAATAATAATAAATCCTTTGGAATTTGACATTTGCCTGAGATATTGTCAAACCATGGAGACAAAGACAGAAACAGACAAAGAACCTGTAATGTAATTAATGTGCAAAACGTACAAATTAGCAGGTATGGTAAATCTATTTAGTTAAGAGACAAAGTGCACAAAGTGCAAACAAGAGCCACGTGTGTCAAAGTTTCTATTTTCAATTACCAAAACACCCTTCGCCATTTCATCTCTATCTGTCAGTCTGTGTCTGCCTTTTCAGCGAGTTTAATTTACTTTAATTAAGAACTTAAGAAAATAAAACCCCTCTTAACTCGATAATAACAATTAACCTTTTATTATTATTATTATTTTTTTTTTTAAGTACTGAGACATGTCTGAGAATCTTGACTTCTTCTCATCACCTGCCCTTCTCTTTCCCTTTTCTTCTCTCTGGTTTTTCTAAAAGGTGAGCCCTTTTTATCTTTTTATTTTTCCTACACCTCTTATCATTGTTTCCTTATACATGTCTATATGCCAATTTCTCTATATTTGCTTAAAAGATTTATCTTTCTTATTTTTTTTATTTGATCTATAATCCTTTACATTGTACGGTTAGAGTCTCAATTTTGGTTTTAATTGGTGGCATTGGCGTCATCAGATGTAATTGTTAGGTTTTTATTTTGTTTTCAATAATGGGCTCCTATAATGCGTTTATCAGTTTGGTTTTATAACTTTAATTTCCGCTTCTTTTTGTTGTATGACAAGATTTATTGCATTTTCTCTTCTAATTCTGCAATTGGACTATGATTCTGTGTTCAATTATGTGTCTGTTATCTAAATCTTTTTAATGGCCGATCTTCTTTCTATCTTTAGCCAAATTATTAATATGAGCTCGAATGCTTGCCTAATTCAGTCTGGGCAGCTAGGCTTTTAATGGTTGTTGATGTATGGCGATGACATCACAGAGATTAAGTGGGACAACACTATTGAATTGTTATATGATAGACCAAAGAAATATGGCCTGAAATTTTATAAACGGTTATATGGAATTGCTGGAATGATAGCATTAGCTACTCTTGTATGCTAGCCATTAGGTGGGGTAATTTCAACGGTAAGAGTTGAATTTACATATCCACTAGTTGGTGAGCATGACTTACCACTTAAAGTAATTTATACATGTTTATGTATGGCTTTTGAGTTAATTGCCTTTTATTGGGCTGGCTTTAACTGAGTTCATGCATATATCTAACCTAATCTTTGTTCTTAATTTTTCATGTTGCATTTATTTGTATTTTTGCTGGGAAAACAGGGAAAAAGGAAAATTATTTTGGAATTCTTGTGACTAACCGGTGTTTGAATGAAGAAGGACTGCAATGTTTCTTTCCTATTCTAGAAGTTTATGTTATGACAAGTGAGCAGATTTAACATATTTGTTGGTGTATGCAAACTGTTTGGTGAGTATACTGTGATATATTTGTTTGTTTGTTACTGAGGAAACGGGTAAGGAAACTATTATCAGATTCTTACAGTATCCATGGTTCAAAATTGAAGTTGTAAGATTCCAGTATTCCTTTTCTTTTCTCATTCTTGTATACTCAGCAGTGACTGAGCACATTGGATATATTTGTGACTTTAGAAATGGGATGACAGACCAAGTGTTAACATATAGTAGTTTCAGCTTCACCCTTCAAATGATCCAAAATGTATTTACCAGTTTAGGGGCTGGCTTGTTTACTTATTTTTAAACAATTGTTACTGCTGCCTGACCATCATTAATTGCTGAATGAAATATTCATATCTATCTTGGACTCATGTCTGAAGGTGTCAGAGTTGCCTCATGGTTTTTCATAAAGTTTTCAGAAGCATAATTGATTAAATCTTGTAGTTTAGCAGTAATAGAGAATTACAATTCTAACCCGAATCTCTTTTGACATGACTTACAATGAAAAGTGGTGTTGATGTATTGTGAATGGAGAATTTGGATCATATGTTTCAAGTTTAGGAATAATGAACTGATTTTTCCAATTTTTACATTTGTTTTTGAATGGCCCTATGCTCTGCCACCCACTATTAAGACTTGGGTCTGCTGGACAAGCAAGAGGTTAATTTTTTTTTTTTTTTCAATCTATTACCAGAATATGGTCCCTTTTAATCAGAGTGTCCCAAATTTAAAAATTATTTTTTCCTTGCACACAGGTATGGAGTGTTTTGACTTCTGTAAAAGATCATGGTGCAGTGCCTAGACGGATTAAAGCATTTGTGTGCTGCTCTTGTAAATTGTTGTGATGCCGATTTATACAAGCAACCTAGGGGTCTTGAAAATCCAGAAGCTCTTGCAAGGGAGACAGTGTGTATGTAAACTCTCTTTGATATATTTTCCAGTTCTATATGTCAAGAATCAAGTGGTCTGCTGATGTAATAAGTTTTCTTGCTACCTTGTCTTCTGCTTACTTGTGTTGATTCTGGACCATGAATAAGATAAAAAGGGGGAAAAATGAAGCTTAATTGCTACCTCTACAGTGGACAGGCCGAGAAGCCCTTGTTCTCATTGTCGAGTATGTTCATTGCTTCTGCCTACCCTGTAGAAAACCAAAATTGAAGATTTAGTTCAAAAAAAGAATTATGTTTTCCTCTCTTTATCCATGGATCCTCTTCTTGTTCGGTTGGGAGTATTGATCAATGAAATTATATTTCAGGATTTTGTAGTCCTAAATTTAAACTTTTGTTGTGTTTGACTCAACTAATCAACTGCTATAATGCTGTAATCAAATTAAGCATGTTATGGGAGCATTACTGGAAGATGATCTCTTGAAGGGTTAGAAGAGTATGCTATGTGTCACAAAATGTGTATATATGTGGGAAAATTTGCCTATTATTAAACAGATCAAACAATTTTTTTTTATCAATTCAATTTCTACCTAGACTTGATTGTTTCTTCCCAGTTGCAGTATAATATTTATCCTGACTAATTGCTATATATTTTCCTATCTTTTCAAAATTTTGAAAAAGGGGACACTACCTATGGAGTCTTAAAATTTGATCAAAGATGAGAAAGTCGTTCAGGTTACCATGGTCCATTTAATTATGATCGTGCTTAAATATTAATTCTTTTATTTCCTTTTCCAGAGGAATTTTTTCTCCTTTTTCTCTTTTGGATTAAATTATAGAACATATTTTTTTTTTTTTCCATCTTTTAATAGCGTGGTGGTAGATTTTTGTTCCCATGGAGGATGTGATAATCAAGGCCAAAAAGTTAAAATTAAGTCATACTGGATGAGTGTATTAGTTCGGCATACAAATGACATAATTTGCCACTTTATCCTTTACTTTTCCCCTTTCCTTATGTTTTCCTTTAGTGAAATAAACATTTGGATGATAGTAATAGCTTTGTTGTATTCCTTGTTTGTAATGCAGTTAGTGTAAGTGAAATTGAGGCTCTGTATGAATTGTTTAAGAAGATCAGCAGTGCAGTGATTGATGATGGGCTGATCAACAAGGTAACAGATGCTTCTTTTTAGGCAGTTGTTTGTTTGATACCAGGGCATTTGGAAGGTGGAAATGCTAAGTTTGTTTTATCATATTACCATATCAAGAACTTCATTCTATAGAAATATATTTCTCTTCTGATGCGCAATGTGGATCTTACTCCAATGGTTATCTCTTGTCTCCTGTGTGTCACATTACAGGAAGAGTTTCAGTTAGCATTGTTCAAGACAAACAAAAAGGAGAGCTTATTTGCTGATCGGGTACTTTCTATGTGTCAAACTTTTAGAATCTTATTTTCATTGTCCGTCTGCTATTCCTGCACCTCTCTACTTGATAATTTGTTATTTATCTCAATTTTGGATGGTAAATATGAAATCAGATGCGCAGAATTGTGCGCACATGCATACATTCACACATCCTAACAAGTATTAATGAGATTAAGGAAGTTTCTATGGTAATATATGAACATTGGTCTTTCTATTTTTGTAGGTATTTGACTTGTTTGACACTAAGCACAATGGTATACTAGATTTTGAAGAATTTGCTCGTGCACTTTCTGTCTTTCACCCCAATGCTCCAATTGATGATAAGATTGAGTGTAAGTGTGTGGAGAATATATCTTTAGTTATCAAATTAAAGTGTTCATTTGGTTCTTTACTATTAGCTTTTCTTCACGTTTTAAGTCTTTAAGCTCCTGGTGATAGTAAGGTGATACAAATACAAATAAAATTTTGAGTTTTGGGCATCTCTTCTTGCAGTTTCATTCCAACTATATGATCTTAAACACCAAGGGTTTATCGAGAGACAGGAAGTAATTTTTCTCACTACTTTTTCCTTTTGTTTCTTGGGTTATTTTGATTTTGAATTTTATTTTTCAGGCATGTTAAAAAGGTCTTTTGACCACCATCTTTTAATATATAGGTAAAGCAAATGGTAGTAGCTACACTTACAGAATCTGGAATGAATCTTTCAGATGATGTTATTGAGAGTATCATTGACAAGGTGCTTCTCTAGTCCAACTGATTTAGTTTCCATGTCAGATGATATGAACGATAGTTATAAATCTCTTGGATTCAATCAATTTTCTTTTTTTTTTTTTTTTTAATGCTGACTGAGCTTTCTGTTTTGTATTTTGTAATGAGTAGTTTAATTCAGTCAATTTAGTTTTTCTATGGTGCTTTGATCTTCCTTTATATGCTGGTATCATATTCTTGGAACTGATTCAAATCTTACTTAAAACAACCCAGAAAATGAGGGATATTATTTGTTCCTAGACCCATTTGTTAAAGTCAAATATAATTATCTTTATTCTGTTTTTTGAGTAGACCGTTATGCACATGTACTCCATTGAAGTAGTATTCTTGCTACTTTACGATATTCCAAATGCTTAATCCTGAGAGGCTATGATTATGGAGTCTTGAATTTTTATGTCAATGTTAATGAAAGATTTAATTGTAATTGCGTGAATAGTGCTGAGTCATAGGGTAAAATCTTTAATCCTGGATAGTAATAAAGGGGAAGGATATGGAAAAATGCTCAAGAAAAGGAAGAAAATCAATTTGCTGATCATATGGCTTCCATACATCCTTTGTCCTCCTTACTAGTTTTAATTTTGGAAAATCTGAATGGATGCTATTCAGTATTGATATTTGCTAGGCTGCATAGCAACTCATGAATGTAAAAAGCTTATGCTGCTTATCTGACCATTTAATGTTGAGTAATACCAAAGTTGTGTTGATTTCCTGTGTAATTATTATGTTAAATTGATGGATTACTGATGCACAAATACATAATTGGATATCCAATCAAATTACTTTCTCAATAGATGTCACGTTTTTGTTATACGTAGACCTTTGAGGAAGCTGATACCAAACATGATGGGAAGATTGATAAGGAAGAGTGGCGTAACCTTGTTTTACGACATCCATCTCTTTTGAAGAATATGACTCTTCAATATCTCAAGTGAGTGCTTTTTGAATCAATTATGATTAAATGGAATATAGTTACATGTCTTTTGTATTTAGCACAGAAGCATTGAGCTAATATAGGTGATACTATTATAAAAGACAATATATTAGGGACCACGAATATAATTTCATGTATTATTAATGTTGTGTGGTTGTTAACTTTTCCTCCCAGAATTATATATATATATATATATATATATATTTTGCTATAATAATTTCAACCATCTGAATTGTTTGTTTTTAGCATATATTGTGCATAGGCATTCTGTATTTCTTGCTTTGATTACCAATTAAGCTTTATATTTCAGGTTCATGCAACTAACATCTCATGCATTTTTGTTTGACAGAGACATCACCACTACATTTCCCAGTTTTGTGTTTCACTCACAAGTTGATGATACCTGAGATTCAGACCCATTATCATATCAAGTTGACTAGTTTTGTGCTGGGAATGGAGTTGTTTTTCGGTGGAGAAATCAGAAATGTGGGTTTTTGTGTGCAGAAGATCACAGTTAGAGAGAATGTTAAGACTTTGTGTTTACTTGTGAGTTACTTTGTATTTGATTTTGGATAGATTTCTTTTAGGTGGTTTATTTGTCATTTATTTGCTTCACTGGACAAGCGGGAAAATAATCTGTTGGCATATTGCATTGATACCTTATCTTAAGGCACTCCTAATCACCGTTAACTCCAGTTGCAGCAGAGGTCCAGGTCCTTGTAAATTCATTTATATTTTGAACAATTTTTTTGTTTTACATATTGGACAAGCAACTGTATTTTTCTTTGATTAAATTCCACTTGATCACCCCTGAAATTTATTTGCAGACCATGTTTTCGTATTCATGCGAATGTGCAATTACAAAAAACAAACGCTATTAAGCTAATTAAACGAACAATAATGTTTTATTTATAATTGAGTCATATAAACCGATAAAAATTGAATAAAATTTATGTAAATTAATTATTTTGTTTTTTGTTTTATCTCTTTATATATGATACAACATTGTTTTTAAACTAAACGTAAGTACATAACTACCAGTCTACCACTTAATCTTCAAGAATGGGTTTGTTCCAACTTCCAAGGATCTTCTTCAGTTTCAGCCCAGTGACTAAAAGACGGAAATGTCCTCAACTACATTCTTCCCACTTGTCATCATATAATATATGTGACCACGAGTTAAAACTTAATAGACAAACAGGCAACAGGGTTTAAACAAAAGCAATAGCATTAGCATTCTCAAATCTTGTCGCAGCCCAGTATCAGTAATGGAGAAAGGAGGGAAAGGAGGAAAATCTTCTCTCAAATGTAAGGCTTTTTTTGCATTTTCTCTCTGATTCTTTACATGTCCGTCTCCAATTAATTTTAGGCTTGAAAGTTGAAACTCGGTTAGGGCTTTAATTTAAAGCAACCTTTTTTTTCCCAACCCATATGCTGCTGGCATATCAGATCATCATAAAAGCTTAGGCATCGGCTTCTTCTTCTGTGAGTCTTGACACTCGATACAACTTACCGTGGATAACAATTCCCCCCTGCCCCGTCTAGGAGTATGCGTCAATGTAGTAGCCATCACTTTATATTCTTTAGCTTCTAGGACAATTTTCAATCTTCGTTCTTGTAAGCTTCCAATTTAACATGGGTGGAATCATGTTTGAAATTTTAGGGAAGATTCTTTCTAGACGATGCCCCTAGAAGATGCCCCATGCATGCGTCGTTTCTTTCTTCTTTCCAGGTTCTAAATCACGATTGTTCCATTTATGTGGTATTTTGAAGCATCACTAGGAGGAAAGGATGATAGCTCAGCAAAGTCAAAGCGGGGAAGAAAAGTTCAGTTTGATACTGAAGGTTACTTCTTTCTTCATTTGTTTTAAATATTACTTGTGGGATGTGACTGGTGGAAATATTTTTATAATATCATAAGGTTGTTTCAAGCTTATTTTATCATGCTACTGCTATAAATATTTTCACTCTCTACTCTTTCTAAGTATTGGCAATTGTCTTATAGGTTCACCTGAAGGAAAATTTGACTTCTTTTCAAAATCTAATGGGACGTTTGAAACCACTTTTGCTAAAGGTATTCTGGATCTATTTTTTGGTTCATTACTTTTGATTTGCTTTTATTTTTTGTGCTGATTTTCTGTCCGTGCACAAATGATATTTTTTCAAAGGTGGTTTGGCCAAAGGGGGGAAAGGAGATAAGTTGGCCAATGGTGGCAAGGCTTCTTCGGCAAAGGAAGCACAACCACTTGAACTCAGAGTTGAGCAGGGTATGCAATCTCTAATGATTCTCACACTATCCCTTTTCTCCTTTTATATCAAGTAAATTTTCTTCATTTGTTACTTTTGTTCTTTCTTTCTGCACTTCAACTACAATTTTGAAAATGCAATATGGTTCCTTTTGAATTGACGTCCATGGAAGATAGAAGCTATATTTTTAAGGCTTTATGCTGTGTGGATATTTTTGGTTGTGGTTGAGATGAGGCAGAAAATGGTCTCATTTTTGTCTCCATGCCAGTGCATGACTTGGTTGGGAAATAGCCTGTTATAACATGTGTAGACTGTGCATTGTCTATCGGTTTTAAATTTAATATCTAAAGGATTATCATATGCTGGGAAATGGCCTCAGGGCAACACTATGTCGATGTCATGATTTCCTATATTGCAGAGCTTCCAAAAAATGCCAAATGCCTGATGGACTGTGAGGCTGCATATATTTTAGAGGGAATCCAGGAACAGATGGTTCTATTATCAGCAGATCCCACCATTAAAATCCCCGTGTAAGTAGCACTTTCGAAAGTTCTATTATAAATTAGGACTTTTATGAAGTGATGTAATATATTTCCTTTTTCCAGATCATTTGACAGGGGACTGCTGTATGCCAAAAGTGGTAGCCATTATACAGATCCCCAGGCTGTCAGAAAACTTCTTGAGTATCCTTGATTTTTATTTCTTTCTAGAACCTTTATTTAAATGCTTGTCTCATGTTGTTGGACTATTAACTCACTTATCAGCCCTCTTATGGAACATGGTGTCACTGACAGCGAGGTATTATTCTAAGCAGTTGTTTTATTCTAAGTCATGGAGCTCTCTTGATTTTCAATGTTTGGCTGCAGATATGTGTGATTGCCAACATTTGTCCTGAAACTATTGAGGAAACATTTGCTCTTGTTCCATCCTTGAAGGTATGACTCGTTTGGGACTGTAGCTTTTTTGATGTATTATGAAATTGTTTGCTACACCTGGTTTCTATGAAGAAACCAAGATTTTTTTATTTATTTATTTTTTTTTTTTTAAATGAAGTGTAGATGATATGAAGCTGAAAAATCTTTTATTTGCTTGCTTGCTAGTGAAAGTTATCTCACATATCATTTTGTCCTTGTGAAAAATTTTATATTTTTGACTAATAATTGGACAATAAACGTAATCATTTTTTGTTGTTTCATAATTTTGGAGATGCTAAGTGCCATATCTCAAGCCAGATATTCTCAATTTAGTTTGCTGGTTTTTATTGACCACTTTTTTAGAAGGTAAAGGCATGTGATGTAATTTTATCATTCACATTTCTTGGGGCTTAAAACTCATTCGTCAGCGTGGCATCTTTATTTATTTATTTTGCTCTGGGAGAATTAATTTAAGGTAAGGTGAGATTAGGGTTAATGGGATTCATTTTCTGTCAATTTCTGCCTTGCAAGAATCTTCTTATGAGTTGTATGTTGTGTTCTTGGCCCTTAATTTTTCTGTTGAAGTTTCAAGAATTTGGATTGTAACCCAATGTTCATTTCCTTTTGGTTGAATTATCGTTTGTGTTTTCCGTTTCTTTTGTCTCCATAAAGCTGCCATATGAGCTTGTCATCTTGCTTCAAATGGACAGTTCTCTTGATGCTATGGAGAATTGTGATTTATATAAGTTACTTATTCTTCCAGGCTAAGAGAAGTACACTCCGTGGTCCCCTCAAAGATGTATTAATTGAGCTAGCTAACTTGAAGAAGTTGACATGAAGCCTAACAGAGAGATTTTGGGTAATATATACATCACTTAATTTTCTATTTGAGTTGGGATCTATGTCTTGCTCTTTCGAACTATGATGGTACATAAGTCAAATGCAGGTTACTCTTTTGTTTGGGACCTGGACCTGGTTGGTGAAGATGCCACCATCCTTGATGAAGCTTTGGCTAGCTAGACAGGCGGTTGCATCTGCCCCTATTTCCGAACTATGTAGTACTTAAGAGTAATTGCAGTTAAGCTTGTGTATCGATCTATTTTCTGAACTAATGATGTGACACATAGAATTCCCGTAAGAACATGTAATTACCATACTCAAGCTTAATGAGTATTTTTTTGTTGAGCAAAACATTACATTACATTTATTTCAGGACTTGATACTTCGAATAGAATAATATTGCTGGAGTTTTACTTACTAGTTAATAGAAGTA